>NW_006436294.1:5255936-5273004 GCF_000325575.1 Pteropus alecto
AGGGTGGGGGGATGGGGTGCGCTGCCCAGGAGGCCGAGGTCCTCGGACAGGTGCGGAGATGGACCCTCACAGCACAGAGCCCCGGAGGCCGTCTGATCCTCTTTAAAGACCCAGGTGCACCCTCTGCGGCTGCCACGGCCCATCGCCCCTGGGTCTCTGCTCCGTGCGTGTGGGGCGCAGCACCCCCGGCCTCTGGTGGGCAGACTTGGAAGAGGGAGCCTGTCGCTGCAGTTGGTCGTGGGCACAGCCGCTCCTCCTGCTCCCGCCATCCGTTCCGAATCCTCTCCTGGCTAATGCTGTTCCCGGTCTCGGCGGCTCTCTCGATAGTGACTCCCGCTCGCTCCCGAGGGGCCCGAGCCCCTGAACGCCATCTCTCCTCGGGCTGCCCTTGCTGTCCTTGTCCGTCCACAGCTGACTGGGTGGGGGAGGGCCGGGCTGGGTCCTGGGGCACCACGCAGTGCCTGGAGCCTCCAGTCCCGTCTTGTCACCGAAACCCTGTCTCTCCTTGATGATCGGGGACAATGCCCCGACCAAGATGGTGACCCCTCTTCTTGCCTGCTGGTCCTGGGCACGAGGAGCCCCAAGTGCCTACCTGACACCCACAGCCAGAGGGCCAAGGGGACTCTTCGGTGGGAGTGTCCTGTCTTCGAGGACCAGAACCTGCAGACCCAAGAGCTGCAGGACAGGAAGTCGAAGTCCCTTGGGGCCGCTGAGATTGTGGCACGTTGGGGCCTCTCCTGTTCCTACGCCCTGCTTCTCGCACCCACACGTTGCTCCCGCTGAGGATGTGGCACCACAGAGGCACCTGCCAGGTGCGTGTATGGCCCCCCGGAGGACAGTCCCTGACCAGGCGCTTCAGCTGTGCCTTCAGGACACTGCTCCAATGCCCCGCCGGGCTGGACCCTCTGAAAGGTGCAGCAGTGACACACGCACTGTCTCACCTTGTTACCTACGGCAAGGCGGGGTCTGCCTTCCCCACGCCAGGAGTTGGTTTCTACAAGGGCTACGGCGAATGAACCTCTTGCCTTGCAGCTTTGAGCTGATGGCTGTGACCTAAGCTGTGTACGATTCATGCTAATTCACTAGTGGTTCTGTTTTTTATGGCGTGGGTTTGAGAATGGCGGCTGAGATTGGTGTCCTGGTCACTCGTCCTTCTGACGCCTGAGGTAGCATCCACTGAATTTACCTTAAGCTCAAGTCGTCTGCTTCCCAGAACTCTCCAGCCACCTTGTGACTGCTGCAACTTTGAAGGCTACGGGCATGTCACAGAAGAAGTCTTAGACATAGCCAAGCCCCCAAAGTGGCTCACAACAATATGCCCAGGCCATGGTTACCCCCCATCTAGCTAACCACGTGCCAGCACCTGAAGCCTGAGTCGTGGATGGATCGTGGCAAGGCCACAGATGTGGCCACTGGGTGGGAATCTCTACCAAAAGAGCAGAGCTCTCCTGTCCCTGGTGGTCCCATGGGTGGTCCTGCCTGTCCCACTGTCCCCTAAGCATCCTGCTCCTGTCTGGGGTTCCTTGGGCCTGCTTGGCCATGGTGATGTCAAACATGAAACCAAGTTTTGGCCACACACACCACCCGCCACCACACAGTCTGCATCCGTGCTTAATGGTGGCCTTTGGGCAAGAGGGGCTTTTTTCCATGTCACCCGACGGATGCACAAAAGGCTCGCAGAGCTGGCTTCCTTCTCAGCCGGAAGCTTCTCCCAAAATCAAACTGAGTCTGTGACCTCAGCCTACTTCAGGCAGCCTCCAAGGACAAAATGTGACCATGACACAACCTTGATTTGTTACTTAAAAGCAAAAAGTGGCAATTATGCTTTCTTTGCCGATGGACGGCCGGAGAAGGAAAGGCCACAGGCTCTTGGAGCTTCCGATTAAAGGTCTTCACACTGCAGGCCAAGCGGACCTGTTCAAGGCTGCAAACAGCGCTAAGCATCCCCAGGAAGGTCCAGCGTCCCTTCGTGTGCTGTCCCCGGTGATGCTGGCTCAGAGCTCAGATCCTGTCATGTTGCTGGACGTCCGATTTGGGGATGACAGGGAAGAGGTCTGGTGGTGTCACCAGCTATGAAAATCGTTTGTCTCGCAGTCAACCACGGAATGGTCTTAAGAGGCTGGGGGCAGCATCTCCAGGGCCGAGCAAGCCTGGGACAGAAGCTCCTCTTTAGGGTGCCGCGGTCAGTGGCCTGGACGGTGCTAAGGATCCCGTAAAGTAAACACTGCCAGGCCCAGTTCACGTGCACTAGGAATAAAAGCTCAAGAATAGGCATCGACCCTGGGGAAGGTTCTGCTGGCTTCGAAAATCGCCACTTGTCTGCAACTCCAACCTGACCACATACCTCCGATCCCAGCCCGGAGGAAGTGACGCCCTTGGGACTGGACACTTAGTTGGTTATAGACTCCTTGGGTTCAGACTGACTCTGCCTTGGCGCCCCACCTCGCGTGTACCTGGCGATAAGTACGGAGGGCACCCCAGGGTGCTTCTGAGCTCATGAGGCTGCTTGTCTCTTCCCGTGTGGCCCTGAATTTGGTGACACCATCTTCCTTGATGGCAGTTGAAAGGAAAAAAAAAATACAAAGAGATTCAGTGACAAACTCATGGCTCCTTTTTTCAGTCACAACCCACCTGCTTTCCGTTTCTGATGGGTTCCTTTGTGCCGACGTGGGTGTCGGAGAGGAACGCACCCCTCGTAATATAAAAGATTAAATGATACCCCATTCACTTAAAATTAGTGTTTTCTTTAAATGTATCTGAAATTATAATTCCCGGTACAAGAGTTATATTATAGGCTATAAGAACTATTTATTTCAAACACATCGTAACTCTATTAATAAAACCTGGAGTTCCTAGTGTTGTCATGAACCACTTCACGAACTACCAGTGGAACGTGGGTCACTGTCTGGAAGCACAGTCGCCAGTCACAGCAGCTCTGTCCCTGGTACTTCATGGCCCCCGTTTACGTGCCTACTCCGCCCCGCCCCGCACCAGTAAAGCTCGAAGGGCGGGAAGTTAGTCTTGAGCATGACTCCTGCCACAAAGCCACCTTAGTTCTAGTCACCTCCTCCCAGGAGGAAGAGAGAAAATCCTGCGGGGCGAGTGACCCCTCTTGGGGCCCAGGGGGAAAGTGTTTCTCAGCCTTTACTGGACTTCAGAGAGACAGACTAGAGCGAGGCCTCTGCAGGAAGTTAGGCTAGGACATCTTTATCGCCAGAATGCCACTGATTCCTCCCCATTCTTGGAAAAAAGTGCTCTAAACTCAAGGGCTGTTGGGCCATAGAGAGTAGTGAGGTGCTGTGTGGGTCCAGTCTAGTGGGGCTTCAGAAAGCTGGAGAACCTGGCCGGGCGCCGGACCTGTCTTCTCGGGGCCTGCTGGGAGGCGTTGCAGGAGATAGCTGGTTTCTTTGTTGCTAGTTCAAGACCAGGGCGAGACTCTCGGGCTGGACCAGGAGTGAAGATGGGATCCTGTGTCTTGGTTCCAGGCTGGATGCTGCCAACAAAGTCCACATTGAATCCCTTGGCTGGCACCAGTCAGGGACGTGGACCGAGCTCTCACGGGTGGGTGCAGCCCGTGGGGGCTGGGCCAAGCTTCTTGGTCATCACCTGTAAGAGCATAGCGCCCAGGCGAGCTTGTCCGTTAGCCATCAGAGGGCACACTGAATTCTATGCTCGTCGCAGCATCCCAGAAACCTCGTCTTCCAGAAGGCTGGTCTCTGCCTGCTGGTATCGCCGATTTGTTTAGAATGTAGACTTTCTGTTGGTCTTTCCCTTCCCTTTTGATGCTTCTGGGGAGTCCGTTTTCTTGACAAACTCTAGGTTCTCCCTACTCTGGGCATCTTTTCAATTTGCTCAAGTCAGGAGGCCAGAGCCCCTCCAGGCTTCAAGGAGAACCTTCTGAGGTTTGCCGAGGGTCTGAATCCACAGCATGTCGCCCCAGGCTCCTCCACCCGAGCCGATGACACTTCTGCCCCCTGCGATCTCACATTTCACCACGATCGAGTCTGATCCGGTGTCTCCTTCCTTCGTCAGGCTCCGCTCACTCTTCCTCACACGCTTCCCTGCTGGGTGCCGCATCGGCAATTTGTTAAAAACAGCATTGACTCTTATAGATCGTCCATCCCTGCTTCTGGATTTTGTGCCTATCCGATCAGGTCACCCGTGCATAATACGTTTTATTTCTTTCTTCGCAAACCTCAGGCTGTCTGCATCTTCCCGATGCAGTGTGCTGCCGGTGCGTTCAGACCTCAAGCTCAGAAGGAATTGTTCCAGGATTTTACCATAAAGAACAGTGTTTCCCATGGGTTTTTTCAAATTCCTTATTTGCCGGTGCTACTTTTTAAAAAAAAAAAAACTATGAAAAGGTGTTATAATTTTGCCATGCCATTTCTGTACATATCCCAATGGTCATATAATTTTTCTCTATTTCTGTTAATGTGGGGAATTTCGCTGACTTTTTTTTTTTTTAATGTATAAAACAGCTCCTATATTCCCCCCTCCAAAAAAATCCTATTTGACCATGCTGAGTTATTTCTATTTATCACTAGATCTGATTTACTAAAGTTTGTTTAAAATATTTGACACTACGTAAGAAGGACCGGGATATCGCTTCTCTCTTTTTTTGCTAATTCCTCGTCACATTTTTATGCTGGTCTCCCAAAGGATGAAGGTCTGTCCCCATGCAAACGGTCAAAGGGGATCCGAGGCTCTGAGAGGGAGCGTTGATGCTCTTCCTAGAGCTAATACCTAGATGTCCAGCGGGTCGGCGTAGGTTCTTTTTCTCCTGATTCTTGGCTATGTTGTCTCCTTCGCCTGTCCAACAATTTGAACGACAGACATTGGGAATAAAAGAGCCTGAGGAGTAGCCTCCTCCCAGATGCCTCATCTTTTCGCTGGGCATGTGGGTTGAGGAGACTGGCCCCTCGCCCTACGCGGAGGCCGAGCTCGCCGAGTCCCAGCGGCATGTCCAGGAAGCGCCACCTACCTCTGGCTTTCCCGCTTCCTAAGCGTTGGCTGTGAGCCCGGAAGGTCTGTTTCTCTGGCCCTTGTTGAAGGGGTTCGCTCTGCCCATTGGGGGGTCCCTGCCCAGCCTCCCCCACCCACAGCCTCAATACCCAGCGCCTGTTTTCAGCAGAGATGGAGCAGTGCACTGGCGGGCAGGCCCCTCCCAGCATATCTGTGTCCTGGGCATGACAAGACCGCTACGGTGTCACGCTGCTGTTGAGAAGTTTTCAGCCCAAATCCCAGCCTCTGCAGCACTAGCACCTAGATAGACGATGCCCCCTAGGAAGACTGGTCATGTGCTCCAAGCCCCACCCCCAAACTTCCAGGTTGTCACAGCAGCCCTGTGCTACCAATAAGAGCTCTACTATGTTTGTCCCTGGAAGGCCCCGCCCCCTTCCTCGGCCAATCGCATCGTCGGCCCATGCCCAGAACTGACAACTGCCACTGCCAGCAAAATGCGCTGGCTATGAGCAGCTCACCGCGACGGATCCCCCTCTCTCCAGATAAAACTTCGGTTTATCTAGTTGCCTTTGCTTTTACGTCCCCTGAGGCCTGGACGAGTGTGACACGATAGTTTTGCATCCCAGCGCTTCCTGGTCTCAGCAAGGCTTACGACCTCTGTGTTCCATCTAGAAGCGGACACAGCCTAGTGTCATTCGTAAGGCTCAATAGTCTCTTTAGAAAAACTCAAGATATTTTAATGTAGAAAATCCTGGCAACATGTCTATATCCTACTGATATTGTTCAGGCCCAGTTCACAAGTCTCTCTCAACCGTGTCCAGCTTCATGGCTGTGTGACTTGAGTACAGGGTCTGTCCTTGGTTTGGTGCCTTGCTGTCACCTTCTTAGAATCGTAACTTTTTAGCAATAAGTCCTGTGTTTTCATTTGTCACTAGGCCTCTCAAATGAAGTGGCCACTCGTACCTAATCTCAGCTGACGTTCATGCTCCTTCCTCTGAAACCCGGCTGTCCCCTCAGCAAGGTCCCAGCAGACGACAGCTCTTGTTCACCTGCATTAGCCCAACGTGCCACGGAAACAACCACTGAATTTTCTCGTTTGAGATGAGACGTAGGAAACGGAGCTGTTTCGGGGTCCCTTCCACGTGACCAGAAGTGCCGTGATCACTGTACCGCCCTCCAGAAATCCTCAGAGGTCCCGGAAACTGCAGTTGCAGGAAACCGATGAGCTTGCAGCTGGCACGAAGGGGCACCAGGCCCAGCTGCTTGTCGTCCCAGTTACTTGGGGGAGGGGAAGGCGGGAAGCGGGCGCGGACTTGTGCACCTGCCTGGTGCAGGCCCATGACCCAGGGAGAGCCCAGGCTCGGTGACTCCAGAAGCGCCATTGGTAAGACTGGGGTGGTCAAGGCTCCAGAACTGTGTCTTCCCTTTCCCAAGGCTCCCTGGCTGCTGCTTCCCCTCCCCCGCTCCCCTGCTCCCCGTCCTTACTCTTGCTCATCCTGAAGGGGAGACAGCCAAGCAGCAAGCTCTCCTAGATGCCCTGTACTGAATTCCTCCTCATCGCTTTCCATTGAACCTGGCGATTGGTAGACGGCTGAGCCTTGAGTGGTCTTCTAGTGAACATAGGCAGTCATATCAATCCCTAAATGGGGGTATGGAATGGCCTTTAATTAGAGGCTCTCTCTTCCTCTGCATAATGAGGACAATAGCAGTTCCCACAGAGAGCCGGGCCCTGTCCTAGAGATGCCACTATTTAATGCAATAGCTCTTGTGGTCTCTGAGGATTAAATGGTAATGGTGAGACGCTCTCTTATCGGCCAGCAGAGATCTACGTAAAGCCTCAATGCATCATTCGCTAGATCCAAATAAACCTACGAGGTGGCGATGTCCTACGGGCAGGATGCTCACGGTAAAACTTGGCCTAAAGTTCTCAGCGCTGGTTCTTCTTAGCAGGAAACGCAGAGCAAAGCCATCGTCTCTAGTCTCCTCTGTAATAAAGCAGCGTTAACTACGCCTGATAGGCAGGACGCGGATGAGGTTTCAGCAGAATCTCAGGGGTCATTAGTAGTCTTCGCTGACCCAGGAAACTCGCAGTTAAACATCATGGGTACATCCACGAAAGATGAAGTAGCAGATCTACAGAGCTGTCCTAAAACTAAACAGTGACTTGAGGGCGAGTGTCCGCTCCTGTAATTTAAGTAGACGTTATTGGTCCATTGAGATTCAGTTTGACCAACTAAATTCTGATTAGTTGATCTTTTTTTTTTTTCTTTTCTTTTTGTCAGGCAGTATTTGGGGCGATTTACGGTGATGTGAGTACATACTCGAGGTTAGGGGGAAAGCTGTGGCTGGGAAACAGACAATAGTCTTGATGACCTTATAATTATCAGTTTAAACTTGTAGCATTTAATATGTTCATAACTTCTTATTATAGAACTTCTAACAGGTAAGGAGATGTGGACAAGCCAACACCCCACGTGCCATCTTCCTTTCCACTGAGAGGCAATCGCTTCAAACAAGAGTTTTAAGGCTTATAAACATTTTTACTTGTTTGTTTTCCTCTAATACTGAGCCCAAATCTTCAATCTCGAATTCTAAGCCAGAGACATTCAAGTCTGGCTGTTTCGTTTAATTCTTTTCCCTAATAGGAAAACATTTCAATCATGTTAAATCATATACCTTGTATTCGACACCTGATATTCAGTTATTCAGCGTTTATTTTGCTTGAGGATGCTCGAAAGCCATAAATCAATGGTTTTTCTCAGTAAATAGTTAAGAAACTCTAAGATTTATCAAACATTCAACTTGGCCGAGACACAAACATATTATAAATAGGACATTCTAAAAATAAGCATCTGACAAATTTAGCAGTGGAAATTTCATGTCTCCAGTTAAGCATCATAATTGATTGTTGAGAAGGCGTCTCTCCAAACAATCACTTTCAAAACTTTGCAAATGCTGAGTGCTAATTTTAACCTAATTATCTCTACGTATATTTGAACAACTCAAAGTCCAAAATCAGTTCTTTAGGAAAAACTGTTCTTTTTCTATCCGATTCCTTTGCCAAAATTGGCATTATTCCCCCGCCCCCACCACTGTTTCAGAACCTCTACATTTTTAAGGTCCACAGACTCGGAAACATACTTGTTACTTTGTGTTGGTTATTGTTTGTTTTGGGGGGAAGACAAACCAGAGTCCGTCCACTCTCCCCTGTGCCATGGGGCCAGCAGTCTAGGTGCTACATTTGCCAGAATCCCTTACCTCTGGGGCCCTGTGTGATTTACATTCCGCTAACGAGAAATACGCCAGCCTGGAAAATTGCGATGACAATCCGCTTCACATGTGCTTGCCCTCCACACCCCATTATTCTGCTTAGAGGAAGGATATGAAGCTGGTGGTGGTCTCCATGAGGACCTACATTCTGGGCAGCAGTGGTCATCTGAGTGTGCAACGGAGAACCCGGAAGTAAGACTTGGTCTCTCTAATTTTTGTTCCTTAGTCGTTCCCTGTGTATATGTGATTCCCTGAATTAGATCATTTCTGTTTGAAATACCTACAGTAGTTTTCTGTTTCCTTGTGCCCTGAATTATATATATGACACCAAAAATGTGGTGGCATGGCTAGTTCTGATGGTAGCAAAGAGATTATAGAACAAAAATGACAAGTTGAAGATGTCTTCAATGCATCGAAGAACTTGTCAGAGAACCGAAGAGCTTCTAAACATCCCTGAACGAACATCTCCTCTTGTAGCCATAGGTCTGATGTATTGTAACATCGAACCCAAATTTCAATCCCTCGAGTGGTAAAAGAATTACAAGACTTAGCTTCCTGTCTGTATCGGGCTCTTATGTAAAAGACAGAGTATTCAAATGTCTCCATTCCAATTTTCAGGACACTTTTTTTCAAATCAACATGAGCTTCCGAATCTCACTGAGTAGCCTCTCCCCGCGGTCAAAAGATTCAGACCGCCTCTCACCTGCAGCTCCCAAGCCTAGCGGACTTCACCTGGGAGGTTACCTTGTTGAGGGCACAGCACCTCCTCAAGCCCCACCTCCACCCACCCTCATTCCCTCCGGGCCAGTAACTCCGGTCAGAGCCAAACGCACCGGGGACAGGTTGGACATAGGAAGCAATGGTGTTTCGCACCAGCAGAAAGGCAACTCGCCATTGTTATCTTATATCAGCCAAATCCTGATGTTAGGCCAGAGCGGAAGAAATAGAAAATCGCATTGGTCCAACACTATCAGTAATGGAACACATATTAGAAAAGTTCAGACTTAACGGTGAACAGCTAAGAGCTGGTTTAAACCCAGAAGTCCATCAGCTGAGGAATACGTAACATAAACGTGGGGTGTCCGTTCGATGAAATCTACAGAGCGACAAAAAGGAACGAGGGACCGATACGCACTATAACTTGAACGCTAGGCTAGACGAAGGGCGCCATCGAGAGGCAACGTGTCTTATGATTGACACTATCAGTAATGGAACACGTATTAGAAAGGTTCAGAATTAACGGTGAACAGCTAAGAGCTGTTTTCAAACCCAGAAGTCCATCAGCTGAGGAATATGTAACATAAACGTGGGGTGTCCGTTCCATGAAATCTACAGAGCGATAAAAAGGAACGAGGGACCGATACGCACTGTAACCTAAACGCTAGGCTAAATGAAGGGCGCCATCGAGAGGCAACGTGTCTTATGATTCCGTTAATACCGAATGCCCATCGCAGGCAAGTCGACGGACGCAGGAAGTAGATCGCTGGTGGCCTCGGCCTGGCGGGACTGACTGCTTGTGGGGATGATGGAATGTTCCAAATTAGACTGTGGTGATTTTTGCTCTGCTTTATTAATATACAAAAAAAAAAGTAATCACATACTTAAAACTGAATTTTATAGTATGATATATCGCAGAGCTATTTTCGAGTCAACTCAAATATTATAAGAACACAAATTCGCATAACTTAGGGAGATTTTTGGCAAATGAGATGAATTTTAGTTCAACAAAAACAAAGCTATATCTTCTGATTTCTCAGTGTTAAGGACCATACAAGCATATGTTTGTATTCGACTCGGATATGTTCTTAAACAGACATAGGTTTACTGATAACGGAGCTAATGTGTTTGAGATTATGAAACATGCGAATTTGCATTTAATTAAATTGAGTCATTATTATGATGAACTTGTATTTCAACATCATATTCTGTAGTGTGTCAGCTTGAAGATGATTTCCAAAATCTTTACTTAACACAAAATCCTGGCCTGATACTTGATCGGGTTACTCACTGGAGGCCTAGACAATTTCTACATGAAATAGAATTGTGAAACAGGAATTACTAAGCATGATTTTAAGCTTATGATTTTTCTTATTTTTAAATACTACAGAGAAGCTATATCTTTGGGTCTGTGAAAAACATATTCACTTTTGACACCAAGAAGTTGTATAAGGGACATGTGTGGCTGGAAAAAGCTGTGTTTTGTGTCTACGAGCTGGAGTGCGACCCTTCTCACTTACCCACCCCCTAGTTTTCTCTGTGAAATAGTTAACTCCTTCGTTTTAAAGTCACTAACATAACATAAGAATTATAAGTTGTCGCGACTCTACCTGGAAGCATTCATTTCAGAGAAGTACAACTGTGTATATACGCTTCTGTTTTTCAAAGCAAATAGTTTTGTCCTAAAGCAGCAGTGTTCAGGGTATTTTTGGTGTCCAAACCCCTTCGCATTTTTCAGCGTTCTCGTTAGAAGTCCAATCTGAGATTCCTCATGTGAGGAACTTCTAGAAAGGGAAACCGAAGGCCGATACGATAAATCAAACTCCTGGTGCATCTACGTACATAATCAGGCCGCACTGGGACCAGCCTTACTGTGTGATCAAGAGTCATTTTAAGGTTAACTCTGATTAAAACCGTGTTGACAGGGAAAAACCTTCAGTGGAATAGGTCGGGAGGGTATGTCTACAGCTTTCCCTTCTGAGTTTGATCCCGGCTGCACGGGAACTATGTGGCAACTCTGAGTGGTAGATAACTGATGACGATGCGAAATAATTCTCGCGAAGTAAAAATGAACCATGCACTCCGCCCAAAAATTTCATTTTGGCTCCATTTTTACCTTCATTTCACTACTTCTGATCTATAAATGTAAGTGGTTTTTGAATTAGTTGTACCAGCTCACTGCTTTTCTCATTATTTAAACAAAAATAGTTAGTTCATCTTTACGTCTGGGTGAGAGTAATGGTTTTACTTCTTCCTCTTTTTAAATTTTTGGAAAGTTCGTTGAACACTATTCTGTCGTGCTGATGTGTGTACCTTAGAGAACTTGTGCCACGATGAAGGCGACATTTCAATCCCGCCTGGTTGGTACATGTCGCCAGCATGACCGGCCCCTCGTCTGGAAGAGAACAAAGCTGGAACACGACATCACGCCATGTACGAGAATGAGCTCCAGGCAGACCAAAGTTTAAATGTACGAATGTAAAAATGAATGTGAAAATGTAAAGATTGAAGTGTGAAGACAAACGTGAATAATAAAACGCCTAGAACGACACTTAGGAAACATCGTAATAAGCGTGGCGTGCGTGAGGCCCTCCAGAACGGGACTGGAAAATGACACTTGCATATCGGAGATGCTAACTTTTATCTTTCAAATGGATTGCATAAGACTCCTACCTATTAATTGGCATAAAAAGAACTGTTTACTCAGGCTATTTCTCTTTTGACTTTATAGTGCTTATTGTGATTTAAAATTCTAAACTTTTGGTCGAATTTCTTCTACTGTCTAGCTTCTGGGTTTCCTGTCTTGCTTAAGAATATTGTTTTTATATTCATCGCATTTTTATTATACCAGAGTTATTTTTCTATTCATAGGTAGAGTGAGCTCTTTAGAGACTTATGAATAGAAAACATATCCAGTTATACACCAAAGCATATATAGCGACTTTTTTCTGAGGGCATTTTATTCCCTTTTGGGTTCTGTTTGCTTATCTTCATTAAACAAGCAATGTACGTACGTTCGTTATAGAAAAATTACAATAGAAAATTTCTAAGACCATGTAAAATGCCTTATCTCCGCAAGGATGCTTAAGAAGCTGGCTAAACTGAGTAACAGGCATGAAAGACAAACTTTTCACCAAATCCTCTTTTGTACCTTTTAAATTTCGAGCCATGGGAATGAATTGTCTATTTGAAGAATTCAATTAAAATATGATTTCTCTTGTCCCAAGGGAAAAGTTCCCTCCCCGAACTCAGCGTTCTGGGCACCGAGGTGCCCGCCGCCATATCCCCAGCAGCAGCAGCCCCTTGCCACCCGATGGTAAACACAGCTCACTGCATAGCTTTGCAAACAGGTCTGTGTGGCCCCAGGCCCGGGCATGTGGGCACCAAAGGCCTGGGCCTTGCAGTCAAACCAGCCTCGGTTTGAATCTGTGCCTGGTCCTTAGTGACGGGGGCACCAGGAGGAACTTGCTCTCCCTCTCTGCTTCGTTTCCTTGTCTCCAGAGTGAAGGTAGTGAATTCCAACAGACCCGAGTCTGGAATTCAGATGATAAGTGCCTCATATACAGTAGATGCTCAATAAATGGCAACTATAATTGATCAGTCAGTTATCTTCCAGAGCAGAGTTTCACGATTTGGCACTATTGACATTTTAGAGGAGACCATTGTTTTGGGGGGACTGGGGGACTGGCCCGTACACTGTGGAATGCCTCACATCCCTGGCCTCCACCCCACCCCAAGAGCGGCAGCAACCAGAAATGTCTCTGGACTTGGCCCAAAAGTCCCTGGTGGCTAAATCGACCCCAGTCAAAAACCACTGGTCTAGAGAGTCCAGGAGAGGCTTCAGTTCTGGTGACCAGCTTTCAAGACAGCACTGGCAGATAAGCAGGGTGCTCAGCGGTCATGCACGCTGGATGGTGAGATGCCAGCTCTTTTCCCTACTTAGCTCCGAACTACTGGCAGCCCAACCTTAATCCCTCAGACCAACATCAAGGATTCCTCAGAAAGGGGGCCTGCTAGATCACCCTCTGTGGAAGTTCACAGGCAACAAGTCCCACCCTGTGCCCGCACCCCATCGGCTCCACTGCTCCCCACTCTCAGATGTAAGCAGAAAACCAAAAATTACCAGAAATCTGAGAAAAATGTCTACCAGAAAAAGCAGAGACCAAAACAAGCAAGCAGGAAAACACAAAGTCGAAATAATTGAGACAAAACAGGAAGAAATGTTGAAAATACGTTATTAATAATATCCTCAGACACTGGATTCATGACGTGAAACACGGTGTTATTTTTGGTTAGAAAATACGTTCAAACAAAAAAAGAACTTCGGGAATTTGCAGATACATGTGGACATGAAAAACTTAGCAGAAGGGCCATAAAACAATGTTTGAAGAAATCTCCAGGAAGTAAGCAGAGAATAGAGATGAATAATGCAAGATGAAATGTAGGAATATTGAAAGACCATTCTAGAGATACGAGACGTGAATCAGAGTTCCAGAAAAGGTAACCGGAGAACAGAAATTAAGTTTCTTTCTTTTTTTTTAATGTTTTCCCAGAAATGAAGGACATGACTTTCTAGACTGAAAATGTTTGCCGGGTGCTCTGCATACCAATTCCTATACGTCATCACGAAATTATAGAATGATGGCGTTGAAAAGATTGTATAGTTCCAGAAGGAAAACAAGCTTAGAAAGACAGGATCAAGTATCAGAACATCTTTAGATTTCCCAGCGCGAGCCTAGAAGATGGGACTCTAGAGCAATGCCTTTAAGAGTGTCAAACAGAATAGTAAAATAAAGATATCTGATACAGAAAAAAAGGCTCACGAAGAATTTACTTGCTGTGAAACCATTTTGCAGAAGGCTCCCGGAGGACACGTCTCCACAAAGCTGAGAGGCGCATAGTGAACGTGGAAGGTCGGACGAAGGAAAATAAGAAACGAAACCGATGAAGCGAGGTCCAGGACGACTGCTGGGCACCACGCGGAGAGTCTGGAGTGGCGAATAGTGAATCAGGGACAGACTTTGAGACCTGCCATTACCCAGAGGCCTATGACACTGTTAGTAAGAGCCAGGACTCACTTTGCCTGAAGATGTTTTTATTCCGTATTGTCACATATGATTATTAGTTTTGCTGGGTGTAGAATTCTAAGTTGTGAATCGCTTCGTTTCACAAGATACAGAGCAAGTGCAACTTGAAGTTAAATGTTATGGACACTATCGTACGAATGTGTGCTGACTCGTCTTTCTTTCCAAACTAAAGCGAATGGCTAGCCGTATTCTTGTATTCTCGAAGCACTCACGTGAACAGCTTCCATATAAAAGTTGTTTTAAAATAGTATTATTACCTGTGAGGTGAACTTTGTGGTCTACGGTTTCAACCAAATTTTAAGGAAGATAAAATCAAAGAAACTTAGAGTTTATGATGTAATTCCACCCAAAGCAAGCTCATGAGATGTGCAATCCAACGACTATCGAAAAAGAATTAATAGATGGGTGTCTAGCAAGACATATGAACTCCCGAAACGGTCAGAAAAAAAGTTTGGATTTTGACTCTAAGCCTGGAGGCTCCAGCCGTTCTCTGAAAAAAATGTCCTGACTCCTCCCGCCAGCTCCGCAGCCTTCTCAGTAACTCAATGTGAAGATTTCGGTGCCCGATTCCTCCTACGACAGTTGAGGAGGGTAATAGCACCAGCCTCACAGAATGGTGACGAGTAAATGAGATGACGTGCACGAAGCACTTAGAACAGTGCCTAGCACGACGTGGATGCCATACCAATGTTTGCCGTCTAAGAGACTTGGGAGCAGATGAAGCGCGAGAGAGGGAAACTTATGGAGATGCCCACATGTCGACTTTTCTCTTCCGAGAGGAGGTCACGCTTCCCTCTTCCTTCGTTTACGTAGTGACTTAGATCCGCAGACGTTCGCGGCATGTCTGCTGTGCGGCAGGTGCTCTGATGCCGAGTGCAGAGGACAGGGCAGTGGCCATAACTCGGATTCTGCTCTCAGAGTCGGGGGAGGCATATTTCATTGTCCAATTATTTGGTGAACATCTTCTTACAAATTTTCACAAACGCCATGAAAGAGAAGTTCGGGGCATTGGGAGGGTATGAGAGGGAAATAACTTACTGAGGGGGTGGGAGAGGGCGTGGTCAAGGAAGGTCCTGGAGGCCGGAGGGGGAGTAGGTGCTGGCCAGGCCCCAGGAGGGGGCATCGCATGCAGACCAGAGAGCAGGACCCTGAGTCAGGTGGACACCGGTGTCCCGAAGAGGCCGACATGCGAAGGTCACGGCTGCAGAGCAGAGGGCAGGAGCTGTGCGTCGGAGGCTGGGCCAGGCCTTGCAAGGTCTTGTCATCCGTGGCAGAGTTCAGACAACGGCTTCCTCCACCCGAAACCCATCCACGGATTCTCATCGACTTAGGACGACAGTATCCTGGCAGTGGGAAGTGTCGCTGACCAGAGAAGGTGGACTAGTGCTGTCACTCTGTCCTGAGAGCCTCTGACTTGATTCAGAGCCGACAGTGATCACTGGCTCCAGTCTGAGACTTGAGGCATCAGTGACGTGTGGAACCGAGTTTGACAGGTTCCTCGAAGTCCCCTCCAGGCCTCAGGGTGTGGGCCCCAAGGAGGGGTTTATCCACATGACACTGTTCTGATTGTTCCGGCTCAGCTGGGGACAATGGAGGTGACAGGCACAGGGTGGTCCCTAGAACTACTCTGCACCGCTCGTCTGGGTCAGTGCGGCCTGCCCGGCTCCTAGAGGTCACCTGGCAGAGTGAGCCGTCTGGGCCAGTGAGGGCGGGCACCAGGTAGGCGTCAGCGAGGCGAGGGATGCAGGATCTGCAAAGGTGGGACTGCGTAGCCCCAGCCCCCGCCCGGCCTCGCTGATTCAACGCCTGTTCATCCTTCCCTGTCCCGACTTGAAGAGGAGGTGGCTTGTGAACTGACATTGTCCTTACGGCAATTAAGCTTGCCTAGGGGAATACAGAGAGGGGCAGAGGAGGTTGCTTATCTCGCCGTGTTTTAATTATTATTAAACACTCGGTAATCGTGCTGGGCCCTGGGGGTGCAACCTGCCGGGCAATTAGACCCAGCCAGGCCTTGGAGAGACTCACTGGGGGAGCACGGTCCGGACTGGAGCTCCCCCAGTGAGGCAGACGGAGAGACAGCCGCCCGCTGCCCCTGTCCGCTGGGCCTCCATCTCTGCAGGTTGTTGCCCTCACCTCCTCCATGGAGGCCGGCCCAGGGCTCCGTGAGGGGTTCGGGCATCTCCCAGAGTGGCGAGGCCAGTGGGCGTTCCACATGGCAACAGCAGAGTGACTTCGCTCTAGAGAGACCACCTGTCCCCATCTGCCTAGGAGAGGGGGGGGTCTGAGAATGAGGGACGTTTAGCGTTGAAAGAAGGAAAGTCTCAGGCAAGCAGATGACTTTGGCACACTGCTCTCTCCCTTACACACCCAGGGGGGCCGGACCCGGCCGATCCTGATCCTGTCAAAGGCTCATAAACCACGTTGTCCTTTCGCAGAGGCTGGAGTGGCCCTGCTCACCCACCTCCCACCTCGATTCTTGTCAGACGCTTCCCGTCACTCTAGGTGGGCTGCCACCTTGAAGTTCCCGGACCTAGCGGTCAGTCAGCCCTCCGGCAGGAGGCAGATGGAATCCTCAAAGGGTTTCCTTGGAAACGGTTTAATGGAGGGACTATTAATAGAGATGAGGACAGAGTTCAGGGAAGCAGATAGAGATGTGAGTCTCCTGGGGTCTAGGAGCTGTGGGGAACCTTTCCACCCAGACCCGGAAGGATCTGGGCAGGGAGGAGGGAATGTCGCCGGAGCCCAGGCAGAGATGGACCTGGTCACTCCATGGCAAGGGGTCAAGGTTATCCCAACCTTTCTTTCTACTTTCCTATCTCCTACCCGTGTCTCCCCCCGGCCAAGTCCAAGTAGAACCCAGGGGGAGCCTGGATGATGCAACCATGGGGTCAGCCTCCCAGGACACAGAGCCGGGAGGGGGTGGGCAGAAAAGAGAGCTGGAGAACGTCCGTAGGGAAGTTGTCCCAGAGCTGAGCCTTGGAGCTGGAGCCCATACCGGTCACTTCCCCCAAGGACGTGCAGCGGCCAAG
>NW_006436294.1:5273087-5273831 GCF_000325575.1 Pteropus alecto
GGGGCCACACAGACCGCGGGGTGACACCTCATCTCACCTCCAGCCCCATCTCCGTGTCTTTGGCGATCACGCGGGTACTGACGTCCACTGTAGAGGGGGCACCGGGGGCTAGATGGGAAGACAGGAAAAGCTGGATGAGGCGGGGCTGCCACCTGTCTGGGGAACGAGGTGGGAACGAGTGAGCGAACACGTGAAGAAAGGGCCCTTCCTCACTCCGGTCAGGTTGGGTCTGATCCGCTCACGACATTCCTATCCGTAAGGCGCCCGGCATCGCACAGCTACGACGTAGCATATCCTTTGGTTCCTGGACCCTGCTGCTTCCTGCGGATCTCAAACTTAGGTTAATTAAGCCACTCGACTCGGTGTCCTTTGGCAGGTAAGGAACAGGAGGATGCTGGCCACGTGGGCTCATCGCGAAGACGAGACAGGCGCTTGGAACGTGCCTGGGCGTGGTGTGCGTTCCCCAGAGGGGAGCCACGTTGCCGTCATTGCCGGTATCACGCCGAAATGTGACGCCTCACGTGAATCACACCGCAAAATCCCAAAGCCACTAGCCCCACTTTAGAGGAGTCACCTGTGTGACCTCATGTGTCAACTTGGCCACGGTCCCCAGCAACTCAACCAAATGCTCGTCTTGGTGTTGCTAGAAAGGTGTTTTGTGCATGTGACTCAAGGTCATCGTTGGTCAACGAAGACCTTCCGAGGTCACCCGGCGGGCTTGGTTCAGTACACGACAAGGACTTC
>NW_006436294.1:5274729-5279698 GCF_000325575.1 Pteropus alecto
GCATTGGAGGGAACAGCTGACGAGAACGATGTCCTGTCCCCATGGGCCAGAGCCTCGCTGGAGCCACCACCTGGAGCACTGGGAAGTTAAGTAGCTGGACCGTGGGGAGTTCTCATCATTCCCCAAGATCACGCACATCATGGGGTCCCCCTTCTCCAGGCCATCCCCACCAGTTGGTCTGAATCGGCACCCACACCAGGCTGTGATGGCAGATCTCCCGTCTGCCGGGGTGTCTGGGGGGACGGACGGGCAGAGAGGAGCTGGGGACACTGCCACGCCTGAGCCTCCTCGCCACGGGAAGCCTGGGGGAGAGGCAGGCAGAGGATGCGCACAGGTGAGTGCAGGCGTGCAGGTGAGTGCAGGCACGCAGGCCTCCCCGGTGCCTGAAATGTGCCGGCTGAGCCCGCCTGCACCTGCGCCCTGGCTGGTCCCTTTGCTGGAACGTCTCCGCTCATCCAGTGGGCTGACTCCTCCCATAAGCCTTTGCTCGAAGTTCGCCTTTGCGCTGAGACCAGCCTCCACCGTCGATTGTACATGCCTCCCTCCTCCGTCTGGGCTCCCAAGCCCCCCAGCTCTGCGCTTTTCCTGTGTTCCATGACCCCGTCCTCTGGAGATCTGTCATTCGTCTATTTACGATGCTTGTCGTTTCTCACCCAACTTTAGGTATAAGCTCCTTGAAGGCTTTATGTGCCTACAGGTCACTTAGATGTCCCAAGTACCCAGACTGCAGTGCCCGACATGTAATAGCCTCTCAATAACTACTGAACAAGTTACATTTGTAGATATGGCTCCACACCGAGCCCGCCTCAGTGGCTACCCAACAGAAGTGTGGCTCACCGGGCCGGCAACGTGCGCCTTCCTCGAATTAACATTTTGCCCTACTTGGGATTCGGCATTGGGTCAGGATCGGGGTCTCTGATTGGATCGTCCCCTGCCTGACTCCTGGCATGTCAGACTTTAACTCATCTAGTATATAAAACCGCTGCTTCAGAGAGCGTCCAGACCTCAGACTCCACGGGGCGCCCCACCTCCTTCCCCCCCAAACTCTGCCTTCACGCGAGAGCGCCTCGCTGGCCGAATCTAAACGGAAGCCAGGTGGCGTGTCCCCCTGGCCACAGGGCAGTGTGGGGAACGGTGGCCAGAGCCCCGAGGGAAAGCAGCCGTCGCAGCACGGAGTTTGACTCAGGTCACTAGAGCGGGGGCCGCGGCACCCAGGCTCCTTCTGGACCACGGAAAATCGATTCGCTTACATTATCAGCCAGCGGAAAAGGCAGGGCGGACCTGGCCTGGATTCAGTGAGCGCTCGCAGGCTTCGCATCGCGAGTCCGAATACTGGCTTCGTTCGCTCAGGCCGCCTGCCCCGAGAGGCCGCGTGTCATGGCTGGTGGCAGACACAGCTCTTCCCCACCAGTTCCTGCTGGGGAGGAGAAGGGTGGGCTCGGATCGGCCCATTCAGGTCACATGTTCATCCCTGGAGCAATCACTGTGGTGGCCTAGGGGACATGGTATTCTGATTAGCCCGGCCTGGATGACAGGCCCCCCCTGTGACTGTGGGCAATGTCCGTCTCCAGGGCGGGGATCATGCCGGCTGCTGAGCGTGTCTATTCCGGTTACCTCCTGCTGGGGAGAAGGGCGGGCTCGGATCGGCCCATTCAGGTCACATGTTCATCCCTGGAGCAATCACTGTGGTGGCCTAGGGGACATGGTATTCTGATTAGCCCGGCCTGGATGACAGGCCACCCCTGTGACTGTGGGCAATGTCCGTCTCCAGGGCGGGGATCATGCCGGCTGCTGAGCGTGTCTATTCCGGTTACGCATTCCAGAACTTGAGAAGCAACCGCGGGATGGCTGGTGGGACCCACGCGACCTCCTCCGAGGTGGAGCTGAGCTAAACCCCATTGATCACCTGACCTCAGTCAGCCCCTATTCTGACAGGCGGACATGGTGACATTCTGGGTCTTCTGGCATTAGTGTCAGTTCAGAGCCAGTGTCCAATGACCCCCGAAAACTCCGCTTCCTGTTCCAGTGCGGTCGCCCTGGTGACCAGCTGCAGGCCCCTTTAGGGGAGCAGGGAGAACCAGTCATAGCATAGTTTGGGGCACGCGTCCAGGTCTTTCCTTTGGGAGACCCAGCCTCCCTCTCGTTCAGGGGCTCTGGGTCTGTAAATTGGCCCGAGTCTGGACTATGTCCAGAAGAAGGGACACAAGGGGCCACCCTCGAAGTCGCTTCCCACAGCGGACAGGGAACCTGTGTGGAGCGCATGCGGCTGAACTGAAAATAATCACCGCCGAGTCCCCGGCTCAGAGCAGAGCCTGGCACAGCTGGCGTCGATCAGGAGCATTACACATTTCCTCAGCAGGCTCCCGGCTCACGGGAGATGTCGATAACGATAATACTTCCTCGAGAGCCCTGTTTCACACAGGAGACGTCTACAGCGAGTGACGCTGAGCTGAGCGGCATTGGCAGCTCCGGCTGTGGGTGCCAAGCGGGGAAGCTGACCTGGTCCCACCCGGGAGGCCCCAGCCTTCCTGAGGCTCCGTCTGGCCCTGCAGGTGGGCCAGGTGAGCCAGAAGCGGGAGCCCCACGCTCTTGGGGTCTTTGGGTTTATTTATCAATGCGACTCTCCGTCTGGCTGGGGCTGAGTCAACCAGAGCTGCTGAGACGGAGCTTCCCGGGCAATTCAAGGCAGAGTTGATAGACTCGTCTCCAAGGCAGGGGCTGGAAAGCCCATCCAGGCTTTGCCCATGAACCCCCGCCCCGAGCTCCACCCCTGCGCCCCTCCACTGATGAATGACTCGGACTCTCGTGAGGACTTGGCAGGACTGGATCACGGCTAAGACTTGTTCCCTGCTGCCACCAGCTCTGAACACATTATGAAAACTGAAAGCTGGATATATATCCACAGCTAGTGAGTCCTGATTCACCTTCTGCCACTGCCGGTTGAGGGGTGTTAACAATCCAGGAGAGGAAGTGGCTTCTCAACTTCCTCCTTTGTAGAGGGTGTCACATCCCCTGAAATGGCCTCCCCCACATGTGGGGGAAGTGTTGGACATGCCAAAGGGATTTTTTTTTTTTTTTAACAAATTCCCCGGAATGGGGATGGGACCAGAGTGGGCGTTGCTTAGCTCAGATCAATGAGACCCGAATGTGAGCTTTCACTGTGTTCAGCCACGTCCCGGAGGATGCTGGGGGCCAGTCATAGATATTTATGAGCCAGCCATGTGCAGACACTAACTGCCCGAGGAACCAGTGTCCCACGGGATGTGGGTCAGCCAGGACACAGGTTGTGGTTTAAAGGTCATTTTCTCCCTCACTTTGTGTGCCCACCGCGGGCCAGCCGGGTCTCCGCGCCTCACCTCCACACTTCAGGACCCACCCTCGGCGGCCACTATCCTGAAACCTGAGTCTAAGAATGACAGACGGAAAGAATGTTCCGGAGGGTCTCCCAGCAATTGGTACTCCAGCCAGAATGTGACCTCTTCACTCTCGACTCATTGGCCAGAATTAGTCACGTGACTTGCACCTGCTCAGGAGACCAAGAAGTGCCTGGAGGGAGGGGAGGGAGCTGGAAAGGGCACCGCTGTTGGGGAGCGCGGATAACGGGGGTCGGGGGGAGGGGGAGCAGGGACACATGGGAACTCCCTGAACCTTCCTCAATTTTGCTGTGAACATCAAACTGCTCTAAAAAATAAGGTCTGTTTTTCAAAAGGTGCCAACAAATACTAAATAAGAGATGCAGCTAAAGCAGCATCTGAGCACCTCCCCCCAAAAAAAATCACTTCGCACACAGTGCCTGGCACACTGTACAGTAGCAGCTGCTCAGTAAAGTCTGGCTGCTGTGTTCTCAGGCCCCCTGCCCCCCAGCAGGCGAGGAAAACGCCTCAGGACACACAGGTGGGCAGTGGACGAGCTGACTGACGCGCCCAGGCTGGGAGAAGTCTTAATCACCGCAGATCAAAGACGTTCCTTCGACAGGATGACAGAAATTTTCATGTCACAATGCGGAGTTGCAGATATGTGGAAACAGTATTTACGCTCATCGCTACTTTTAAATTACAATAGTCATAGACCTACTGCAGAGCTGTTTACTTAACGCTTCAATCAAGAAGATTGAGTACTGTTAAGATAGAGTACTATGTCAAAAGTTTGCTTTTTAAAAAATATTTTGATTTTTTTAAAGTTCCTTTTACTCTTTCTGGAGTAGGACTCAGAGGCACCCACGTGAGAAGTGGCTGCATTGAAATCTGGCCCCTGCAATCTGCCCCGTGGCTTCTGATGACAGCCCCAGAGGGAAGGTGATGAGGGGGAGGACAAGGCGGGGGAGGCTGGCTAACGATCTCTCCGACCCTCCCAAGGAGTGAAGACCGGGAAGAATGGCCAGCGTGAAGGCCGTTCCGCCCCATGATTTTAGTCCCGGCTGCTACGGCGAGAGGTGGGGGCCCCGGTCCTGGCCCTGCCCTTGTGACAGAGAACTCTGAAGGCTTAATAAGAGGACTGACTTCCAGGCTGTGAAATGAGTCCATGCCCAGCTTAGGACCGGGGTCTGCCCGCGGTGGCCTCCGGGCCCAGCCCAGGCCCCCCATCTTCGCGTGGCCCACCAGCTGAGAAGGACTCCTACTAAATTATTTTATTACGTGGTGGGGGTGGGGAAATCCAAAGAATAGGTTGTGACCCATGAAAACGACGTGACCTTCAAGCTGCCGCCTCCAGAAACAAAGCTTTACTGGACTCGGCCACCGCCCGTTCTGGCACTGTCGTCTCTGCTGCCGAGGCAGAGCCGGGTCATTGCACCGAGTCTAAAACCCGTGCTCTCCGGCCCTTGACAGAAACAGGTGGCCCGCCTCTCCCTAGGACGCCCAGCTCCTGAACCGAGGCGTTCCGTCAGACGGCCGAAGCGTAGTGACACACGGGACGTCATCATGAGTTAAGGTCAGGGTCACTACGAGCCTCCAGGGGAGCGCCACGGGGA
>NW_006436294.1:5281500-5313057 GCF_000325575.1 Pteropus alecto
ATAATGGCAAGCGTGAAGGCCGTTCCGCCCCATGATTTTAGTCCCGGCTGCTACGGCGAGAGGTGGGGGCCCCGGTCCTGGCCCTGCCCTTGTGACAGAGAACTCTGAAGGCTTAATAAGAGGACTGACTTCCAGGCTGTGAAATGAGTCCATGCCCAGCTTAGAAACAGGGGTCTCCCGCGGTGGCCTCCGGGCCCAGCCCAGGCCCCCCCATTTTCCGTGGCCCACCAGCTGAGAAGGACTCCTACTAAATTATTTTATTACGTGGTGGGGGTGGGGAAATCCAAAGAACATGTTGTGACCCATGAAAACGACGTGACCTTCAAGCTGCCGCCTCCAGAAACAAAGCTTTACTGGACTCGGCCACCGCCCGTTCTGGCACTGTCGTCTCTGCTGCCGAGGCAGAGCCGGGTCATTGCACCGAGTCTAAAACCCGTGCTCTCCGGCCCTTGACAGAAACAGGTGGCCCGCCTCTCCCTAGGACGCCCAGCTCCTGAACCGAGGCGTTCCGTCAGACGGCCGAAGCGTAGTGACACACGGGACGTCATCATGAGTTAAGGTCAGGGTCACTACGAGCCTCCAGGTGAGCGCCACGGGGAGCAAACTGGGGCGGAGCGGCGGAGGCACACCACGAAGGCGTGTGTTTCCTACAAGACGGGCGGGAAGGAGCCTGGCCCTGTAGGGCTTCGCCTGTGGCCACGATGGGCTATTGGCCAGAGTCGCCCCGTAATCTCAGAGTTGGGACAGTACGGAGAAGGCCGTAGTCCTCAACGAGTGGTCCCCACATCATCACACAGCGTCCCCAGAGGCCTCCTTAGAAACACGTGCTCCCGACCCCATCCTGATGTGACACCGAAATCAGAAGCAATGCTCCCAGGAAGCTCTGCCCTTGATGTCCCCAGACAGAGTTCCCTGTGTCCTGCCCTTGGGCCCCCAGCGAAGTCAGGAGAATCCTAACATTCGGGCGGCGCCCACAGGCTGCGGGAATAGATCTTGTCCTCGGCGTAGGCGCGACACTGAGCATCTCTTACCTGCCTGCTTTACCTTCTTCCTCACACAAAGGCAGAAGAGGTTGTCTCGTGTTTTGAAGGAAAATTCCTCAGCCAGAGAAGGAAAACAAAATTCAGCGAATCAGAGACAGCTCAGGTGACGTCTCCGTAGGGGTGTTTTAGGGGACGGGCTTCTGGGAGGGCCCGTCTGAGATGGGGACACGATTCTGTCTCTCTCTAGAAAGCCTTCCGAATGTGGCCGAGGCCGGTGGCTCTCGCCACCGTTCTTAGTGAAGGAAGACCAAGACACATTTGCAAACGTGCCATAGAGATTTTAATGAAAAAATTAGAAAAGTGCATTATTTTACAATACTACAGTAGGTGATTCTTCTTCTGTAAAGACATTGTAAAATATATACAGGGTTGCTTAGTGCATTCGTTACAAAAGAAAGATGCGATCTCTTGCATAAATTACATATTTTACATGGGCTGGATGTCTACTTGGACTTGTAAACATTGGTGATACAGTTTTGTTTTCGTGGTTTTTCATTCTTCGGATAAGCTGCGATAATAAATACCTCTGATATTCGTTGGATGGTTGTCTCATTCCGTTAAGCTTCAGAACGGCATTCTAAGGCCATTTGTGAAATGCGCCCTCTCCACAGGCAGAGAAGGCCAGAGAAGATAAACATAAGAAAACAGACAGTAACGGTAACAGTGAGCTTCTTTGAATTTGGTTCGCTGTGGTCCAGTTGCAATGACTGGTTTTGCCAAGTCCAGTGTGGCTTCCCACCAATGTTCTGATGCCTTGACCGCAGTTGGGCCTGTCGCCCGAATCCCAAAGTCCCACCACCATGGGAAGGCAGGTCCCTGCTAAGAACTGGGGACAAACCATTCCAATCTCCCGGGAACGTGGCCAAGCTCACCCAGCTTCGGGTGGAAGTTCCCCGGGGAATGTTCTGGAAGGCCACCGGCATCATCAACATCATCATCAGCGCCATCAGGACAAACCCAGGTCCTCCTACCACACAGCCATGAAAATGTCCAGCAATGCCAAAAAAAAAAGAGAAAAATCAGAGACCCAGAGATACCCAGTCAGCACACACACACACACACGCACCCGCATGAGAACGTGAGGATCCCGTCTCCGTGCCCCGCCCCAGAACGAACCCCCTGGGTGTATGCCGATCGGCTTCATTCGTGGGTGTGGGTTCAGAGCTGAGTCAAGCTTAACTTCTATGCCTGGGGTCACGAACGACACTTTTTTTTTTTTTTTTAATGCTTTGAGGTACAAGGATACACAGTTGGCTGGAGATAACAATGCACATCCTAGAGGGAGCTTCAGCTGCTTCCTGGCCTGCAGGGGACAGACAGGAAGTTCTTCCTCAGTCATCGGTTTGGGTGTCTTTGGCTGTGTGTCTGTTTGCTAAATCACACGCTTTCCGCTCAACACTCGTGGACACACGAGACAGCCTCAGATCCCGCAGCTGGGGCTCGTCCGTCTTCCTACTTAAGTTTAAGAACACCAAGAGGTTCTCCCAACCCAGTGCGTTACCTAGACCACGGAGACTTCTGAGAAGGCCAGGGGGGGACTGAGGTGACCTCTGGAGGTCCCTTCCAGCCCCAAACGGCTGTCAGAATGCTATTTGTGGGCCAAATAAACAACTATACAACTAGCCTTGTTCAGGAGCGTTGCTCCTCGGAGGAGCCGTTGAATTACAGAGAAACCTTGTTAATTGTGGGCTCTGCGTCACTGGGTCCCACTCACCGGGTTTTCTCGTTCATCAGATTTTTATTTTCCTGCCCGGTTTCAAAAATTCAGCTCGAGAAAAGGCAGCAGTTACTGGTTCCAGCACCTGCTCACCTGGCTGCTTCTAGACCCGGGACCTCTCAGAAACACGCGGTCCATCGGAACTGGAGCCTTAGGGTGCCAGGGCCCTCGGCTGTGCAGTGCCTCGCAATGGCCTCTCTCTGAGGCCGACTTACGGCCGGTGTCCAAACGCTCTGTACGTGATTACGGGATGAAAGGACCCATCGGGGGGCCGCATGGCTGCTCTCTCAGATTAAGGAAAGGTCCCTGTAAAGTTTATCGGGGAGGTGGGCTTTGGCCCGCTGGAAAATGTCCCACGCACACTATCAGCAAGCATCTGGCCCATTGGGAGCTGAGCGCTGGGACCACAGAGGACAGATGGGGGCTTAGAGGGGCTGGGCCGAGGCATGGTTCTTTGGAGGTAGGACGGCTGCAGAACAACTGTACCCGAAGAATGCGGCCCCCTGGGGGGAGGAGCCGGCCCAGCTTAGGAGCCCCGCGCTGGGAGGACGTGGCCTCCAAACCCGCCCCTCCCCCAAATGCCAACCAGAAGCCTCGTCTATGGTGACGCTTATGTCCTTACATCTTCGCCAGCCCGTCTGGGTCGTACCTGCTTCTCACCCCGGCTATTTTGCACTTTGTGGAAGAGACTCGGGAGCTTGCCGAGGCCCCCGAGGTCTCCACCACCCCAAGCCAGGGAGCTGGGGGAGGCGAGGCTGAGCTCTGGTCTCTGGCTGGATGAAGCGGGACCGCCCTCCTCGGCCGAGCCGCTAGTGGTCTCCAAGGAGCTGGACAGAAGCCACGGGGAGGCTGGAGCCGGGGCCCAGGAGTGACAGGGAAAACATGAAGAAGAACTTCCCGAGTGAAGAGCTACCTCGCCCTCGAAGGGGTCCCCCTGCCTTCCCTCCCTCCCTGATTCTTCCCTGTCTGGGACCGACGGTCACCAGTCAAGAAGGGGCAGGCGACGGGAAAGCCGCGGGCTCCCCAGTTCCCTGCCAACCTACATGTCCCACGAAGCTTCACACAGAACCCAGGCAGCATCCGCAGGGCAGGAGTCTCTGCCTCTGATCCTTCTGGAACAATCCCACCCTTCCGGGTCCTTTCTGCACAGAGGCAGAAATAAAGGCTCAGGGATGCGGCATGTTCGCCCGGACGACGCACCGGGACACTGTCCTCCCCTGAGTTGTCCTCGTTTCTGCCTCCCAGGAGAGGCGACCTGCCCAAGTGACATAGCACAGACCGGAAGGGGTGCCCTGGAAGCCCCTTCGCCCTCACGGCCGGGCCCTGTGCCCCACGCAGGGAGGCCCTGGACACTCAGCGCGAAGAGTGGACGAGCAACAGGGAGTCGCAGCAGAGCAGAGGCCGTCGGCCCCAGTCACACGGGGTCCGGCACAAGGTCTCATGTAGGCCAGTGGCTCCTGTAGGTGGGGGACACAGCCCCCCAGGAATTAAAGAGAGCCCCGAAATAAGGACGAGCAGAGGCCACGGCAGGAAGAGCAGAGGTGGGGGGAAGGGCAAAGCCGGAGTTCAGGGCTCACCGGAGGGCAAATCGTGGGGAGTCATGACCCTCATGAGCAAGGAAGGCTGAGCGAGCTCTGCAGGCCTGGGCGGCCCGTGGCTCTCTCTTTGGGACGGGCCGCCTTGTGCGGCCAGCATGGAGGATGGCCTAGCGAGGGAACAAAGCAAGGATGCGCTGCGCACGGCTCCTGGCTAATTAAAGACCTTGTTTTCGAAACAAGGCATCTCGACGGGAGAGAGTTGCCTGCGACAGGTGTCTGGGGAAACGCACTCAGAGGCTGGCACCCGCCCAGCCGTCCCTCCCAGGCTGAGGTGGCGGCACAGAGAACCGGGCAGACCCTGGGGGCGCGGGGCGGGCCTTGGAACTTGGGACCTCGGCCAAATGCCTTAGCCCGGAAGAGGAAAAACTCGGGCCCAGAGAAGGGAAGTGAACTGCCCTGGGTCACACAGCAAACGACGAGGCCAGGGCTTGAGTCCTGGTTCAACCCACGTTCCCGAGGCTGGGCCTCTTTCCACCCAGCCAAGGTGTCCCCTCAGCCTCCACAGCCCTGACCCCACGTCTCAAAACCAAAGTCCACATCGCAGCACCCAGGGGTCGACTCTGCACCAGGAGACGCCATCGACCCTGGCAGCAAGTCCTGGACACACCGGTGAGAGCAGACGACAAGCCGTCATCCCTGAGCCACCAGCAGACACCCCGGCTCTCCCACTGACACCCTCGCTCAGGACCCGGCCCTCGGTGTCAGACCCATACGAGGCCCCAACCCCAGGGAGGCAGAACGAGAACAGTTGCCCAAATCAGCTTCACACTCCCACGAGGCCTTCACGCTCGGTGCCCGGGCCCCAGTCACCGGCAGTCACAGAACCTGCTGGTCTTAGAGTCCACCAGGAGCAGCCAACCAAGCCCAAGAATTAAGCGTGTTTTTCTCTTCTTTTCAAGCTAATCTTTGATAAAACTCTTAGAAAACGTCATCGGAACAGATCCTTAGGACGCTTAAGTGAAAGACCAAGTAGCTCTTATCCAGAATTATTCCTATATGCAAGTCAGCACTCACGTCCAGAGGAGAGAAAGCCACTTAGCCCCAGCTAAACCAGAGAACGTCACAGAATTCAAGTTTGGTGACTCCAGGGTCTGTTTTCAGAGTTTCATTATCGGAGGACCCAGTAGGGAAACTCCTCCATGGAAGCCCATGACTCAGGCCCTTGACAACCTACTGTGTGGCACTGGGGAGCCATGGGGGGCCCCTGAGCAGGGGAACAGCCTGAACGACTTCGGCTGCGGCCAGCTCGCGAGGGGCCTTGACACTACGCTGCCCCATCTCTGCCAGGCATGGTCCTGTGGCAGGATCCGATCCCACAGACCACGGGGTGGAGTCCGCCTCTGCCGTTCCACGGTTCTGTGCCTTCACGTGCCTCGCCTCGGCCTGAGACGGCACCCACTTGCCCCTTCAAGCCTCTCCTCAAACATCACCCAAAGCCACCTCTTAGGCGAAGCCATCCCTGAGTTCCTCAGCCAGACTCAATCTTTTCCTTTCTACGATTTGATTTCAAGTCAAACGGCCCTGGAAACCTGGACCTCACCCTCGCGAGACACGGCACATGTAAGAACACTGGTGTGGTGCCGGGCGCAGAGTAGGTACCCAGCAAACGTCATCACGGGTCGCTCACAGGCACCCTGTGCCGTGGGTTATTTACAGTCTCCGACTTAAACACGGGGAGGCTGAGGCTCAGGGGAGCAAAACCACCACCTGCCTGTGAGTGGAAGGAGCTGGTGTCAGGTGTGTGAGATGCCACGATCTGAGCGGCTTCCATCCCCAGGACGCTGTACCACAGAGGCACGAAGAGGCTGCTGCCCTCGCCTGGGGCCCCAAGCTAGAGCCGGGCAGGCACAGAGCTAAGCCGAGGGGACCCTGTCACTCACGGCACACGTTCCCACCCTGCTCAGCCTCTGCCAGTAGTTCCACAAGACAGAGCTGGCCTGGCTTCTGGTGACATTCCCATCACAGGACCCACCCACTGCAGGGCAAAAGGTCACAAGCATGTTCCCGGAGTCTGAAGATACACCAATCACCTGGTTTTTGGGAAACGCCCAGCTGTGGACAGCTTGTGGCCCTATTGCACATGGCACACTCAACTCCGCCAGGCACATAGGGATGTACCTTGCTGTCTAGGGATGGGAAGTGAAGGCATATTTTGATAGCAGCAATGAATGGGCACTTAGGCAGGAAGCTAGGAAGCTGAATGTCTCTGTTCTCTCTGGGTGCCGTCCAGCACTTGTAGCTCCCAAGGCCAAGGCCATTGAGTCTGCTTCCCAGTCCCTTCGTCCATGATAGATAGAAGGACTAGGGAGCCCGGAGGCGGGCATCACCGACTCCATCAGGGGCCCGAGGGTCAGAGGAGGCTTCTAAAGGGTGAGTGAGATGCTCACACCTCCAGCTGAGCTGGGGGGCAGCAGGGGTCCTTCCAGGGAGCAGGAACAGCATGGGCAAAGGCTCAGGGGTGGGAATCTGCCTGGACGTAGTAATCAACATGAAAGGTTACTTGGCCACAGCAGGTGGACTGCTCGATGTTATTGGAACCGAGAAGGCCATGCTGTAGAACTCGCCAACGCAAATATCTCAAAGGCAAAGGTCACAAAATAGAGCCCTTAATGGTCCAGCGTACTGCCATAACAAATGACATGCTTATGATTATTAATGATAGGAAGGGCTTGGCAATCGTTGCGCTCATTGAGAAGCTTCTGGGTGCCAGAGTACCCCACCTGGCTTACAGGGATCCTTCCGACAACCCTACTGGGTTCCGCCTGCTAGCCATCTTCCCGGTCGATGAGAACACCTCTCTGGGTGTGATGTCTATTTATAGCCGGCTCATCCCTACAGGTGTTTAGGGGACGGAGCGTCGATGCTCAGCACAGAAGTCAAAGAAATAGCAGAGCCTCGTTCTGCTTTGACAACGAAGCCCAGCATCTGGGGACTCGTGGACACCTCTCCTGAAGCTTCAGAGAGTGTCCCTCACAGAGGAGAAATTTTAATGTCACTTATTTACCTACAGTGAGAGAAGTAATCAGATTTCCAGGGAGCCCGTCACATGAAATGCACTAATCGTTGCCAATGTTTTCTTGCCCCAAATTCTTTAACCTGAGGAAATCAGCAGACAGAAGCGTATTGTGGGCCTCACCCAGGAGAAGTAGCCCAAGCGCTTCAAAACGGCCATGCCACACAAGACAGGCGTGAGGGCTGGACTGGGGGGAGGGGTGGGACGCGGGGACAATGTGGCAGGCAACTTTAGATTGTCTCTCAGGCTCACAAAACAATCTCCAGAGGATACGCTTAGGGCGGCCGGGCGAAGGCAAAGATGGGTTGGATTTTAGAGAACAGCGTGGTCTGCCTGCTGTGTTCCTTAGGACCGACAGCGGCACTGTTATTTCGAGAATGCTCTTGTTCGTGAGAGATCAGTACGTTTTTCTTTGTCTGAACCACCTAGAAGCTGCCGACATCACATCATCCTCCAAATACCTCTGGGAGTGAATGCAGGGGCGAGGAGGGGAGGGGAGGGTTGGGCCAACGTGGCAAAGTGCAGGAGGCTGGTGAGTCTGGTGAGTCTGGCTGAAACCTATGGAGGTTCATCCAACTAGGCTTCCAGTTTTTCTGTAAGACTAGACTTTTCAAAACAAAGTTGGTGAGGGGCGGGGGCAGGAATCTCGGTAACAGATCCTCTCCCCATCACCCCCTACCCCCGCCGAAACAGCAGCCTCTACTGAGGTGCAGTTGAGAAAGAACCACATAATGTGGATTTACGCCCAGCGTTTTAGGGGACCCAGAATGCACAGGACCTTGGTTCTCATGATGTGATCGCTGTTCTTGGTGACACTGCTTGTCCCCTATCCATCTCTCTAGCTCCCAGTGCCTGCCAAGCAAAATGATTCTTGGTTTTCTTTTTGATGGCTCAGCCTTCAAACGTCCCCAGTGACCAGAACATCCAGGCCCAATGTCATCACAGGTCAAACTCGCTTTGTGCTAAATGCTCATACATCTCACCCAAGTGTCCCACTGTGTTGACAAGCCACAGAGGCCCAGGGCGTGAGATGACTTCTGGGAGCCTAGTGAAGCAGGCGTGTGGACAGACCCCCTGCCCTGCCGACCTCTCCTAGCCCGGGGTGCTTCCAGAACTCTCCACACACCATGACTCTGAAAGAAACACACTTCGGACCCCCAGGCAGCAGGCCTGCACGGGACAGGCCCCAAGTTACGCCCCCTTCGGAACAAAGCCGCGGTGCACCAGAGTATTTCGCAGACGGCAGCACCCTTTGTGCTGACAGAATGGACACCTCGCCCCTCCGTGGACACCCCTGACGAGTCTCTTAATCGGGGCTCGTTATTTAAAGACTGGATGAACAGAGGGGGCCATCAACCTCAGCGATGATGATTTCCCCTCTTCGATCGCTTTTCTGCTCCCCCAACTCAGTGCACGCAGACCACGAGTGCCTCTAAACTGTTCTCGCCAGCTTTCAGCTGCTAGTGATCATCACGAAGAATCAGGACCCACAGGCTCTCAGATCTGGATGAGACAGAAAACTCTACCTGCCTGGGCTTATCTGGGTTTCTGAATTACTGTCCAGATGTTCTCCCAATCGAAGCCCTGTTTGCAGGGAACAAACAGTGAGCCAAGATTAGCAGTCAGGCTCCCCTTTTTATGGATGGGTTTTAATGAGCACCTGCAAAGGAGGGCCTCCTGGGCAGTGGCCTGCATTCATCTGCTTCCTCTCCTGGAAAGATTAGGGACTCGGGGTGGGGGGTTCCTGGGCTGCAAATGATCCACTGCGATCATGCCCGAAGCTGTGTCCCCGCCTTCCCATTGGGGATGCACGTCGGGAGGACAAGAGACTTCAGAGAGAGCATTTAAATTTAGGGCGCCAGGTAGCCCACTGTGCTTAAAGGGCTGCTGCCCAGGTTTTAGGCCAGAAGGGTAAAGATGGAGAGAAGAATCCGATCCCAGCTCCAGGGTTAACCAGGTGTCTCAAAGCCCAGGACAAATGTGATGAAGATTAAAACGGGATGGTATCTAGAAAACACTGAGCCCAGAGCCGTCCGGGACACTCAAGACCACATCCACCGTCCTGCTGTCCTTGCCAGAGCCGATGGATTGAAATCTCTCAATTAGAAAACACTCGATCAAGAGGCTGAAATCTCCTCAAGGACCTACAAGACATGGTGGGTCAGGCAGTGGGCCAACGTCCTGTGAGTCTGGTAGAATGTGGCTCTTCCTCAGCTCATGCTAACAGAAGCTGAATTCTGTGCCCAAACGATCTGATGTGGTTTCTTCCCCCCTCACTGAATGAACATGAGTAACGGGAAGAAGTTGAGAAGCCTGGACGGAAAGAAAGACGTCACCAGGTGGGAGAGGGAGGAAGAGACACCTGGGCCTGAGATGCTTAGAAGCCCAGCGATGAAGGCCCTTCAGAAGGCGTCAGCGACGGCAGTGACAAAGCAGCCAGGAAAACAGAAAAAGAAATGCGTGGGAAGACCGGACTCCGGCCGAGTGACCTTAGATGCGTGTGCACCTTTTCTCCTCCTCTGACAGTGAGGGGACATAGTGAGGTGACTCTGACTAAGCTTCCCTCTGGCTCTGTGGATTCTGATGGTGACTGAGTGAGTAGGTCTCAGGTGGCCAAGCTCTGGATAGAGATGCCCCAGTTTCACGTTACTGCCCTGCAGAAGGGCCCCGGAGACCCCTGGCTCTGGGCCTCCATGAAAGCACCTCGTCGATGTGCCTAGAATTTTCCTTGGCCAGAGACCATGCCAGGGAACAGACAGACCATCTGAAAAAAGAAAAATGGATGTCACAAGGAAAGCAAACCGAGGTTCACCTCCCCCCACCCCCAGACACTCTGAGCATAAACAAGGATGTTTAACCTCGGAAGAGAGGGCTCGGTGACTGTCCTTCAGAGGCCGGACTGGCAGCAAAGGGCAAGAGAACAGGAGAGGTATAGAACCAAGACACAGTCCAAGTCGCTTCAGATACTTAAGTCAGTGGCCATCATATGAACAGAAAAAAAAAGACTACATCCTACAATTCTTAATCCTACAAAGAAGAGGCAACTCTGTGGAAATAAAGAATATGGAATGTTGTCTAAATTCCCGAGCACTGGATGCATTCAAGCAGAAGCGGGTCACTGCATGACCATTCTACATAGACATCTTCGTGGGGAAGCCAGCCCTGCATGACGAGTTGGGCAGGTGTTCCTCAAACTGATGCATTTACCTGTAGGGAGAGAGAAGCAGGTTTCATCTGAGGACCGAATCAGGATACCACGGTGTAGTGGCATCAGCTCCTCAAACCCTTTCCGAGTCCAGAATGAGACCATGCCCTCGCTGTCAAAGACCAGCTCTGTGACACTGAGCAGATCGCCCCTCCTCTTCGTGCCTCAGTTTCTTTCTATAGATCAAAGATAATCACTCACACACACACACACACACACACACACACACACACACACACGAGGGCAAAACTTAGGTTTTCGGGAGAAATCCTACACTTATGCCAAGCAGCCTCCTCCAAAGCATGAAGCGCTCTACAAATGCGCATGAGCATTTCTGCACCTATGATTCCCCTATAGCCAACAATCTCTTCCAAGAGAAAGAAAAACATTTTTAAGAGCAACTGTTTCTATTCTCTGCACAGACTTTAGAGCCCCCAAATTTAAAATCTTAAAGAGAAGTGAATCAATACAGACCTTGGAGACCGGTAACTGTCCACTTTGGCCTAGAGAACCTGAGGTTCCCAGACTCCTCCCGCAGGCCCTGTGTCCTGCGTGAAGGAGGCCGTTCTCGACACGCGTGTGACCTTAAAGTGCATGCCTCTCCAGACGAGTCCTGAGCACTGCGCTTCACTCCCATGGCCCGGATGCTTGGGACCGGCGGTGCTCGGTGCCGTCTCCTTTAAGAAATCCTGTAGGTTTACCTTCCCTGGAGAGCAAGCCCTCCATCCTGGAAGACCCCACTGGTTCTCTCCCTGCTCCCTCCGAGCAGGACGGCCAAAGTCCATTTCCATCCGAGAGCCATGAACTTTTCCCATTGACGAAAAAGGAGCAGGAGGATGGTGAGTTTTAGAAATGGTAGGGGCAGTGACAAGGGAAATGTAAGTCCCCTCTGTGAATCTGGAGGTCCGACTTTCCTTTACCCCCATCACTGAGAGGGCCTCCAATGCACCATCTGTAGCCTAAGCGTCTCCCAGGAGATTAGCAGGCTTTCCCTTTTGGGAAGGGATTTCTCCACTACTGAGAAAAAAGTGTCCCCTGAGATTGACAAGTTCCCAGCAGGCCAAGACACAGCTCCTTGCCCCTAAACCCTTCCTGAGACCGACATGAAGTTTCCCTTATTTACAAATCAAATGTAATTAGAGACGATCTTTCTTGAAATACATAGATGGGTTTTTTTAAAAAATGAGGAATGCCCTGTCTTTGTATTAGGAAAAGAAACCACACCTACCTACTAATACCCATTGTCATCCACACATCCCAAACCGCAATTCTTATTATTCGTGCAGGTAGATGCTGCACAAATCACCGTCATCACCATCATCATCAGATAAACAAGAGGAGAATAACGAAATAGACATTCTGACGTTCCAACAATTTTCCAGTTTACCCGACACTTTCCAGTCACGTGGTAAATTGCTGGAACCGGAAATGGTCAAATAAAAAATGTCTTCAACAAATTAACATCATCATTGGCTTTTGATTATTCCATTTCTAGTTTTGTTTTCTTGTGTCGATAATGCATACCAGTTTTAACAAAGTGCATGCTCTAAAAAATTTTTTTTTGAACTGGCAAGCTAAAATGATCCGTGTCTCCTTGCCCACCCACCCCCCTAAAAAGAAGTTAATATAATTTAGAACCTAGCATTTTAAAAATATGGTCATGACACATCTGGGATAAAGACTGCTGATGGAACATGCTAGATTGGGCTAGATGATAAATCAAAAACCTTGTGGGTTTCGTTTTCCTGTTTGGTTTGGAAGCAGCTGAAAGCAAGCTATTAACAAAACTGTGATGGAAAAATGAACACCTGATACTTCCCATTTTGTCCCATGGTACACACACGCACGGCAGCACACTCGTGTGTGCACTCATACACACGCTCTACCACGCACGTGTACACACACACGCTCCGCCACGCACGTGTACACACACACACACGTGCACACCGCCACCCACTCCTTGAAGAGGAAAGAGGGGACTTGGGTCGGAGGCAGCACTGTGGGGGGCGCCTGAAGGTGCGCAGCTTTGGGTCGGGCGTCCTCTCGGTCTGTCTGCGGTCTGGGTCTCGCGCCTGTCGTGGGGAGGCCCCCCGCCCCCCAGCTGGGGCAGGCCGGGGAGAGATGTAAGGCATTCGTCGCTGGCGAGGAAGAAATCCATGCTTCATGCTCAGATGCGAGTTTCAGAGGAGCACGGGCCTTTCTTTCCCCTTTGGCCTGCTCTGTCTCGCTGGCCAGGCAGGGAAGAAACGAAACCACGGAAGGAGAGAAAGTAATGACGGTGACAATCACAATAACAATAACAACGGTAAAGGAGGATAATAAATAAATAAGGAAGAAAAGACGCCTCGGGCCACTGGAACTTAACACAACAGACGACTCGTCGGTCCACATTGCCCTCCCCCGCGCCCTAAATGGACTTCCGACGTCGCATCAGCCTGTGGTGGTCGGTAAAGCTGTGTAACCCGGGAGAAATGGAGCTGATGGGGGAGGGGAAGAGGCTGTTTTTTAATGTGCTTGGTGAGATCTCCTCGATCTTGTAGGAGATGGAGCGGAAGTACTGGGGGGCGAGCTTGGCGCCGAAGGCGTTCTGGTGCGCCGCGGGCCGGCCGCCGAGGTCCTGCGGCCGGTAGCAGGTGCAGGAGCACACGGACTGCAGGTCGGCCGCGTCCGCCTTGGGCCGCGGCCGGCCCCGCCGCGCCTCCTCGGCCATGTGGATGACCATGCTGTTGCGGTTCCCCGCCAGCGACGCCCTCTCCTCGGCGTCCCGCCGCTCGTCCTCGCTGTTCATGGTCAAGAACCTCAGGACCACCAGGTTGAGGAAGGCCCCGATGACCGTGAGCCCCACCAGGATGTACATAAAGCTAAAGGCCACGTAGAGCGGCTTCTTCTGCAGGGCGCCCTTGGTCTGCAGGGCCACGTAGTCCCCGAACCCGATGGTAGTCAACGTGATGAAGCAGTAGTAGTAGGCGTGGAAGAAGCTCCACTCCTCGCACTGGGAGAAGGCGGCCGCCCCGATGCACAGCGTCCCCATGCATGAGAAGAAGCCCACGGTCACCATGTTCTCCATGGACACCTCGGTGTTGCGCAGGCCGCAGCACTTCTTGATGCGCTTCAGCAGGTAGCGCACGAAGGTATTCATGCGCTCGCCCAGGCTCTGGAACATGACCAGCGTCAGCGGGATGCCCAGCACCGCGTAGAACATGCAGAAGGCCTTGCCCGCGTCGGTGCCGGGGGCGGCGTGCCCGTAACCTGGGGGAGGGGCAAGAGAACAGGGCGTGAGGCGGGTCCTGCGCGGGGTGGGGGGCGGGGAAAAAAATGGGGGGGTCAGGAGAACAGGGAAGAATCAGTGAAGAAATGCCCTCTGCAGTTTGGTGGTGATTTGGGGCCTTTCAGTAGGAAAAGAAGGTTGGTGGGATGGGGCGGGGGGCGTTTCATGGCTCTTCTTAGAGCAACGCAAAGTTTTTTTAAAAAAAACAAAACAAAACAAAAAAACAGCATATTTGCTACTAAGAAAACCGCAAAGGTACCCAATCCCAAAGGACAGAATTAACTATGCCCACCATGGACCAATGGTAAGGGTCAATAGTCCAGGAACGCTGAACATTGTATGCCAGGCTCTACGCGGACTCCTTGGCGTCCGTTGCCTCCTTCCAACCTGATAATGACCCTACGAAACAGGTATAATGAGTCCAACACCACTGACGAGAAAAGTGAGTTACGTAATAGCAGGGTAATTTGATTTCTTAAGAGCTGGGATTTGAACAGATAGTTTTCAGCTACCAAGTATGAGGCTTAAAAGTAGAGGGTTTGAGTCAAGACAGATCACCACAGATGGAGTAAAAACACCCCAAGGACAAGATTTTTGTTCACTGCTGTATCCCCCATACCTAGAGGAATGAATACTTAGCACGCAAAATATTTCTCATAGAGGAATAAATTTGTGGCATGTAGACTTGTCAGAAAAGAGAAAGCAGTGTAGCGGTTAGCACCTCTGCTTTTCTCGCAGAAGGTCCTGGATTCGTGCCCCAGGTGGAGCCACAGACCATACCCCGAGTGTGCCAGGCCCCCCGGGTACGCCGACTGCTCCAGCTTACCCCTCTACCATCGCTTATGTTCAGTCTGCCCGTCTCTCCCTTGGCATGAACACGTGCCGCTTCCCACCTGCCCCAGAGGCCACATCTCCCTAGAGAGATGATATCACGTGCTTGCCTCCAGGAGGCCTTCTCTTCATCCTCTCTGGCCCTCATTGCCGCTGAGCCGGCACTGGGCTCTGACCCCTCAGAAACCCCACAGCCCTTGCAAGAGAGGAGAGATGACATGACAGTCAGAGTCAGACCAGGAAGCAAAGAATGAGGGAACAGAAAAGCTGAAGGGGGGAGCAAAGGATGTCGGTAGAAATTATCCAAACCGAAGGACAGAGAGGCATAAAGATCAAAAGCAAATAAAGCCTCAGAGAGCTATAGGACAATACCAAAAGGCGTCTTAGAAGGAAAAGAGAGAATAAGACAAAAATATAAAGAAACAATAACCCAAACTAACCAAATTGGGTAAAAGACACACTTACGGATTCAAGAAGCTGAGTGAATCCCAAGCAGAACAAATACAAAGAAAACCACACCTCAGAGTCAAACTGCTGATACCCAAGGAGAGAATCTTGAAGGCAGCCAGAGAAACAATGCATCGCGGTTGGGGGGGCAGGGGGCGGGCAACTACTTGAGTTTACAACAGTGAGAACCTCTCAGTTCTAATCGTCAGGGATGGAGGCCAGGAACAGAGGGACAGCACCTTGAAAGGGCTCGTAAAAAGGCTGTCAGCTCGGAATCGTCCACCCAGAGAACATATCCCTTAAGAATGAAGGCAAAATATATGTTCAGATTAAACAAACAAACAAAAACAATAACCTAAAACACGTGTTACCAACCAACAGACCCTCACAGCCTGATTATTCACAAAGGTGCTGCTGCCCGCTGGGGACTGATCCCAGTGGAGCTCGGGTCTTCGGGAAGGAGTGAAACACGCCTCGATAAACAAGTGTTTACATTTACACAAAACGCGGGGTTGAAAATCCCGCTGCACCTCAAGACAGCTCACCTGTGCAGCCGATACAAAAGCCAGGTGGATGTCGAATGGCAGATCGTTGGAAGTTAATAAGGTGGTGACATTAGCCAACAGTCCCGAATGTGAGATGTTTACTGGAGGGAACCAATACCGCATTTTCAGAGCCGAAAACTGTACCCCGGGGCTCAGGCCTCCCCTGAACCCCCAGAAGCGGTCTCCTTCCTATGGCCGGGACAGCCACACACCCGACCACCCTGCCTCAGGATTGTCACTCCCCTGCCATCTGTCCCACTGCAGAATGAAAGACGGGATCGTTTCGATGACTCGCAGTAACTCACCAGTCTGCTACGGTGAGGGCGACCCTTAGCAAGACGCGTTCGTGGGACAGCACGAGAGATGACCGTCTCTGAGGTTTGGGCCCCACTTCATGAATACATCTGTGGGTGCTTCACAGGACACACATGGGGCACACTTGGAACTCTGGACATGTACGTCGGGTGGAGTAACCGCATGCATGCCTGCGACACGCACCGGACTGGGACGCACCTCAGCTTCCTTCCACTGTCCCCTGGCCAGACTTGAGGTCTGAGGAGGGCAGAGCCCACTCCCGATTCACCCCTGGGTGTCCCCGAGCCTGGCACAGAGGAAGTGCTCGGAATTACAAGGGACGCATAGCTGTGCAAATGATTTCCGCCTTCTCGGCCCACCTGGGGGCCCCGGCTGTCCTGAGCCGACCCGAGCCCGCCCGCGACGGCAGCAGCCAGTGGGTCTTCACAGCCCCTTCGAGCACTCAGTGGGTCCCTTTGCTCTGTCCTGGAGAGGCTGTGCAGGGAAGGGGCCCGCCTCTCTTGGCTGCAGCTGGCTAACGAAATAAAACAAAATGAATAGGCTCCAGAGAAGGAGGGTAATAAAACTAATCACTTCTATCGGCTCTGGGGCTCCCCGAAGAGCCAGCTGTGGCTCGCAGGACTCCTGTGAGACTTCCCAGCGCCAGCAGAAGTTTCCCAGGCCGGCTCAGCGCTTCATTAAAGACGGCACGAGCGTCCACTATGAGAAGTGAATGAGGCCGCTGGGCCGTATGACCGCCGGACTCCTGGCACTCCGGTGTTTGAGAACGGTGTGTGGCTCCTTCCTGCTCCCTGGGAATCCACTCCCATCAACAGCTGGCCATAAATGGCTGCAGACTCACACAGCACTTCACAGTTTGTAAGGCCTCCTGGCTGTGGTGTGCCTCTCCCAGAAGCCCACCCCGATGCCTCTGCCAGAAGCAATCCACCCGGCTTTGAGGTCCCACTCCAGGACGCTGCACTGGAGTGACGAGACTGCCCACATCTGAGTCCTGACTCTGTCAAGTTCACTGCAATCCCTGTCTCCCGGGGAGGCGTGGCTGTTCCCTGAGCAGAAGCGGATGCCAAGGCCAGGTGCCAGGTGTGGGTGATCATGACTGTATCCTTCAGCCCACAACTGCCCAGGGCCAGGGACAGACTGCCTGCCCAGGGCAGGAGATGGCCACGCAGGCATTCGGGTATCTGGAAATTTGCTGCTGGAAGAGAATGAAATATTTATAAAGGACATACAAGGTTTCATGCTGGTAGGAATTCAACAGGCACAGATTCCATTAAAGAATGACTCGGGGCGGCTTTGGGAAGGGGCGGTGCTGCCCTCGGCCCCCATGCTTCCTGGCTGGCTCCCCACTTCAGCTGCGACATGCCCCCAGCTCAGCCTCCCCTGGCAGTGGCCCCTGCTCATGTCCCCCGAGGAGCTCTGCACGATTATTAAGACCCAGCATCTGCAAAACCCGGAACAGCAGATGAGCCTCGGGCCCACGGGGGACGGGGAGAGGGGCGTGGGCAGCGCAGGTCCTTACGAGGTTACAGAAAACTACGGTTTATGGCTTACAAAGCGTTTCCACATTCTTTCTATCATCTGAAACGGACACCAGGTGTCAGGGCTGCCCCAGGTCGGGTCACCTGTGTCACGATGTAACAGGCCTGACTTCCCAGGGTGCCACACGGGCTCCGGCTTCTGTGCAGGTCTCCGTCCACCCTAAGAGGGGCGGATGCTCCGCGCCGGCTCCGACTGGGTTGCCAGCCAAGCCCTGAACCGATGAGCCTACTGCTTTCACGCCAGACTCGAAGGGACCTAGAGTGTGACGTCCGGAGCCATGATGTCATTGCAGCACCATGAGGCTAAGCTCGCCCACAGAATAGAATGTCTGAGGCAGGGGACATTGCTCCGCCCCGGTGTCTGCACCCAGCCGAGACTCGGTCCCACGCACTGACGTTCCAGCCTGTCTCCCAGTAATCCTCCTGGCTTCTGCCAGTGTTTTGATTGCAACCGATCAACACTCAACATGTCCTATGCCTCAGCGTGACAACAAATAATGAATAACAGTTTTGCACTGACACCAGCGCTTTGCAGTCCGAGCGCCCCTGCCGGTCACGTGGTCTCATACGCAAGCCACGCCCCCCATCGCCGAGGCGGAGCAGGTGTGCGGGCAGGCGGTGGCTGGCTGGGGGGCCACAGCAACCCGGGCTGCGGCCAGGGGGACCCTGCTTTCCCAATTTCAAAAGAGAAGCTGGAAATGTGGATTTTTTTCAGTGGGGGATCTAACTGGTGTCTAAACGTTTTTAAATGTGCTACCGGCCACACGAAACAAGAGAAAACAGACCATCTGTTTGTCCAAAGCGGAGGTCAGAAGCTCCTGAACTAGAGAAAAGGGAGAAGAAAAGGGAGGGGAATGAAAGCAGGCAGCAGGGGGACGTCAGTGGGTGGCCCGCCAAACGCCGGGTCCCCCAAGGGTCCCCCCGACGTTCCCCCCGCCCCGCCCGTCACGGTGAGCCGAGTCGGTCCTGTTTCACAGATGCGCAGATAAGGGCGGGAGGCACGTCACCCACACAGGTGGGCCCAGAGTGCTGAGGGGCAGCACCTGTGGGGGCGGGGTCACCCTGCCAGGCCGAGGCCCCTCCTCCAGTCCCCGGGGCGACTCCGCCCCACGGGGCGCTCTGCGATTCCACAGGTGACGGGGCAGAGGCTCTGTGCCCAGGCCCGCGGATGCCAAGCCCTCGGCCTTTCTCGGGGCCTCCGGAGGCCTGGGGACTGGGGACCTGGGGCTCGGGCCGGCACTCTGTTCTCTGGAGGAGAGTCTGACAGAGTTGGAGTTTGATTTAACAACAGAGCGATTTCCTCGTAGACTTTTTTATTAGTCACTCCCTTCTGGTTTCCCTTCATTTTATTTCTTAAGAGGCTAAAAATAATTTTTTAAAAAATATGCAAAAGCTTGCAAGGCACATGTTTCTGACAACAGGTCATGACAGGCCTTTCCCTTCTGTCCCCTGGGAGGCCCTGTGGGAAGACCCCCTCGGGGAGCCCAGGGAGCCCCTTCCTGGAGGGCTGGGGAGGCCGGGTCGGGGGACACCGGGTGAGGGCAGGGCCTGCCGGCCTCACAGCCTCTGCACTCGGGCCAGCCTGGCGCCCCCTCCCCGTGGCTGTGCCAAATGGACATGCCTGGACATTGGGCCGTGCTTGTCACTCAGGGGACCCTGCAGAGGGCCCAGCATCTCCTGGACAGTGGGATCACAAAAACTCTGGCCCCACTCCAGCTGGGCCTACTCCCTGCTCTGGGGCTGCACCTCTGGGGCCCCATTTTCTGCGTGAGGAGCCAGTGGGGATCAATTCAAGTGTCATCTCCCCATTTCAGGGATGAGGAAACAGCCTGGGCAGCCGGACATCCCCTCCGGTCCCCGCAGTGAGGCCGCAGGGCGGGCATCAGGAAGCCCCTCAGGCGGGGTGTGGACTCGTCACAGGGGCACAGCGGTGGGCGGTAGATGGGAATGACCCTTCTGAGCAGCAGCAACGGTGATGGCCCAGCCAGCCTCCTCCATCCGGAAGACGGCAATGCCGCCCCCTCTCACAGGCCTGTTGGGGCTCTGAGGAGGCACCCACCAGGGTCCCGGCTCCCACCTCCCACCTGAAGGGACAGCCATCAGGAGCGGGACAGGCCAAGGCACAGCCCCTCCGAGCCACGCAGACGTCCGACGCCCGGAACCACAGAAGCATGGGGCCGAATTGTTGGAAGAGACTTGAGGTCCCACATCCACCAAATGAATTTGCTTTTGAAGAGAGATTTTCATATAAAACGTGGCCAATAAAGCGTTTAATGGGCTGGAAAGATGGTCTCAGGGCCCGCCCGCTGAAGAGGCTCGGACAGCGGGAGCCCGCACCGGAGATGCAAGGGCGCCCTCTGGTGGGCGGCGGGGCGGCTGCGGGCACCGGGCTGCCGCAGCGCGGACAGCCCGCTCCCCGGGGACCGCATCCAGCCCCCCAGGAGCCACAGGGAGCAGCCATTCATCCTCCAGGCAGATGCCGTGCTTGTAATGTGATGAGCGTCTTTCCAGAAGTTACCATCAGTCAATGGCAGCACTGATCAAAGACATCAACAATGATAACACGATGACCATGACCACAGCCATTTCCCGGGGACGCACGTGTGCAGCCCCAGGAACTGGGAGAAAACGCTTTACGGGCCCTCCGTGTTTTTATTCTTGTGGGGACACTGTGCCAGGTGAGCAGGGTTCCCTCCGTCGCCTGGATGAGAAAAGTGGGGGGCCCTGTGTTGTCCTTGTAAGCCCGAAAGCTAGACTGCCGGGTGGGGGGCCCTGAGTCCCTGTCCTCCCCCGGCCCGCACCGCAGAGGAGGTGCTGCCCACCTTCCAGTTAGCGGGGCCTCCGGAGACGCCGGCCTTTTCCTGCTGGTCCCCTCCTTCCCTTCGCAGCGACTTCTCCTCTTGCATCCCAGTGTCCCTCCCTCCCATCCCCCCCCAAAAGACAAGGAAACGTAAAAAAACAAATCTAATAATAAAGTTCCTAGGAAACATTACATAAAACCTGGCTCTTGTGAAAAGTCCAGGTAGAATAAGAAAAGTTAAAATGAAGCTTAATCCCTGTTAACACCCGCTCATTAACGACATAATAACTGCAGTGACACCGAATCAGAAATATTCCAACTCGCGCTTTATTTCTGCCTGCTGGGGAGACTCTCTTGTAGGGCTATGTGCCCAGGAGTTCATGGCGGAGGGAGCAGGCAGGACTCGCACAGGGGGAGGGACGGAGCCTTGAAGGCCAAGTTACTCATGGCCCTAAGTGCCGGCCACCCCCGGGGACCGCCGTGGCCCCCGCGGCCACCTGCCCTGCTGTGCTCGCAACACAGTTCTGTCCCACCACAGGGCAGAGTCCTCCCCTCTCCCAGAAGGTGGAGAAGATGCCACCTTCTCCGGAATGCCACCTTACTCGAATTCCCAAAGGAGCTCCAGGTGCACAGGGGTCTAAGTGATGCAGTCAGGAGGACGCCGAGCCTGGCGTCCTGATCTGTGAAAGGAGCTTGATTCAAGCCCGTGAGGTCAACGGGGCAGGGAGGCCCAAGGCAAGCGTGGACACGACGCACCGCTGCCCTCCGTGCCGCTCCGATGTCTCGTCAGCTGAAATGAAGGTGAGAGGTGTGTGTCTGGGGCTTCGAAAGCATTGCTGCCCACCCTGGTTCGTGAGGTCGGCTGGGTGGCGTTGCCAGCCCAGTCCCGGAGCCCGGGACTCTGCATTCTGCTAGCTCCCCGGACCTCCCAGTGCAGAGAGGGCTCTAAAGGGAAGCGGGGTGGCCAGGGCCACCCGGGGTCAGTGCTGGGCCTCAGGGGGGCCCCCAGCCCGTTCTCAGCATGCTCTGAGACTCAGCTTGCTTCGTGCTCACACAGTGTTGGCACATGGCAGGGTCCGGGGGTAGCACATGCCCCCAGAGCCTCACATTCTGAGAGCTGCTCATTCTGTCCAGAAGCAGCAGAGGCTGCAGGCCCACCCGCAGAGGTAACCTCCTGCCCCTGGGCACACGGCTGGCCCGCACGGTCCCATACAAGGAGGCATGGTTGCAGGAGTCAGCGCCAGCCAGCAGGTTTCCAGGCCTGGCCCCTGAAAACCAGCCTCATGGAATTCTGTCTCCCCCTCCCCACCCCGTCCACACCCCTGCCCCCGCCCCTCGCTCTGCCTGAAGACAGGACTCAGGATGGGGAGTGGGGAGGGCGGCTGTGAGGACACAGGCCCTGCTGTATGCAGGGACAGCGACCACACCCAGCTCACGGTGACAAGGCAGAGCTGGCTATTTACCAGCACGGAGGCTGAACACAGAGCGAGTATGCACAGGCCGACATCGCGGCCCTGGTCATCGTCTCCTGCATGATCCCGAGGGGAGCCGGCCGTCGGTGCGGACGCGGACAGTCCCTGCTGCAGCCTGTCCTACCTGTCTACCTCACAGGTGACAGCACTGGGTCTGAGGGACAGGAGTAGCTGTGTGATCTTGAGGACGTCGCATTAGCAGTGGGGCACGGCCTGGGACGTGGCCATGACTGTACTGTACGACCTGCTCTAGGGTACTGACAGCCCCTGCGCACATGCGCCCACACACCCACACACACACACACCTCTGCACACGCACATATGCACACAGAGACGCAGACGCATACGCACACGAGTGCACACGGACATGCACACGCAGACATGTGCATACACGCGCGCACACACCTCTGCACACGCATATATGCACACAGAGATGCAAACGCATATGCACATGAGTGCACATGGACATGCACACACACACATGTGCATACACGCGCGCACACACCTCTGTGGCCCGAGACACTCCTGAGAAGTAATAGAAAAGCAGCAAGATAAAACTGAAAAACATTAGCAGCCCCGCTCACTCTGCCGAATCATTAACAGAAACGTGGATGCGCGTAAAATCGTGGAACACGGCCCGACACATGGCCCTCCGTCCTCGGTTTCCTTGTTGGTAAATTGAGAATAATAACAGTCCCAGCCTCCCGGACCGGGGGATGGAATGACTTCAGCCGAGTCACTTGCCCAAGGACACACATCTAACGTGGGCCATATTCGATTGCCACGAAGCCACCCTGTGTTGATCTCTGTCTAAAAAGGCTGCAGCCAGCACCTGCGGGAACACAGAGACACGCACACAGAGACACACACACACAGAGACAGACAGAGACACACGCACAGAGACACACACAGAGAGACACACACAGAGACACATACACAGATACAGAGACACACACACACAGACACACACACACACAGCCCAGAGCCACGGCTCTCCCAGACCCTCTCCATCGACAGCGCCCCGGTGTCCCCGGCTCCCAGGCAGAGTGGAGCACCCCGCCCCAGAGGCTGCGCAGCCGGGCCCGACCTCTCTTCATCTGCTCGGCTTCAGGACAACGCGTCCTCGGCTCACAGCTCGGTCTGTCCTGAGCCCGGATGGCAGCACCGGCCTCCGCCCAGGCGGGCCGCCCGCGGTGAGGAGCGTCACAGACGGGACCGCCAGGTACGGGCGCCGAGCACCGGGGCCGCCCCCGGCACCGTACCGGGCTCTTCCCTCCTTTCTCCCCCGTCCCCTCCCATGTAGAGCCATCGGCTAGTTTTCTGCACTACGGGTATGTTTCTGTTTTGTCCGTTCACTTTTGTTTTTCTAGACTGCGTGCGAATGAAATCATGCGGTGTTTGTCTTTCTCTGGCTGATTTCGCGTAGCATCGCACCCTCTGGGTCCACTCCTGCTGTCACGCATGGCAAGATTCCGTCCCGTTTTGTGGCTGAGCGGTCCTCCGGTGACTCTGCAGACCACTTCTGTATCCGGACCTCCGCGGACGGGCTCCTGGGCGCTCCCACGTCCTGGCTGTTGTAAATAATGCTGCGGTGCACAGACAGGTGCGGGCGTCTTTTCGAATTAGTGTTTTTGTTCTCTTCAGGTAAATGCGCAGAAATGAGACTGCTGGATCATATGGAAGCTCCCTTTTTAATTTCTGGAGGGACCTCCACACTCTTTTGCATCTGTACGTCCCATATGGAGAAATGTCTATTCAGGTCCTCTGCCCATTTTTTTTTTCATTGGATTGATTGTTTTTTCGGTGTTAAGTTGAATGAGTGCCTTATTATTTCAGATTTCGTGCCTCTATAGGACGTATCATTTGCAAGATCTTCTCCCGTTCAGTAGGTCGCCCTTTCACGTTGCTGATGGATTCCTTAGCTGTGCAAACATTTCTGAGCTGAATGGCTTCTCACTTGTTTATTTTCCATTCTTTCCCTTGTCTGGGGAGACTTATGCAAAAGGCTATTGCTCAGGGCAATGACAAAGAGCTTTCCGCCTGTGTTTTCTCCTGGGAGTTGTAGGGTTTGGTTTTGGGTCTTACATCTAAGGCTTTAATTCATTTTGAGTTGATTTTCTCTGTATGGTATAAGAAAGTAGTCCGATTTCAGTTTTCCCGATGCCACGTACTGAAGAGGCTGTCCTCACCCCATCGTACATCCTTGCCTCCTGTGTCCTACGTTAATCGACCACGTAAGTGATGATTTATCTCCTCCGGGCTCTGTGTTGTACTCCATTGCTATATGGCTGTTTTTATGACAGTACCATGCTGTTCTGATTATTGTAACTTTAAAGTTCCATCTCAGGGAGCGTGATACCACCCACGTTGTTCTTTCTCAAAATTTATTTGGCTATTTGGGGTCTTTTATGATTCCCTATAAATTTTAGGATTAGTTGTTCCAATTCTGAGAAGAGAGCCATGGGAATTTTCATGGGGATTGCCTCGAATCTCTAGAGTGCTATAGGTACTAAGGACCTTTTCACAAGATGGTCATCCTTCCATTTATTTGTGCCTTCTTCAATTTCTTACTTCTTTAGGGTTTTCTATATGTCGTGTCGTCATGTCATCTGCAAATGAGGATTTTTCTTCTTCCTTCCTGATTCGGATGTCTTTCATTCCTTTTTGGCCTCGCTGCCCTGGCTAGGACTTCCAGTACTATGCCGAGTAGAACTGGTGAGCGTGGCAACTCTCGTCTGTTCCTGATCTTAGAGGAAGAGCTGGCAGTTTTTCACCATTGAGTATGATGTTAGCTGTGGGTTTGTCGCAGCTTTGATTATGTTGACATGTTTCTTCTCTGCCCACTTTGTTGAGTTGTTATCATAAAGTGATGATGCATTTTGTCAAATGCTTCATCTGCATCTTTGTAAAGGATCATGTGGTTTTCAGCATTTATTTTGTTAATGGGATGTGTCACCTCGATTAATTTACGAATGTTGAATCATCCTCGCACCCCTGGGTGAATGCCACTTGGCCATGGTGTATAATCCTTTTAATTTACTGTTAAGTCAGGTTTGCATCTATGTTCATCAAGCATACTGACCTATAATGTTCTCTTTTTGTAAGGTCTTTGTCCGGTTTGGGTATCAGGGTAATTCTGGCTTCGTAGAATGAGTTTGGAAGCGTTCCTTTCTCTGCGATTTTTCAAAATAGTTTAAGAAGGATAGGTATTAATTCCTTTTGACTGTTGGGTAGAATTCACCTATGAAGCTGTCCATTCCTGGATTTTTATTTATTAGGAGTTTTCTGAGTATACTTAATGTGACACTTAAGGTCATTACTTCCTTATTGATTTTGTCTCGATAATCTATCCATTGATGTGAGTGGGGTGTTAAAATCTATTGAATTACTGTGGATTCCTCCCTTTACGTCCATTGAGAATCGCTTTATATATTTCGGTACTTAAATCGGGGGCGTAGATAGTTACGACTGTTATATCCGTTTTTAGATCGACTCCTTTATAATTGTATAAGGTTCTCGTGTCTTTTTACATTTTTTTGTCTTACAGTCTATTTTATCTGATGTGAGTATGGCCACCCCAGCCCTCTTCTCTCTTTCATTTCCATGGAATATCTTTTTCCAGCCCTTCGCCAAGCGGTATTTGGCGGGTCGCATTTGTAAATCCATTCAGCCACCGTTTGCCTTTTTGTTAGAGCGTTTAGTCCATTTACATTCGAAGCCATTCCGGAAGAACATGCACTTATTGCTCTTCTCTTGTTCTCTGGCTGTCTTCATCGTCCTCTGCTCCCTTCCTCTCTCGAGCTCTTCCCTCGTGCTTTTCCGGTTTCCCTTCCTTTCTCCTTTGTATATGTTTTGCAGGTTTCCAGTGTCCACGGGGTGTGCGTATCTCATCCTGTATCCATAGCAGCCTCTTTTAAGCCGACGGGCATGTGTTCCAATATCTTCTATCAGGACTGCATTTCTGTGCTCTCCTCCGCGCTCTGTCACCGACGTCACGTTTTGGATGAGTTTTATGTCGTGCGTGTCCTAACTACCTATCGTAGGTTGAACTGAATTTGACACTTTTTTCTTTTGTCCTTCACAGCAGCTTTTTAAACATCTGATTTACTGTATTAAATATTCGGCTTTACCGGTGAGATTTTTTCTTTTTTTCTTTTCTCTGAGTTTCTTATTTCTGGTTATGCCTGGGAGACGATTCGAAATTGTTTCTTTCTGCTTAAAGAAGACCCTTCGGCATTTTCCACAAAGCCGGCTGAATGGTCATGAGGTCCTCCAGCTGCTGCTCGTCCGGGAGAGCCCGTCTCTCTCCTTGCGTTCTGAACGATGGCCTTGCTGGGTGCGTGACGCTCGGTCGTAGGTGTCCTTTCAGCACTCGAGAGGTGTGCTGCGTCTCCCTTCTGGCCTGTAAAGCTGCTGCTGAGAAATGAGCTCCCCGTCTCACGGGGTCCGCTGTATGTGAGTCCTCACTTCCCCCGCCCCATCTCCTTCGAGACTGTCTCTCTCTCTTTAACGTCTGCCATTAACGACACCACGTCTCGGCGTGGGGCTCCTTGGGTCCATCCTGTCTGCAACTCCGTGCTCCCTGGGCCTGAATGTCTGTCTGCTTCTTGGCCCAGGTTAGGAAGTTTTCGGCCATGATTTCTTTACAGCGGGTTTCTGTTCCTTCCTCTGTCCTCGCCGGAATCCCTGTAACGAGAACATCTGTGCGCCCCACGGAATCTCGGAGGGCCCTCCAACTAGCCTCGTGTTGTTGTTGTTTTGAATCCTTTTTCTTTTTTGCTGTTCTTATCGATTCCCACTGGTCTCTTTCCAGCCTGCCAGTCCGTTCTCCCGCGTTAGCCGATCTGCTGATTCCTCCTAATGTCTTTTTCGTGTCAGTTACTGTATTTTTCAGGTCTGCCTGGCTCTTTGTTCTATGTTCTAACTCTGCTCAAGCCCCCCTGCCCCCCGTTCCTCTAGCCCTCTCAAGTTGGGTGAGCGTCTGCATGACCACGGTTTTGAATTGTCTCCCAGGCAAATTACTTATCTCTGTTTCCTTCGGGTTTTGGGTTTTTTTTGTCCTAGAGATTTTTCTTTTCTCTCATTTGAGAGAGTCTTGTCCTTCCATTTTGTTTGACTTTCTGTGTTTATATGAATTAGACAAAACAGCGCTCTCTCTGTCTTGAAAAAGTGGCCTGCTGTGGAAGCCGCCTCCGTGTAGGCTGCATGTGACGGGTGGTGTGGGCAGCCTGGTGGGAGACGAGGGGTCCCAAACGTGTCCGGGGCCCTGGCCTATGGGGCCGGAGCCGCTCCAGGCGGGGAGGCCAGGTGCGTATAGAAATGCCACGTTGACCCTTCTTGCTCCTTTTGTTCAGGGCTGAAATGGGCTTGGACGACGCGGCCAGGAACACAGCGCGACAGCCTCGCAGGTTGGCAGGAGCAGCTGGATACAGCCCTGCCCGCCCCATGGAGGGAGCTGGGCGATAAACCCTGGCCTCGCCGACACCTCTGTCCCCGAGAGCTCCCGCGGCTCCCTAGCCTTCTGCACACAAGTCTCTTTCTTGCTTGTCGTACGAAATGTGAAAAAGTGACCTCTGCGTCGGCTTATTGTGCCAGGTAGCTTGGGGGTGTTGATTCAGGCTGGGCAGGCACGTACGGCGCCTGGAGCACTGGCCTGCTCGGCTGGGGCGGCTCCAGCAGGGAGGCCAGGGCCTGTGGTGACACCTTGTTGTTCTCGCCTCCTCCCTTTGTTCAGAGGCAAAGGGCTCGGCACAGGGTGGCCGGGCAGGCGCTGTGCCGATCCTGCAGGTTGGCCGAAGCCCTGCGCCGGCTCTCCACACCTGTCAGAGCCGAGGGGCCGGTAACGACAGGGCTCGCTGGCTCCTCCAGGCGGGGGCTCCCGCGGCTCCCCAGCCTCTCCACCCGTCTCCTCCTCTTGCCTGTGGTTCAGAAGCTGCTGCTCCAGCCCTCATCATCTCGCGGGCGTGGCCGCCGGCTGCGTCGCGCACAGCTGAGTTTGCTCGTGGGCGGGGTGCGTCCAGCGTCCTTCCACGCGACGTCCCTCCCCTCTGGCCTTTGATTTCGCCTTTCGGTTTCCGAGAGCTTGGAACAGATGTACGTGTGAACGAGCCTGTCACAGACGCACGTGATTCTCATTTCTTCTGCTTTACGCCCGAGGGCCTTTGTTCACGGGGTGCCACGGCCTTAAACACAGCGCCCCTCCTCTGCTCCACACCTCGCCCCCCTCCCCGCCTCGGGCTGGGCGGCTCAGCAGAGGGGACCCAAGGTGCTCGGTCAAGCTGTCCCTACCCCTTGGCTCCCTTAGGCAGGTGGTATCAAGCTCAGATGACTTCAGGACCAGGTAAGTGTCTGTCACGGGGCAGCAGGACTTGTCCATGAGGTCAGTGGGGACACTGAGCACCACGGGGACAAGTGCCACCTGAGGAGAAGCGCCACGCGGCTCCGGCCAGCCGCTGCTTTCAGCGAGGGTAGGTGGGACACCCTGACCTTCCTCTCCCACCTTTGGGAACAATCCATCAGGAAGACGTAACATTTATCAATATATATGCACCCAACCTGGGAGCACCTAAATATACAAAGCAATTACTAACAGACCTAAAGGGACAAACTGACAAAAATAACGACAGAATTCTTTCTCAATTGGACATGAAACATGCTCAAGGAGAATATGTTCGAGCACAAAACTAGTCTCAATAAATGTAAGAAGACTGAAATAATACCAAGTGTGTTTTCTGACTACACCGATGTGAAACTAGAAATTAACTATAAGGAGAAAGGTGGGGGAAAAAACCCACAAATATGTGGAAATTAAACAATATGCTACTGAAGAACTATTGAGTCAAAGAAATGAGATCAAAAGATACATAGAGACCAATGAAAATGAAGATACAACATATCGAAAAATTCGAGATGCAACAAAATTGATACTAAGAAGGAAGTTGATGATATTGCAGGCCTAGCTCGAGAGATGAGAAAATCTCAAACAGACACTCTAACATTATACCTCAAAAGAACAAAGCCCGAAGTCAGTAGAATAAAGGAAATAATAAAAACCAGAGCAGCAACAAATGAAATGGAGGACAAAAATAAACAAAAGTGACAAACCTCTGGCTAGAAAAAAGACTCAAAATCAAAAATGGAGGAGAAGTTACAATAGATACAACAGAAATACAAAGGATTATACAAGAATACTATGAAAGGCTGTGCGCCACCAAACTCAATAATCTAGAAGAAATGGACAAATTCTTAGAAATATGCAGCCTTCTTAGACTGAATCACAAAGAATTAGAAAACTTAAACCAATCGCTAGCAAGGAAATTGAAATAGTAATCAAAAACCTCCCAAAAAAGCAGAAGTCTAGGACCGGAAAGTTTTGATGATGAATTCTGCCAAAGATTTAAAGATTTAATACCCATCCTTCTCGACCTCATTCAAAAAAACTGAAGAGGAAGACCTCCATACCTCCTAACTCATTTTAGAAGGCCAACATTACCCTGATATCAAAAGCAGGTAAAGACAACATTCCAAAAGAAAATCACAAGCCAATTTCTCTGGTGAACACAGATGCAGAAACCCCAGACAAAATGCCAGCTAATCAAATACGACAATACACTAAAAAGATCACTCCTTTTAATAAACCATGGTCAAGTGGGATCTATTCAGGGATGCAAGGTTAGTCCTACAGCTGCGAATCATTCGACATGATTCTCCTTATTAACAGAATGAAAGATAAAAGTCACACGATCATCTCAACAGATGCAGAAAAAGCATCTGCCAAGATACAACACTCATTTTGATAAAAACACTCAATAATAAATAAGTGGGTATGAAATGAAAGTACCTCAGCGTAACAAAGGCAACCCCTCGGCTAATATCATGCTCCATGGTGAAAAACTGAAAACTTTTCCTCTAGAATCAGGAACAAGACGAGGATGCCCTCTCGCCACTGCTACTCAACATAGGACTGGAAATTCTAGCCAAGCGATCAGGCAAGAGAAAGAAATGACAGACATCCAGACTGGAAATAAAAACAAAACTGTTGCTATTTGCAGATAACATGATTCTAGATACAGAAAACCCTAAAGACTCCACAAAAACTACTAGAAACAATAAACAAATAAAGTTGCAGGATAAAAACAAAATGTACACGCATTCATTGTGTTCCTATATACTAAAAAGTACCAGAAAAAGAAATGAAGAAAACAATCCCGTTTATAATTGCAACAAAAAGGACGACATACCTAGGAATAAACTGAGCGAAGGAGGTGAAGGACCTGTACGTTGAAAACTATAAGACACTGTTGAAAGAAGTCGAAGAAGACACACAAAAAAACCAGGAAGATATTCTGTGTTCATGGACTGGAAGAATTAACAGTTAAAGGGGCCATATTACTTACAACAATATACAGATTTAAGGTAATCTCCATCCAAATTCCTTTTCAATAGCCTTTTTCAAAAATATAGAATAAAAAATCATCGGATTCCTATGGAACCACAAAAGACCCTAAATAGCCAACCCAATCCTTAGGAAAAAGAACAAAACCAGTGGTATCGCACTCCCTGACTTCAAATTATACTGTGAAGGTACAATAATCAAAACAGCACGGTGTTGGCAGAAAAACAGACACACAGACCAACGGACGAGATCGAGAGCCCAGAAATCAACCCGCATGCATATGGGCAACTAATTTGAAAGCTTCAATAAAAGGTATTGGGGAAACTGCCACCTGCAAAAGAATGAAACTGGACAGCCATCTGACACCACGCACGAAAATTAACACAGATTAAAGACTTGAATGTAAGACCTGAAAGAATAAAATGAATAGAAGAAACAGACACTAAACTTAGGGACCCTGGCCTCAGAGGGGTTTGCGAACTTGACCCCAAAAGCAAGGGCAGTGAAAACAAAATCGAAAGAAATCAAAGAAGACACATGAACGGAACTAACTCAAACTAAAAGACTTCTGCACAGCAAGGACACCATCCACAAAACAACAAGGCCACCAACCACAGGGGGGTGATCCCAAATATATAAAGAGCTCATTCGACTCAACAACAAAAACCGAACAACCTAATTAAAAAACGAGCAGAGGACCTGAACAGACACTTTTCCAAGGAAGAGATACGGAGGACCAAGAGATACGAAAAGATGCTCAGCATCACTAGTTCTAAGGGAAATGCGAATCGAAGCCGTAACGAGACACCCGGTTAGAATGGCCGTTCTCAGCACGACAGGAAATCAGTGTTGAGGAGGCTGTGGAGAGAAGGGAACCCCGCACACTGCCGGGGGTGCGGGCCAGTGCAGCCATGCCCTGTTTAACGGCACGTTCTGAGCTGTGTCGTTGGGTGAGCCCGCCCTTGTGCGAACGTCGCCGGGTGCACCGACACGAAGCCAGGGGGCGGAGCCTGCCGCGCACCGGGGCTGTCCGCTGTGCCGCGGTCGGACTCGGGCTGTCGCTGGCCGAAACGTCAGGCGACGCACGACACTATAGCTACCTTGCTACGAAGGGACTGTCACAGTCCAGGTGGCCGTGGATGGAATGGTTGTCCCTCACCTCTGCTTTCCCAGTACCTTTGCTCATTCAGCAGGTAACTGTTTAGCACCTGCCACGTGTCAGGCACCATGCTGGGCACCAAGGGGTCCAAGGGTGATGACAACAATGGCAGTGACGATGACGGCACAGCAATGACCGTGAGGCTGATGCTGTGCCGGGCGCTGTTCCCGAGCCCGTGAACCAGCCGCGCTGTCAGCAGAAGGTGGGGGGA
>NW_006436294.1:5313571-5330951 GCF_000325575.1 Pteropus alecto
CCCCCTTTTGTGGCTGCCTCTGTGATGTCCCTTCCTAACTGCATGGCACTCCTCTGGAGACCCCAAGATGCTGGGCATGGGGAGACCACACTGGGGAAGGTGGCCTTCGAAGGATGGGCCTGGGACGAGCACTGGCTCGGGTCACAGGGAGGCTGCTGGCCTCTCTGGGACTCAGTTTCCGTTCTGTCACGGGAACAAGATTGGTCCTGCTGCTCGGGGTGGCTGGGAGGGCTGAATGCAGTCACCTGGCAAAGCAGCTGGACTCTGATAAAACACTGCCTGGGATGCAGAACGTGCTGTGTTAACACAAAAAGCAGCAGAACGCCGCCGTCCGTCACAGAGCGCCACAGTCAACGTGAAATGACATCACAGGTATAAGGCACGCAGCAGGCCCCCCACAACGGTAGGGAAACCTACCAACTCCCCCTCCCCCACTGCTCCCCGTCAAAGCCTGTCCCCACAACACGATTCCCCCGGGACCATCTGCAGAAGAGCCTGGTCAGTGCTGCAGGAGGAAGCCTGTCCCACCACCGCCAAGGGGACGGAGGTGACATGTGGGGCTCCCTGCTTGCACCAGCGGGCCTAAAGTGGGACTCGCAATAGTTGTTTGACTAAGAAGGTCATGTAGCCCCAGCGAGCCTTAGCGTCATCAGCTGTCACAGGAAAGGAACCCCCCTATCGTCTCCATAGCCCGATGGGGTGGACCGAGCACATGCAAGGCCTGATGGGGGCCACCTTCTCTACCAGGCCGGCCCCGGGCCACCGGCCACATCCTTCTGCAAAATCTCACGTCCCTTCCTTTCTAGGCACCAGCTGCTCACGTGCTCCCCAGCCCAGTGTTTCTCTAAGTATGGCCACAGACCGTGGACTCCCTCGGGTGCCAGCAAAAATGCAGATTCCGGGCCCTGCCCCCAACCCATGGGCTCGGAACCCCCAGAGCGGGCCTTGGAAGCTGCTTTACAAGACCACCCAGACCGAGGCTTGGGGCCGTGGCGCTGTCGTGAGCAGGGCTCTGGGTTTGGCACTGATTTCTGGGAACGCTGGGCGCACTCCAAGCATCGTGCAGTTGGGATAGAACCCCACGGGGTCCCCAAAGGCACATACCCACCGATTTACGCTTCTCCACACCAGCCCCACAGGGAGAAGATCACTCCCGCCCGGTGCCTTGCCCTGGACGCCCTTCCTGGGAAAGCCAAGTGTGACGGTCGCCGGGTGGACTCTCTCCTGCATCTGTCACTGCCAATTTCTCTCTCTATCCATCACCGGCCACCACCACCACGGGGAGCGGGCTGGCAGCTCCGAGGGGGACGGTTTATGCTCATAATTATCCTGTCATCGCCATTAGAGAAAACCGACCCGGTCCTGGCACCACCTCCTCCACGTCTCCGCTGTGTGACCTTGGGAAAGTCACCTAACTTCGCAGAGATCACGAACTGAAACCCAGAGCAGGAGACTGGAAAATCCCCGCTGATCTAATCCTCCTTAGTTTATCTCCTAGACGTCCGGCCACCCCACTTAATTTTATTTTCTACTCTTTAGATGTTTTCATCTTGTAAATTGCTAATGGTAGGAAAAAGACTTGCTCGCTGAAGAGAATCACACACAAAAAGTGTTTTTAAACTTAAAAAAGGTCTACAGAAGCAGGAAAGAACTACCCATAACCCCACCGTCAAGAGGCAGCTCTGTGGTGTTTTGTCACATTTCCTCCAACCCTTTCCGGAAACATCTCCCACGCCTGACAGCAAACTGCATGTAAGCAATTACATAGCCTTCTCTTTCCTACTTATAAGAAAAATGCTTATGCCATGGCATTGCCAATAAAAATTCTCCATAAACGTCCTTTTTAATTCTTGATAAACTTCCAGCAGATGCGCCATAACTTCTTCGGCTAACTAGGCTGAATAGGGAGTCCGTTAGTCTCTAGTACTTCTCTGTCGCTAAGAACCACGTGTGCTTTAGCCAAAAGCCTGCCATTTCTGGCCCTTGGTATTTTGTTCGTACCACGTAAAAAGACCAGAAAGCAACGCGGTGCCTGGACTTGGGCCGAGCACCACAAGATTCAAAACTGAAGAAGACCCTTCAACGCCTCCTTTCCTGAACAGTCTAGTGAGAACCTTCCTCCCACAGCACGCCCAAGTGCTAGAGAGGATCTTCATCCCATTTTCCTGGATGAAGAACCATGCTTAGAGAGCCGAGTGATTTGTCCCAGGTCACACAGCTAGTGAGTAGCAACGCTGAGATTCCCACCCTCATCTCTCCGACCCCGAAGACCCAGCTGTCCTCATGCTGGTGTGCCGATGGTCACAGCCAGGGCTGGAGACATCCAGGCTGGGATGAACGGGGCTGGCTGTGAACCTCAAGGTAGGATCAATTCCTGAGCCTCTCACCTGGCCAGATCCAGAATCTCTGCTTTGCCCTCGGTGTGGTCCTTCCCTTCGGCAGAGGTGGACCCCGCTTACTGCTGACGAACCCGACCCCTGATGTGCTGTCTGAAATCACAGAACCTCACAGCGATGGGCAACCAGTCTCCGGAATAAGGGCATAAGGACCTCAAAAGATCTGCTTCTCCATAGAAGCAATGAGCATACTGGGAAAAGTGTCGGAATCCACATTTTCAAATTTCTGGAAATTAACTAAAGGCTCGCAATAATCCAATAAGAGTTCACTAAAGAAAAATGACTAAATTTTGGTAAGAAAGGAAAGCTGTATGATGCTTTAACTTGTCCTTGTCACACTTCCCTGTCCCCAGCTCCACGGCAGCCTTGAAAACCAACAGCTCGGCAATCACGACAGCTGTGGAAATAATTAGCTGACCACTTAGCTAACCAGGCAGACACTTCATGGCCAGACGTGACCAAAAATACAGACTCTACAGAATCCACCCAGGAATGTCACTGAGCACACCGATGGCGGCGACCACGGCAACATCAGCACTGAACCCTGCAGGGGGAGGGGAATCTGATTTCTGGAGGTGCCATATCATACCATTTTACACATCCAGTTTTCGACAGAAAATTCAAAGACACATAAAGGAAGATACAGGAAAGTATGGCATATCCACAGTCATAAAATCAATCAATATAAATGGTCCCTGAGGATGCCAGAAATCAGTACAGATATTAAATCGGCTGTTATGAATATGTTCAAAGAATAAAAGAAACCATGCCTGAGACTGATGTCTCACTGAATAGTGTCAATTAAGAGACAGACACTGTTTCTTTCAAAAAATAGAAATTCTGGGGTTGAAAAGTACAATAGCGGAAATGAAAAAAAAAAATCCAGTAGAGGGATCAATATCGAACTTGAACCTGTCGGAGAAAGAATCAGTGAACTTTAAGACAGGTAAGCTGAGATTACCCAGTCTGAGGAACAGAACGAAAAAGAATTGAAAAATACATCACGTGAGCCTCAGAGACCTGTGGGGCCATTAGAAAAGATCGACCACTTATGTCATTGTTATTCTAGAAGGAGAGGAGAGAAAAAGGCAAAAAGGCTTTCTAAAACTTCCAAAATTTGCTGGAAATGTGAATCTGGCACATCAAAGGAACTTAACACATCCCAAGTAGGATAAACTCAAAGAGATCCACACCTAGACACATCACAGTGAAGCTGCTGCAGAGTCAAAAATAAAGAACCTTGAAAGAAAAGAAGAGTGACCCACTGTGGACAAGGAATCGATGAGGTTAGCATCCGACTTCTCATCTGAAACTGTGGCGGCCAGGAGGCAGGAAGCCGACGTGTTCCAAGTGCTGAAAAAAAACACTGTCAACTAAGAATTCTATACCTATCGAAACTAGCCTTCGAAAACAAGAAAGAAATGGAGATGTCCCCAGATACGTGAAAACTGAAAGAATTCATTGCTGGCAGACCTGCTATACAAGAAATAGTCCTTCAGGCTGAAACAAAAAGACATTTGACAGTAACTCAAATCCACATAAAGAAATAAAAAGGGCCAGTAAAGGTAGCAACATAGGTACATATATGAGAGTATAAACGTGTTTTATTTGTAAACTTTTTCTTCTCCTATCTGACTTAAAAGACAATTAAATAAAGCAATAATAGTAAAACAGTGTAGAAATGGCTTATGACATATAAAGGTGTAATTTATATATTAATACTACAAAGGAAGAGAGATGGGATGGAGTTATATTAGACCGAGATTTTTTTATATTATTGAAATTCAGTTGATATCGATTCAAACTAGACTTTTTAAAGTTAAGGTGTCAGTTATAATCCCCAGGGTGACTACTAATAATTCAAAATATACATACATGCACATGTATATATATTTATAAACAACAAAGTTCTGTACTAGAAAATATCTAAATACGAAACACAACAATGGAGAGATAAAGGTGCGAAAAAGACCTAACACAGATAGAAAACAAATAGCAAAATGGCAGACTTAAATTTTGCCTTATCGGTAGTTACATTAAATATAAATTGATTATATACTATAATCGATATGCGGAAAATGACAGAATGGACAGAAAAAAACCCTGATCCATCTATGTGCTGTCTATAAAAGACACACTTTAGGTTCAAAGACACACAAGGATTTAAAGCAAAAGGATGAGGAAAAAGATGTATCATGCGAACTAACCAAAAGAGCTGCAGCGGCTACACTGCCGTCAGCCACGTGAGCCGGCAACCCTACGACTGACTAGGTCTGTACCTGAAAGAGTGGAAAACAATGCAAATACTTGGACACGCGTGTTCTTAGCAGCACGATTCACACAGTCAAAAGGTGGGCACCACCCGAACGGACAGCAGCTGAATGGAGAGGCAAAGCGTGGTCTGTCCCCACAGTACCAGGGACAGGGATGAAGGTCGACGCTGCTGTGACATTGACGAGCCTTGAAAACACGAGGCTGCGTGAAAGGGTCCAGACACAAAAGCCGTATCGTGTGATTCCGTTGACAGGAAATGTTCAGAACAGGCAAATCCGCAGATTAGTGGTGCCGCAAGGGCTGGAGGGAGCGGGGAGTCAGTGTCCAGTGGGTCTGGGGTGTCCTCTGGGGTGATGAAAATGTTCTGGAACTAGAGGTGACAGTCACACAACATTGAATGTGCTCGATGCCACTGAACTGTACACGCTGAAATCCTGGATTTTATGTGTGTTTTATCTCTAGTGTGGGGGACCACCAGAGCAGTTCAGACTCAAGATGCAGGTGGCCGTGGTGTCACCCCCAACATGGACGTGGGGCTCCTGCCTCCCAGCCCCTGACCAAGGAGCGGCCACTGGCTCAGCGCACAAATACAGTAACTCGACTGTTCACCGAAACACCTGCTGGCATCAGCTGCCCTCAAGCAGCGGTGTCTCAGCCCAGAGCCTGGTGCAAGTACGATTAATGAGTGACAAGGGCGTCCAGCCTGCAGACAGGGAAGGACACGGCACCTGCCCCACGGAGCCCACTGCCAGGCAGACCGGACAAGCCACTCAGCCGCGGGGACTGAGCTGGGCGTTACTGCTGCCCCCACCCATCTCCCCAAACTTCAAGCTCCACCTCACCCTGCAGCAGGGAGCCACCTACTTACAAGGGGAAAGAAGCCACTGGAAGCCTAAGGAATTATTTCCGTTGAGTTTTTTAATTCGCTTCTGTGACTTGTCCCCCCAAATCATCAAAGGACGGAGCTGGTAGTCACCCTCCACACTCTCCCCTCCCACGCCCCGACTGTGGGACCTTCAACTACAGATGGGGCCGATCGCTCACCTCCACTGGAGACGGATGCGCACCGTTTAAATTGTCCTTTCTCACTGTAACTCAGCTGGCAGAAAATGACAGCATTTTCAAGTAGACTCGATATGGAAAATTGGCTGAGTGGTGTGTCAGAATTGTGCGTTTAATTACGCAGACGCTGCTGCCTGGGGCACGGGAGGCTGCGTGGTGAGCCTGGCATGTGACCGGGGGCCCAGCAGCAAGTGGGCACGCGGATCTAGATAGAGGGTAGATTTAGCAAACACTAAGGGTGACCAGCATGGGCCACATTCACTCCCAAGGGTGTCCCACGTGCAGACCCCTTGGCTGGCCCACTGCCTTGTCCTCCCGGCTACAGAGAGAAGCACCCAGCCTCCCTCTCTTGGCTCGGCCAACACTGTTTGTGCCCTGGACCCCAAGTCTCTGAAACCGGGTCTACTCTGAACTCCCCATCTTGTGAAGCTCTGCGTCACCAGTTTGAGCCCCAAATGTCCTCACGCTCAAACCCTATGAGCTGGGTAACGTGACCTCAGTTTTTGCAGAGTGAATGACGGGATCGCAGGTGCAGGCTTGCGGGGTGCAGGTGAAAACTGTCCCCCGAGGTTGCACAAGGCTCCCAGCCCTGCCAGCGGACGGTGCCAGCCAGCACAGCCCAGAGGGGCACACGGGGATGCTTGAGAGCCGCGTCTCCAAGTGCACGGCTACAGGTGGCTTTGCCGGCGGGTCCCCTGATTCCAAGAGCAGCACTCACTCCCCAGCCTGTCCCGGCTCCATTCTGGGTCCTCGTCCACGACAAAGTGTTTCTAAGAACAAACACCCGAGCAAGCCGGGCGGGGAGCTGACGACACTCACGTGGGGGAACCACCTCCCTACCTGGCCCCCCGCCTGGCCCAGGGGCTGGGAGTTCAGGTCCCAGCTCTGCTGCTGGCCTGCAGCCTGCCACCTCCCTGTAAAATGTGGGGGCTTCCTCTACTAGTGGGGGTGCCCGTGCCAGTGCCCTCCGAGGGCAGGATTCTCGTGCTGGGAGCTGATTAAACGGTTACTTGTCTCGCCTTCCAAACAGGAAATACAGGCCCGAAAGAACTTTCGGGGGATACAGTGCTGCGCGACAATTATTTAATGTCGCGTGGGCCTGTGAACACTGAGCGCTGTGCAGCCAAACGCCACTGGGAGCACCAGTCGGGTGGTGGCACATTCCGGACACCCCTTAAGCCCACGTTCCCAGCCGGCAGAGGAGGGGGGTCCCTCTGAGCCCAAAGCCACAGGGGCTCCGGCATGGGCTCTGGCCCCACCTTCCCTCCTGGGGTCCGAATTCCCTCCTGGGGCCCTCCTTCCGCCCCAGCCTGCCCTGTCTCTCCTCAAATGCTTCTATGATGTTGACAGGACGGGATGCGGAACGCTGGCCTGCCTGGGCCCAGCTGCTCAGTGGTCACTGTGTGACGCCATGGAGAATGACAAAGGCCACCAGCCCCGTCCGAGAACGGCGAACGGGTCTCCGAATGGCAGAGACCACTCAGTGAAAAGTATCTCATCACAGGCGGTCGCAAATATGCAGCCGGCGACGGAAGTGTCACACGTCTCTCCTCCTGCATCGTAACCTGACGGTTAAGGACCCCCAGGTGCTCTCTCTCTCTGTGCTGTATTTGCTTTAAGTCACATTGAGCCACGCCCTCCCTAGCCCCTGCCTGATCTAGACCCCCCACAGGTGACCCTTCTCCCAATTTCGGGGTCCCTGACTCCAGCGGCCTTCACTGAGAACCCCCACCAGAGGCCCACCCTCCCTCCCTCCCTCTCTCCATTTCTGGGGCGTGGCTGAGGCCCCACTGGAATGCGAGCCCCTGGGGGCAGAGCCGACCGCACCCCTCCTGACCTTGCAGGGCCTGGCTTCCCCTCCACGACACGCGAACACTTGTCCAACAGCCACTCAAAACTCAAATTAGACGGCACGAGGGAAATTCCTTCAAAATCCATAAATCGCTTTATAAACACGAGGTGGTATTATCGGCTCAGGCAGAAGCATCTTCAACACTGTCCGGAGGCCGCGGGCTGCGTCCTCCCCAAGCCGGCTGGGCTCAGGCCACGGCCTCCCGAGAATTTCTGCTCCAGGCTGCCGGAGGCCGCGCCCGCCCCAAACCCCAGTGCCTCAGAGCGGGAGGGGCCACCGAACCCCACGTTCCCTTCCCCAGGGGGCCGTGGAGGCCCAGAGTGGGCACGTGGGTGCTCAAAGGCCACACGGCAAGTCGGTGCGCGGGCCGCGTGCTGTGCCTGTGCCCGAGGCCTTGTCCCTTCCCTCAGGAGCAAAGCTTTCTGGTTTCACACGCTTGGGGAGGAATGTAGGGTGATGCTTTTATTTAAAAAAGAAAATTCTAAATAAGGCCAGATACAACCTAAGAATAGCTGGATTTTCTGCTAACACAGCCAGGAAAGGCTCTGGAGGGTGTTTTTAACATTTACTCGTAAAACACAAGCCACCAGACCACTTGGGTGTCCAGGGTCCCGCTGCCCCAGCCCCCCTCATCTGGGGGCGCCTCTGCCCGATCAAAGAGAAAGAACCTCTGAGCAGGAAGCCGGACTCAGGGCCAGTGTCCAGACACCCTCTGGGCCCGGCGCTGTCTGACCCCAGCCCTATCTGACCCCGGCCCCTGCTCCCACCCTCCACCCCTCACTGAGGCCCAGACACCCCGGCTTTCTGACGACAGCCCCTTCCCTCCTCAGGGCCTCCCAGGCTCCCCGCTCGGCTAAGGCGGCCGCAGTGCAGGAGCTGGCCAGACACCTGGACTCTCCTCGGGTCCCAGCTGAAACGGCACCTCCTCCAGGAGTCTCGTTTCTGACCCTGCGTGGCTGCCTCACACGGCGCCCGGTTCCATCCTCCCCGGCACCTAGGGAGGCCGAGATCCAGAAAGACGAGCATTCGGTGTCGAGGTGGTCGTCTGACCACGGCCCCTGGTCAGGGCGGCAGGGCAGCCGTGGCGCGTCTTGTGTGCCGCCCTATCCTGGGGCGCCCGCCAACGCCATGCATAGCTTTGGGGAGCACCTGTGGTGTCTGCTGCAAAAGTGGGGTGTGTGGGGTGGGGATGGGTGGGAGATGAACCAGAACAGGTGAGAGGATGGTTGGCTGGGTAAATGGATGGGTGAGCAGGTGGGTGGATGGACGGACAGACAGGTGGACAAACAGGTGAATATATGGTTCGAATCAAATGAACGGGTGAGTGGGTAAATGGGGAGAAGGATGGATGACGGGTGGATGGGTGGACAAATGGATGACTAGATGGATGGGTAGGTGAATAGATGGTTCAAGTCAACAAATGGATGGATGGCTGGGTAGATGGCTGGAAGGATGGCTGGCCGGACACAGACAGGTCAGGGGGTGGATGGGTGGACGCATGGGCCGATGGCAGAGCAGGAAATAAAATCCTGGTGTCTCAGGACCCGCGTTCCCTGGCTTCTCACCCTCCCCTCCTCCACTCCCCTTCCCTCAGACACAGCCTGGGAACGAGCTGACAGTGACGAGTGATGGGGGCTAGGCTGCAGCCCCGCGTGGCCTCGGGCTGTCACGAAGCCTGACAGTCCGTCTCGCAGAGAACTGCGCCCCCTCCCCTCTCCCCCACTCGCTCAGACCTCACTTGGTGTCCGGGAGAGGAGAGCAGGTCGCCACCTCTTGTAATCACAAGGAGCAAACAAAACAAAACACTCCTTCCCAGCTCGTTCCCAAAATAGCCTCTCTCGCCACCCAGACACACTGGCTGGCTGGCTCCCCCTCATTCAAACCTGACGAGGCAGATTTTCTAGAGCTCTGAGCCTGGGGTGGGGGAGGGAAGGGGCCAGAGGGGCTGTGACTCCCCCCAGGCCCAGGAGAGAGGATGACAAGGGTGGTGCCACCTCAAAGGGGGAGCAGGGAGCTGAGTGTCGCCGAGACGTGAGCCCGGGGGCTTCTCCATCATCGATTCCCCATCATCAGACAGAGGCGTTGCCAGCCCCACTTCTTACACGAGTAAACCGAGGCCCAGCGAGGGGAAGTCACTGTGACGGCCACACAAAGCTGCTCCCCCTGCACCTGTGGGCCTCCTCATCCCAGTCGTTGGAGCAGAGAAAGCAGATGGGGCGGGCCGAGCCAGACTAGTCAGGGAAGGCTTCCTGGAGGAGGAGTGATGGTTCAAAAGAGGATTCCTACCCATAGCAAGTGAGAGGCTGAGCACCAGCACCACTACGGGGCCTTGGGGAAGTTCCGGGGCGCTCCGAGCCTCGGCTTCCTCATCTGCATGGCGAGGACGACGGCTCCGGGAGGGCGCGGGGGAGGCTTGGGCAAGTGCCGCACTGGGGACACTCGGGTGACTCGAGGCCCCTCGGTGCCACCCTTCTCCTGGGCACAGCGAGGGGGGTTCAACGAGCCAGGGTGGGGAGCAGCCTGACGCCTGCAGGTGCAGGCGAATGAGCCCCGCCTGGCAGGTGGCCCGGCCTCTGGGGCGCAGGAAGCAAAGCAAGAGGCGGAGCCGCCTGAGCGGGGAGCGGGAAGGGGCTCGGCCCAGGACTCTGCATTCCCAGCCTCCCCCAGCCCACGCCCCTCTGCGCTCCTGCTGCCCACACGTGGCGAGCACTGTCTCGCCTCTGGGCCTTCGTCTGTGCTGTTCCCCCCCAAAGCACCCTTCCCCCCCTCTCCAAGGGCACCCGCCTCTCCCCCACCACCTCAGACAGGACAGGACGGCCTCCGCTGCTCTCCCTGACAGGCTCCCCCCAGAGGAACAGACAGGTGAGCAAGCAGCCGGATGCACGGAGCCCTGACAGACGGCCCCTCCTCCAGGAAGCCTTCCGTCCCCGCTCCACCTCCCTAGAAACAGTTGACTACTTTCTCCTTTGGCCGAATTTTGGAGGGGCTCAAACCCACACAACGCTCCACCCCCTGCCACGAATACTTCCTAAGTGGTCACCACCGTCTCCCAGACCTGTCTCCTTTGGTTCCCGCACACCGGCCCGGTGCAGGCCACCACCGGCGCTCACCCGGACACAGGCCACCACTTCCGCACGGCCTCCCTGTCCCTGGCCAGCGGGGCAGACCAACCTGTGGCCAGCGATCTCCAGCACGAATCCCTTCATGCCCCGGCCCTGCTCAGCACCTACACCAGGACCCCCCAGCCCTGATCACACCCCCACGCCGGGGACCCCCACAGGCTCAGCCCCGCTCCTACCCCCCACACCCTGTGCTCCCCTCTTCCAGCCACATCCACCCACAGCCCCTGGCCTCGCAGTCCACTCTAAGCCACACTTCTCCCCTCCACACCGCTGCCCGTCTCCATCTTGCCTGGTGCCAAGTCCGGCTCGTCCCCCGGGACCCAGTTCCAGTGTCCCGCTGCCCCCAGGAAGCCTGCCCCGTGTCCCCAGGGAGCCGGGCTGCTCAGAGCAGTGGGAAGGCAGGCGGCGGTTTGCGCCAGGGTGGAACACGGGCCCCCTGAGCTTCCACCGGGCTGTGGGGCCCTGGGCAGGTGGCTGGACCTCTCCGAGCTTAACCTCTCATGGGCCTGACCAAGAAGCACGATCCACTTAAAGAATGTGGAACCGGGAATGCTACTCAGAACACTGGTTGTAGGGGTGACAGGAAAGCGGGGGCAGCCGGGGGGTGGGGGAGTGCGAAGGGGTGGGCCGGAGCCAGGCCACTCGGCCAGAGCAGCAGCCGTGGGGCAGTCCCCGGGGAGCTGGAGCCCCAGAGGACCCACGCGGCTGCCAGGATGCCAAGGAAGGCAGTGTGCACCCTCTCGCTGCCCTGCCCTTTGAACCTCTGCGGCTGCCCCCTGGGACGGGACCCCCAGATCAGAACGTGAGGGAGCCCGGGAAGGAGCTCCTGGCCAGACACCGCAGGGGGCAGGGCGAATGGGCGCTGACTGGCACCGCCCCTCCCCCTCGCCGGGCGGGGTGGTCGCTGCTTCTGGCCTGAGGGCCAGCGGCATCGGCGAGGCCACGTGGTGCAGCCGCAGCTGCAGCAGAAACAGTGAGAAGGGAGGGGGCAGGGACAGGTGGCCCCAGTCCCCGGGGGCCAGACCCTCCTGGAAGCCAGTCCCCGGCTCTCTCCCCCGGAACCCCTCACAGTAGTTCAGAACAAGGACAGCTGGACGGTGCAGACACAGACCTCAGGCCACCCCTGACCCCGTCACTGCCCAGCCAGCCCACTGGCACCCCGCTCCCAGCAATGCCTCCGTGCAGCCCCCGCCTCCCCCACAGAGGAAGCGGACCGTGGGAAGAGTGCAGCCAAGCCTTCTCGGGGTCAGCCGCCACCCCCAAGAAGCAAGACTTTGGTTCTAGCCACTACTGTCGCAAACCAGATGGGGGCCCAGCGGCCGCAGCCGCCAGCCTGACACCCACGGTCACACGGTCTGGGCGTGGCAGGTCCAACGACCAGTCACCTGTGTGCCCATCGGTGAAGTGGACAGCTCTGCCTCTGGACTGTCCCTGCCCAAGTCCCAGGCTTGTCACCGCCCAGGAGCTGCCCTCTAGGTCACAGCGGACTCGGGCGCTGTCCGAGGTGCTGAGACCCTCAAGTTCAGAGGCTAACACGGTGGGGACTCCTAATGCTCTCCTAGCGGGGTATGGAGGTGGGGTTCTTGGAAAGCTCCTCCCACAGATGAGGTTAGAAGTGACCGAAGGTAAACATTTCAATGCTGAGGACGGACAAGCTCTGAAGGAACGCTCTCCAGGTGGAAGGGACAGCATGTACAAAGCCACCGAGGCCCGGGGGCCACGGGAGCATCAGATGAGTCTAGGCAAAAAGTGCCTGTGACCTAAGGCACCTGAGTAACAGGCTGGTCCAAGGCCCCCGCCTGCTCAGGGCGGCTCCAGGCTGGAGCCCCAGCCCCCTGAGACCAGACCCAGGTCTTCCCTGAGAATGAAGCCTGGAGCCCACGGCCCCCGGGGGGCACCCAACAGCCGCTGCAGGGAGGCGGAGCCCATCCATTCCACCCCTTGGGGAGCCCACCCCACCCTGCTTCCCTGTCGCCCTGGCAACTGCCTTAAAGCACCTCGCTGCCCAGAGATGGTGAGGTGGGCACAGCATCTGGAGGCCGCAAGCCAAGGCCACAAGGTGTTGAGGACTGGACAGTGCTCCACTGCGCCGACAGCCTCGCCTCCCCCAGCGCCTGCCTGGGGCCAGCCCGGGCTCAGAGCGCCCTCTCTCCACTGCCTGGGCTGGAACCAAGGAGCTGCCCCACTGCCCGTGGGCCTGTCTCACGGCCTCCTCCTCCTCACACAGCCCTTGGGCCTCCCCCAGCCCCTTTGCTCCTAAGGTGCCTCAGGCCTGGCCACCTTACTGCAAGGAGGGGCAGGGGTGGCCGTGGAGGTGAGCGGGCAGGCCCCTCCCTGAGGTGAACGGTGGTCCCACCCTCCCTGCCCAGAGATGGGCTTGGCACGGCCAGACCCTAATCTATGACCACTTCCTTCCTGGCACACTTGAACCCGAAATGCAATAAGAACCCAGCCGGGGGCCAAGAAGGAGCCAGCAGCCTACAGACTGGGACAGAAGATGTGGGCCGAGTCCCCCTCCTCCCCAGCAAGGCCTCCGAATGCTCCCTACGCCCGCTCCCCAAGGCAGCACTGGAACCAGCATGAACCAAAAACGCCTCTGGGAGCACGGACTGCAGCTCAAGCACCTGTCATGCACGGCAGTGTCCACTGGCACCCAGAGCCCCCTTCCTGGACACCGGGTGGGGCAGGAACAAGGACAGGCGCATGTGGGGGGCGGGCAGCATGGGTGAGCTCCCAGCTCTCCATGCCACCGAGCTACGGGCAACAAGCCCGAGAGAATGGGGCTGCCTGGGCCATCAGAGCCCCCCATTCTGTCCACAGCCCACCCCGTACCTGTTCCTACCTCCTTCCCTAATTTGGGAATGGCTGGGCCCCCCACCCCGCCTTCCCCTCCTTAAGGGGGGCTGACCAGAGACTCCGGACCTGCTGCGTCCCTCAGGCCTCCAGGGCTCCGGACCCACCGCACCGGAACCATTTCTGAGGCGATGACCTCAACCTCTCACTCGAGCTCCTGCTTTCTCTCCTCCCTGAACAACCTGCAGGACCCCCAGGTGGCAGGGAAGGTGAGGCAGGGGACGCTGGATCTGCCCCGTGCCCATCCCCACCTGTCCTCATTGCGAAACATTTCCCTTTGTAAACACTGATCTCCAATGCCACAGGGTACGGGTCACCCCCAGGTCAGCTGTGCCGACGGGTGCCCAGGTCCGGAGAGGATTAAGACCCCGCTCCCAGCCTCACAGCCGGGAGGTGGAAGGCAACGTGCACGCGCTTCCTCAGAAAGGCGAGCGCCTGACGCCAGCTCCTCATCTGTCACAGAGAACAGGGCCTCACCCACCTGGTCACCGAGCGTGGCCAGGCTCCGTGAGATCCCACCCGTCCGAGGACCTGCAGGCAGAGATGGGAAGACAGAGATGGGAAGACAGGGGCCTTCTGAACTGGTCTCTGGCTCTCGGTCACACGCACGATACCCCGTGAGCAAACGGGCTTAGCAGGCCCCGCGGTAGGGGACCCCGCACCGCCAGAGAGCCCCACACGTCAGCCCAGCCCCACCCGCGCTGTGGGAGGGTCCAGCTGAGGGGCCGCACCGGCACAGCCCGGGAGACTCGCCCCTGAAAGCCTCGCTGTGAGCCGTGGACACTGTCCCTGACGCTGGGCTGCACTTCTAGGAATGTGTCCTGAGGGCGAAACCAGACGCAGACGAAGGACCGAGGAGGCCGCGCATTCCTACGAGGCGAAACCTCGGCTGGCGGGAGATAAGCTGCACCTCCCCGGAGCAGGGCAGGGCGGCGGCCCAGGGCTCAGGGAGGCCCCACCGCCCGGGGCCGGGAACGCTTTACATTTACGTCCCCAAAAGTGGGTTCTGCACACGTTAAAGGCCGACGCCCACGTTACGGGGCTGGATCGTGGTGCCAACCCGGGGTTTGTAAAATGCGTGAGTAAATAAGTAGATAAGATGCAGCTGCCAAGCGTCTGTGTATTTGAAAAAAAAGTGTGGACCGGCATCGTCCGGGTCTAAGAGCCGCGATTTGGGGGGTGGGGGACCAGGCATTTTTTCTTGCATTTTCCCACTTTTCCTACCATGGCTAAGTATGATTGGACCCTTTTCCTACAATGGCTATGTATGACTGGACCCACGCATGGCAGTGGGTCCAATGCAGGCGGCCTGACCTCCCACCTCGAGTCTCCTCCAGCTCTGGGGTTTGATGGCGGCCTGGGGACAGTCCCCATCACAGAGCAGGGATGAGCCCGAGCAGGCCAGGGACAACTGCCTGCGGCCACGGCACCTTCACTCGGGGGCTACGAGCCCCGAGGAGCAGGCGCGTCAGCGTCCCCTGCTCAGCTTCACATCCTGCGCGTGCCACGTGCCTCCTCCCGGACCCAGCAGGTCTATGCTAACAACGCCAGTAACGAGAAGGAAGGTGACCGGCCTGCATGGGCGCAGACATGTCACCTGCCGTCCTGCTTCTGGAGCCAGGGGTGGCAGAGCCAGCTCATTTGCAGAGGATGCCTGGGCTCCAGGCTGTCTGACCCCAAAGACTGGCCCCCCGCGGTCAGTGCCTCCCTTCCCTGGCTCCTCCCTCGCAGGGGACGCCCTCCATGACCCCTCGGGAGATGTCCTCACTTCTGTGCTCTGTGCCCTCAGTGGGCAGGGGGCTCTTGTCTCTGCATGGCCAGCATCGAGCCCCTATCCAAGGCCACTCTCAGAATAAGCATTCTTATTCACGAGGGCTTATTCACAGCTCCCTTGTGCCAGGCACACTGTGGGGACAGCGGGCGCCGCTGGGGCCCTGCCTGTCCAGGTGGGGTCTGCAGAGCAGTGGGAGAGGCAGACGTTAGGTGTGAGAACACACACAGTTCTCACTCTGATGAGTGACAGGGAGGCTGGGGACTCTAAGGGCCAGTGCCAGGAGACACTGCCTCGGGTGGGCAGCAGCAGGAGCTGATGGCACAGCAGCCACCCGTCACAGGTACCTGCCAAGGCTCAACGACCGGTCGGTCCCTCACCCCTCTCACCCCCCCTTTAATTTCTGGGAGCACGGAGGGGGTGTCTCCTTGGGCTCCTCATTTGTCCAAGAGAACAGGGTCCCACCCACCAATGTCACCCAGGTGGCCAGAGGCAGAAGCAGAGGGAGCAGCACGGCCTTTGGGAGGGTTTCGCAAGGCCCCTGTCACCTGTTACTAACTGCTCAGAAATGTGGGTAACGCCACAGCCAGAAACAAACTCGGCCAAACCCCTCTGGCTGGTCGGAATCTGCTCACTTGGGCGAGGTAGAAAAACCAACAGCCAACACCAGGCGATATTAAAACTCACACTACAAAATGGTCTCAAAATAGATCCTAATACACAATTCCCATGGCAACGGCCCCGTGCCTGAGGGCCGCCTCCCTCGGAGTGGGGAGCCGAGGGGACGTGGGGCGGGGGGGGTCCAGGCTCTCGGGACCTTGACTCCGCAGGACAGAGAGGGCCCTAGCCCCCCTTCCAGCCCCATGTCATCTCCGAGGAAAGGGACGACAGGCATGGGGAGGGACTTGGGGGTCCAGTGTGGGGGTATCAGCGACGTCCCAGAACGTGTGGGCGGGAAGGGCCACAGGGAGACGCGGCCCAAGCCTGTGGAGCCTTCTCCTCCCGACTGATCGCCGCTGGTGTCCCCAAGCACAAGGCACAACGCCGGGCAGAGAGGGCAGGTGGGCTGGGGGCAGGCGGTCCAGTGGGGGCTGGGGGCGGTGACGAGACAGGGGTACAAACAGTGGCAGGTTCGGCGGGCCCACCGCTGACAGGGCCCCGAGCCGCCCGCGGAGCTGGGGTCCAGGCGCATAAAGGACAATGAGGAAGCCCCGGTCCTTGCACTTGGGGACCTGACTTCCCAATAAGAGGTCAAAAAACAACAGGCAGAAATGGGTCCAAGCCCTACCGGAAGGGATGGCAAGTTCGCCGATCGCTTTGAGCTGGGGGTGGGGACGGGACGCAGGGGACGACGGCCGAAGGGCACGGGTTTCTGAGGGGACGAGCAGGTTCCGCGCTTGACCACGGAGATGGAGGAAAGCGAACCTCGCCAGGCCTGTGCCAGTAGGGGACACCTTAGCACCTGGCAGGTGCAGGGTAAGCAGCGAGGACCCCGTGCACGGCACCTACCACCTGGACGGTCAACGCCTCATTTAAGGGCCCTGATAATCAGACCTGGAAAGCGCCAGGAGCCCCCCATACGGACGGAGACGCTGGACGGGAGGCACCAAGGGCTCGGCAGGCCCGCACGGCTGGCAAACAGCAGGCTGGAAAGAGGACTCGGCACACGGCTCGCTGTCTGCTGCACACGCCGGGCACAGCAGTGAAGCCCCCTTTGCAGGCTGCAACAAGCCACTCACGGGGCGGCCAGGCCTCCCTTCCTTCCGCCTTAGCCGGGACAGGGGTGGGACCTCGGCGTCCAACGGAGAGATAAGAATTCATCACAGCATCAAGCTGAGCCTCAGAAATGTTGTGGGATTTGGGGGCCCCTCCTCCTGGACCCCGACTGCTCCAGCCCAAGGCCACTCTCCTGCTGCAGCCCTGTGCTGGCTCCTCTGTCTGAGCCGCCTGCAGCTCCTTCCAGCTGGACCGTAGCTCGCCAGGGGGACGCTGACCCTGAGCTCATTCCAACAGCCCATTTTGGGGGTGCTATGGACCGAATGTCTGTGCC
>NW_006436294.1:5330968-5351260 GCF_000325575.1 Pteropus alecto
ATGTGATGGTTTGGAGCCTTTGGGAGATCGTTAGGTTTAGAGGAGATGAGGTGGGACCCCAGGGTGGGATCCTCACCCTGGGAAGGTGGCCGTCTGCAAGCCAGGAAGAAGGTGCTAGACCACACCTGCCGGCACCCCGCTTTGGGGCTCCAGCCCCCAGAGCTGTGAGACACAAGCTTGTGCGGTTTCAGCCCCCCAGCCCGTGGCATTTTGTCCTGGCCGCAGGGTACCAGGGCCAGAGGGACAGATTCAGTGTCCCCAGCACCATCTGTCTGCAAGGCAGGGGGCCTAGTCCTCTCACATCACAGGTGAGGATCCTGGGGTTCCTTCTCATACTTGGGGCACACAGCTACAGAGGGAGGAGCCAGGACTCAAACCCAGGACCCCCACGACCCCAGCACCCCAATTTTGCCTGTAACACCTGTGCTGGAGCCCCTGTGACCAGGCTCGCCAAAGCCCACACGCCCGGTGGGGCAGCAAGGGTACAGGTGCTCCCTGAAAGGCCACCCGAGGGCCCTGTCTCCTGGAACAGCAGCCGGGGGACACAGGCCCCCCAGACTCCCCTCAGCCTCACGGTCTCGCTGACACAGACGCAGTGGGGGCACTAGAACTAGCGCTGGCCACAGAGCCAGACACACCGGGCTTCGAGTCCTGGCTCCGCGCTTTTGGCTGAATGAGCCACAGGAAAATTACTTCATCTCCCAGAGCCCTGGTCGTCCAGCAGCCCAAAGCGAGCCGAGCTGGAAGGACCGAGCGAGCTAGTAATGTCCACGGCAGGTCCTGCTTGGGCACAGGCAGTGTCTGAACTGGCGGCCAACGCGGAAACGCTCAGGGACTTGGGGTGGGGGACATCCTGACCCCCACGTGCCCTTCCACCCACCCATGCCCTGGGCTGCCTGTCTCCTCACTCCAGTCCCCCGTCCAAGCTGCATCCCTGCCTGGGGGACCTGTCCTCCCTCCCCGCTTCCCACCCCTGCCCTAGCCGGGTCGACCTCAGCTTCTCCCAGAAGCCTCCTGGGACAGACCCTGCTGGTGTTCCCCGAACCTCACAAGCTACCTGCGGGGAACACAGGTGGATTCCGTTTCCCAGACTCCTTTGCAGTTAGGCGGGATCATGTGACTGTGTGCCAGCCAGTGGAGTGCGGGCAGAAGCAAAATGTGCTCCCAGGCCTTTCCCACGAAGAACGCCCTGCACACGTCCCCAGGCTCTCTCCCCCCATCGGCTAAACGGAGAGGACACCAAGGACCTACGGGATGGCAGAGCCACAGGATGGAAGGGGTCTGGGCTCTGAGTGACCGACTGGAGCACAGCAGCGCCTCTCGGCCACCTGCACCGACATGAGAGAACGAGCTCGTGCTGCGCTTAGCCACTGCGACGTGGGCTGTCTGCCACGGCAGCCGGCCATGCTTACAGACGCACCCTCCGTGAGCCCCTCCTGGCCCTCGGGCCTCTGCACCGTCATCAGCCGGCTCTCGTCCATCTCCTTGGGGACTGAGCTACATCCTGGGACTTACTCATTCCTGCGTCCCTCACTGGGGGTGGTGCAGGGTGGACACTCATAAAATCTGCCTGATGAACACCAGAATCGTTCAGAATAGGGCCACCTGGAAAATGAGAAGTTTGTCCCCAAAGGGCCTTCCAGGCTCAGATTGCACGTGATTCTCCAAGAGTAAGTGATCACTGCTACTAGTCGTGTGCCAGGCACCGTTCTAAGCATCCCTCGCTGGGGGACTCACTTTACTCTTCACCAAACCGAGGTGCACGTGTCCATGGCCCACAACAGGCAGGTGGCAAAGGCAGGATGAGAGCCCAGGCCTGGGGCTCCGGAGGGCCCGTGCGTCCCCGAGCGGCAACCCAGCACCGTGCCTGACCTCCTCCATCCCGCCCCCCCTTCTGCTGTGGACACAGCCAGGAGGCCCTAGGCACTCTGGCCCGAGGGTCCATTGTCCCCAGAGCCACCCCCACGAGCTGCCCAGCCGAGTGCAAATTCTGGGAATTCAGGACAAGGGAATCAAGTGGGAGCAAGAGCTGCCCCCCAGCTGACCGGATGTGAGGCTCCAGGTGCGGGATTGGAGACTGGCCCCCTGCCCAGGAGCCCACTGCAGCCTGGGAACAGGGACCCTGCAGGCCCACGGCCCTCTGCGATGAGGACGCCTCGCGGGTGCTGCTGTCCCTTGCAAGGTGGGAGCACATGTCCTTAGTGATGCTCTCCAACGCGGGAACCCAGAGCGTCGGGATGGCCGAGGGGTCTGAGGCGCCAGACCCGCGCTCCGCCTCCAACGCGGGAAGCCTGTTGCTGAGACCCCTGAGTTCTCCACAGCAGCTGGTGAGCACCGGCCCCGGCTCGTCACCCTGGTCAGCCATGGTCCCATCCCTTACGTCCCCCAACTAAAGGTTGTCGCCAGACAAGGCCAGTCCTGCGGCTTCCATGCCTGCGCCAGACGTCACGTGCTGTCATTGTCACATGGAGGTGCCGACCGCCATGCAGCGAGTGGGGAAACTGAGGCCAGACACTGAGTCACACGGGGAGTCGGGACAGCGCTGGGCTTCTGAGCAGGTTCGTGGTGCCCCAGGGTCTGTGGTTCTTGCCACAGAACTTGTCCCGTGGGCCTGTCTGACCCTGAAGGCCAAGCGGTGTTCCTGGCCTTTTCCAAACCCCACGAGCAGCTCAGGGCCAGCCAGCGACAGAACCCCGCTGAGTGCCAGCAGCACGGCGAAGGCTGGAAAGTGGGTCGGCCCCGGCAGGGCGGAAGGGAAGCCAGCTTCTCCCGAGTCCCCACGGCCACAGAGCAGGTCCCGGTGCCCCAGCCGGTGGGCCCGGCACCACGGCCAGCACGGGGCCCTCGGCTGCAGCTCCCTCGCCCTCCCCGCCAGCTGCCCACGCCTGCTCGACAGACACTGCTGCGCCCGAGAACCCCGCCCTCCCCCAGGTCCCCCAGCAATGAGGGCCCGTTGGAAGCCTCTGGAACCAAGATCCCCCCAAGGTGTGGGCTCCCCGCCAACTGAGAGGGACTCCAGTGTGTCGTGAGGTCACTCCTGGTAGGCATGCCTCTCGGGCCCCGCCCCTCTCTGAGTCAGGATTTGAAGCCACCTCCCGCCTGTAGGCTGAGCCCCGAGGTCGCTGTCCCGTGAGACCACTGCTCCGTGCTCCCCCAGCACTCAGGACACCCCTCCAGTTCAGGCCCCCTGCTCTGGCTCCCAGCTCCAGGCCTCTGCAGGGGCCTCCAGTGGCCTCTGTCCTCCTTCGCGAAGGTCCGTGGCTCAGCTGCACGGCCACTTCTAAGGTCCAGATACCATTCCCTTTGCAAGAGTGAGGCCTGCGGGCTTGGTGGCGCCGAGCCGGCCTGCAGCCTCACGTGGCCAGGCTGAGGGCTGTCGCTGCCCCCTTGCTGGCGTATCGGCTCCCGTCCGGGACCAAGGTCCTCGTCTCAGATGCAGGAGTGAGTGGCCTCTCCCTGGGGCACAGCCACATGAGCGCCCACACCCACACGAGACCAGAGACGGGGCAGCCGCTCGGCTCGGCTCCACGCCGGCCTGGGAGAACATGCTGACGCATTTGCAGGGTTTTGTAAAAAGCCCGTTTTGGAGGCATAAGTATCGGATTCCAGGCCTGTCGCAGGCTGTCTGCTCACTACTCACTAAGAGAACCCCAGTTTCATCTGGAACAGCCATGAGTCCAGCTAGAAACACCAGGATGGCCATGGGACCTTGACCTGGCCAGTGACAGTGGGAGTTCATACCAGGCAGGGTCCTGGGGGAGCACCCACGTCCCTGATACCCAGGTAAGGCCCAGCAGACACCTGCCTGAGAAGGCAGCACGAAGAAAGGCCAATAGAAGCCCCTGGCTAAGGGTGGGGCCTGGTCCTTGATGACCAAGGGGCTGTGCCAGCCTGGCCTGCTGACCCCCAAAACTCCTGCTCCGAACTACTCAGCCATGGGGCAGATTTTTCTTACAAGAAGTCAACACGATCCATCCTGACACGGAGCACTCACAGGCCTGCTGGGCACGCACTTAGGGGCTGCTCAGCGGGCACCAGCCGAGGTCACCGAGAGCTCGCCATGTGCCAGCACTTCCTCGGTCGGTCCTCACACGGCGAATCCCACTTTACAGATGAGAAAACTGATCAGAGAGGTTCGCAGGCTCACCCAAGGTCACACAGCCCGTGAGGGCAAAGGACAGGATTCAAACCCAGGTCGTCAGAGCAGCTCAGATTCCTCCTCCACGGGAGGGCAGATTGAAGCAAGATGGCTGGCAGCTCATGCCCTGGGCAGAGCTGCCCTCGGCAGTCACTCCTTAATAAGCGAGCATTTGTTAAGCCCTTCCTGTGTTCCTGGCACCGAGTTAAAACAGGGGACAAGGAAGAAGCGAGGATGGAGGCTGCAGCCCCCAGCACCCCACCACCTGTGCTCTGGCCCCGTGACCCACACTTCACCTGCAGCCTGGGGCTCCTTACTGTGCCTCCCACCATGTCCCAGGTGTTACCATTAGCAAGTGATGAGCGTCCTGGGTGAGGTGAGCCCCCAGGCTTGGTGCCTTCCTGAGAAGCACTGTCTGGGGTCCCATCCCCTGCATCACTTGGTCTCACCCCACGTCTGCAGGGATTTGGGGAGTCGTGCCCAAGGCCAGCAAGAGCTGGCAGCTTTCCTTCCGACTGGCAGAGCCTCTGCCCAGAGTGAGCCAAGTGTGGGCTCCTGGCTTGGCCTTGGCCAGCAGCGGCAGCCGTGGAGGGACCGGAAGCCCCGGTGCTCGTCCTCCGGGGTGGCCCAGGGGGCAGGGAGGGCCCGGCTTCAGGGAGGAGCTGTCCCCGGGCCATGGAGGGACACTGCCTCCTGACCTGGATCTCCCACTCACGCCCCCCAGGAATCCAAGTGAGGGCACTGTCCTGAGCTGCAGGTAGCAGTGCCCAAGGCCAGCTGGGTCCCAAACGCCTCCAAAGGTGACACCAGGAGCCACCTCCAGGGTAGTCCTAGGGCTGGGGGAGGAGGCGAGAGAGGTCCCTTCCCGGGGAAGAGCTGTCCTGCCCTCCTGTGCCCAGCACCCAGCATCTCTGGTCTGCCTGTCCCTCCCCACGGCCACCACCCCACACGAAACCTCATCTGCACTCACCGGCTGAAGGGGCACAGGCTGCGTTCCCACTACTCTGACCCCCAGGCCCTGCAGCGCGGACCACGGGCGGCAGGTGTTACTCTACGGAGGGCCTGTGAGTCTCTAGCGGACGTGAGTCTCACCACCTGAGTTCTCTCTGAATCTGCGCCCAGCCCTGAGTCGATGCTCTCGCCATCCCCACTCTCTAGCTGAGAAAACGGGGCACAGAGAGGTTAGGCAGCTCGTCTGGGGCCACGCAGCAGGGAACGGCTGAGCCAGGATTTGAACCCAGCTGGTCGAATTCTCTAATTCCCGAGCTACACCACCTCCTCCCACTCTTCCACGCCCTGCCCTGTGCAGCCCAGGACTCTCTCTCAAGCCTCACCCTCGGTCTCTGTCCGGCCACGTGGCCTTGGCACAGGCCCTGCTGTTCCCTTGTCCTGGCAAGTAAATTCTCCCTAAGTCACCAGGTCTCAGCGTAAATGGCACTTCCGGGGGCCACCAGCCCTGACCGCCCAGTCCTTGCCCTCCCCAGCACGACCCGACTTGGAGCTCCAGATCACACCTTCACCTGTTCAACAGCTGTCTGTCCAAACGTGTCTGTGTGGCTCTCACGTCCGTTTCATGCACCTCTGGGCCAGCAGCACCTAGGGCAGCATCCAGCACAGCAGCTCCCTGTGGCCATCGCACCGTCCACCACGCATTCCCTCGGTGCCAGGTGCCAGGTGCCAGGCCGCGCGCCTCAGAGGGTCCTCAGCAAACCTCCGGGCAGCAGCCTCCGCTGCTCCCAGTTTCCAGGCGGCCGCCCCGGGCTCCGCCGCCTGAGGCCACAGCGGCTCCATCCACCGGCCGAGCTCCGTCCCCGCAGCCCGCCGCACATGCGTGCGCTGGGCGAAGATGCGCCCACAGGGACGCGCCTGCGCAGAGGGGCGGGAGGGAGGCACGGGCCGCGTGGAAGACACGCAAGCTCGCGGGCCGCGGAGAGGGGGCCGCGGAGAGGGCGGAGTCACGTGGGCCGGGCCACGTGTCTCGTCTCAGAGGCTTGACTGGACCCCAAAGGCCTCCTGGAGCTCCCGAGGGTCTGGGAGCTGGGACAAGGGCCACTGGCTTTAGGAAGCTCAGCAACACGCAGGCTGCAGACAGCACAGCAGAGGCGGCAGGCAGCCGGGGCAGGAGCTAGAGTCCAGAAGCTTCCATGCCGAGGTGGCGGTGGATGAGTCCTACCTCGTGGGGTGGGTGCTGGCAGCCCAGCGTGGACGCCGGGACCCACCTGCTTGGAGAGCTCCGTGCGACCAGTGCCTGGAGCGACACTGCCCACAGCGGGGGTTCACGCGCCCAGCAGCCTGCATGGAGCGCAGGCAGGCGGGCCACCTGCGAAGGGGGAAGAAAGGCACCCCCCAGGGCCAGGTGAGTGCGAGGAGAACCCCCACTCCCACGGAAAGCGGTACTGGCCTCCCCACGGGACCACCCACCACTTCTCTCAAACACCCGCTGTTCCGATTTGTGGGCTGTTGTTTTCAAGGATTTGCTTTTCATCTGGAGAATATTCTAGAACAATTAAATATAGCACTCGTGGAAGCTGCTGCATTCACGTGCCTGTGTTCATTCAGCAGACGTCCTCTGAGGCCCGCTCGGTGCCAGATGCTGGCGGACAGACGTCTCCGCCACAGTCCAGAGAAGAGGGCAGGGAGGAAGCCGGGCTGGGGAGGAGCTGAGCTTGACACAGGGTGACAGGTGCTGAGCCAGCAGCGGCCCTGGAGCTGCAGGGACGCACAGGAGGGACACCGGACCAGCCAGGGGCCGCTTCACAAAGGGGGACTCTAGTGGCCAGGTGGCAGGGGCTGCACAGCACAGGGTGCAGCGTGGGACAGGGCTGAGTGGCAGGCAAGAGCTTGGATTCAAGGCCACGGCAAGCAGTGCCCGGGCACTGTAGGCCACGGGGAGCTGCCGATGGCTTTCGAGCAGGGGCGTGGCTCGCTAGATTCAACGGCCCCTGGCCGGTGCGACGGGCACAGCACACGCCTCACCCACCTCACGCAGCGGGAGAAGGCCCAGTGGGCAACGTGGTAGAGGCACGGTGTTGTGTAATGGCCGGTGGCCCCCCGCCAGCCCTTTAAAAACAAATGCTTAGGTCATCCCCAGAGGAAGCCAAGCCGGAGAGGGCTCCTCCGTGTGCCCAGAGGACCTAGGCTGAGCTGGAACGCACAACCCGAAGGAAAAACCCCAGAGCATTTCAAACGGCCAGGTCTCCCGGGGCTGGGGTGGGGGAGCACGCAGCCAAGGGCCAGGTCCTGGCTGAGGGCCAAGGCCGCCCTGATGGGACGGGAGAAGAAAGGCATGAGCGGCACTCGGTGGCCTCTAATGGCCCCCGTGTAAGGGCGATGGCTGGGCCCGGGAGGAAATGCTTCATGAGATGAGGTCAGCGTGGCGCCAGCATCAGACTCCCCGGCCAGAGCGATGGGGAGCAGGTGTCTGAAAACCAGGCGTGAGGACACAGCGGCCGGAGGGTCACGGCCCCTGCTGGCAGCTCCCTCCTGGCCGGCTGCATTGCTCACTGTGCCCTCATCTTCCCCTCCGATTCCCTCACAGGGACTCCTGAGACACCCTGAGATGCCACGTAAAGCAGCCGGTGGCCCGTGCCTTCAGTGACAGGTCCGAGGGGTTCCATTGCCAGCACTGCAGCCCTCAGAGCCCACTTCCTCCCCACACGGAGGGGAAGCCCAGTCAGAGAAGGGACTTCCGCCCAAGGGGTTGGAGCAGACCATGTGGAGCAGGTCGTGTACCAGAACGTGACCATGGCCAAGGCCTCAGAGGGCTGTTCCTGGTCGTAGGCTGTATGCAAGCAGAGTCTACAGGGCCCTAAACAGGCTGCCAGGGGATCCCTTAGCCCCTGGGATTCCTGGGTCCACGTCCCCCAGGCCTTGAGGCAGGTGTGAGATGGGGCCCGAAGCCACGCCCCCTCATCGTCTTCCAATGGTAGGTCTAAGTGTGGCCATGTGACCCACCCCGGCCAGTGAGGTAGAGGTAGAGGTTGCTGGGCGGGGCTTCCAGGAAAGTCTGTTCAAAGGGCAATTTCAGCAGGCATAACCTGACCCTTCCGACCTCTGCCCCATCCTTCCTCCTACCTAGAACAGAGATGTGACCAACACAAGCACAAATGCCAACCCGCTAAGGAAGACAAAGCTGGAAATAGAAGGAGCCTGGGCCCTGATGGCCCTAGACACTGTATCCCAAGACCAGCAGTCCACTTAGACGTCCCCTGGGAACTCCATGTCCTCCGGGTGCTGAAGTAAATGAGGTGACCTGATGTAATGGTGACAGGAACTGTGGTGAACCAAGCAAAGCATAAAAGTTAACTAAATAATGATAATTTAAAATACCATATGTGCTTAATCCAACATCTGTGCAGGCTGATTTAACCACTACTAACGACTTTTCAACCCTTCAAAAGAATTTAAGTAGTATAATAAACACGTTTAATTTATGTAGAACTTGATGCACGACAAAGAGATAAACATTCTTTCCAAATATCTGTGGAACTTTATGAAAAGCAATCGCTGAGCTACAGACTCCATCAAATTTTAAAATTTATAAATGATACATTAGACATGTGCCTACAGATAGCAAATACTCAATGTCAGCTATTTGAAATGTTTGCAATGCAGTAGCTAACTTAATCGTCTCGACAACTTTGAGGGCTACGGTTATTGTTATTATCCTCGTGTTGTCACTGCTGTTGTTACTAGTATCATTTCTACTTTATAGATGTCAAAAGCCAAGGCACAGAGAGGTTGCATTACATGCCCAAGGTCACACAGTTAGTAAATGGCAAGACAGGATAATATCTAGGCAGTCAGGATCCTAATGCTCCTAAAAAATAAAAAATATAAATAAATGCCACGCTAACAAAAGTGTGTGTGTGTGTGTGTACTTGTGCATGTGCACATGTGTAAACGTATAATTTTAAAATGCATACTTCAAATAACCCTTGTATTAAAGAAAAATTAACTCACTTGCAAACTGCTTACAAATAAGTGATGATGAGAGACCCATGGGTTGCAGCCAAAGCGGCTCTCCAAGGAACATGTATAGCCTTTCGCACAGTGATTAAAAAGCAGAAAGCATAGTAACTGACAGTGCATGACAATATGAAAGGAAAAATAAACCTAAAGAATGTAAAATAAGCACTTCATACATACAAAAGCAAAAGCAATAAGATAGATAACCTAACTAACATAATAAAACCAAGAGCTGGTTCTTTTAAAAGATCAGTATATGTTGGAAACTAATAATACCAAATATTTTCAAGCAATGTAAGCTCAAAAAAAAAAAACAGAACAACAACTCTGTGAGTGGGCCACAGCCTGCACGGGAGCCAAGTGTTACAACCTCTTCTGCACGACCTGCTGGCAGCTGTCACCTCCCACAAGTGAGGCGGAGGGGCTGGACCATACCAGGACACTCCCACTCTACTTCATTCCACTTTTTAAATTCTTTACTATGCAAATTTTCAAATACACACTAAAGTAAAAAGAAAAAGTACAATAGGCCCTAGATACAAATAATTAAGCTTCAATAATTAACAACCCACAGCCGATCCCATTTCATCTAAACCCTCACCCATGTCCCCTGCAATTCAGATGATTCTGAAGCAAATCCCAGACATTGCGTCTCATCTATTATTTGTAACCATAGTAAAATAATCCCATCAAAAACTTTATATGTGTGTATTTAAATTCAGAAGTACTACAGGGAGGGCTTGGCAGGGGATGTGGACCAGCTCTTGGCTGGCCAGCAGGAGAAGACTGAACCACTGCCTGGCCTCACTGTGGGCAGGTGCATTTCCCATGTTGAAAAATCCAATTAAGAAGTTTAAAAGAAGCACAGGAGACTTCATATACCCCAAAACATGCTGAAGGAGGCAGGATCACCCACAGCCTACAAAGAGGGACACAGGCCGAGACCAGCAGAGGGGTTTGCCCACCGTCCCCCAGCCAGTAGGAGGCAGAGCAGGGATGTGAGCTAGGGTCCCTTAAGGATGCGTTCTGAGCTGGATCCACCCCACTACGGCAGCCTTTTGACCCAACATATAACCAGATTTTGATCACTAACAACTTGGGACAACAAAATCTCCCTGGCTATCATCTGTTAAACTCACACTCACACACGTGGTGCAGCAGGAACCAACGTGTGTTCTCTGGAAAAGGCGCTTTCAATTCCATTTTCTCATTAAATGTCTACGGCAGTCCTAGGAGGGTCCTCTGAGCTCAACGGTGTCACCCCCAATTCCTACGCTGAAGCCCTAACCCTCAGGACCTCAGAATGTGAGCATATTTGGAGACAGTCTTTGAAGTTAAAATGAGGTCCCAGGGGTGGGCGCTAATCCCATGATTGGTGTCCTCGTAAGAGAAGGAGATTAAGACGTGGACACATGCAGAAGACCCTGTGAGGGCACAAGGAGCTGACGGCCGTCGACGCGCCAAGGACAGCGGTCTCAGAAGGGACCGCCCTGCAGGCACCTTGATTTGGGGCTTCTAGTCTCCAGAACTGTGAGACAAATTTCTGCTGTTGAAGCCGCCCAGGCTGTGGTACTTTCTCGTGCAGCCCAGACGGACTGACACAGAGGTAGATGGTGCCCTGTCGGTTTTGCAAATGAGAAAACAGGTGTGAAATGCACAACAGTCGAACGCAGAAGACAGGCCGGTGCTCTCTCCACCGCACCAGGCGGGGAGGGGCTCGGCAGGGGACGTGGACCAGCTCTTGGCCGGCCAGCAGGAGGAGAAGACTGTACCACCGCCTGGCTCGCTGTGGGCAGGTGCATTTCCCGCCCTCGGACTCTGGCCTCGGTCATATGACTTGCTTCGGCCAATGGCGTGTGGATGAAATGACAGCATGACGGTTGGGCCTTGGCTTTAGCGAGGATTCCTAAGAGTCGTTCTGACAAAATGATGGGGGGAAAAAAAACACAGTGGGCGCGTTTGGGCGATGATGGGATGCTAATGCCGTGCCTGCATGTGACCACGGGGCCACTCGAGAGTCACGAGGGCTTTTGTCCCCTCTCTATGAAACGCTTTCTGCCACAGCTTACCACTTCCCCTATTCAGTGATTCGAGAGCTATTTTGTGAATCGACACACACTGGCGTCCACTTCATCAGTGTTTGGGTCTCTCTGGCCCGAACACTGCCCCAAATGGATGAGACCAATTTTGCCAGCTGCCAGTGTCCCCAACACTCCAGGTGCTGTCAGAGAGGATGTCATCGCCCCAGAAACAGTGCTCACGCTGGCAGACCCCCACAGGTCACTCTCTGCCCAGAGTCCGGAAGACACTGAGGCTGCACAGCTGCCACGTGCACAGCTGCAGGCTTCAGGTACAGTGGGAGCCTGGCGGACCAGGGACCACATGCCACAGGCGCCCCCACACGATGCTGCTGCCGACAGCCCCTGGGGACAGGCAGAAGCCAAGTGTGCACCTGCAGCTCTCCCCAACACCACCGAGCTCACCCGCCCACCTGAGCTCTCATTTCCCGTCCACACTGTGACAGAGCCCGAAATCTCAACGGGCACCTCCCCCAGAGTCCTCCACATGTGGCCACTTCTCCTGTTTGGCGCCCTGCCTTTGGCAGAAACGAGGGGCACGTAAACACAGAGGAAGGGAACCCCCTTTCCCAGGGTGCACACTGAATCTCTTGCACACACACACTCCACTCGGCCCCCACGGCCATCATCTGGAAGGCAGCTCCTTCTGCACCCTGCAGAAGAGGCTCAGTGACGAGGCGTCGCCAGGCCAGGGGCTCTCAGTCAGGGCGATTCTGCGCTTCAGGCAATGCCTAGGGACATCTTTGTTTGTCATAACTTGGGGGTCAGTTGCCCCGGGCTCTGTGCAGCGCTCACGCCGGCACCCCCACTGCGTCCCCTGGAGGGCCTGGTCTGCTGCCTTGGAAGCTGGAACGCTGCCAGCGGGCGCCACAGAAGCACCTGACGGCTGACGGGAGAGTCGCCCCGCAGGGCCCCGCCGAGCGCCTCCTGCACGAGGACCATGGGGCTCGGCGGTGTGGGAGGAGCACAGTGGGGGCGGGGCACACACACTACGACAACGGGCCCTGGGCCAGCCCATTTCCCCAGAGCACCCCAGTGCTGCCGCCGCCACCGTCCACCTCCCCCAGACAGCTGCCCCGGGGGCTGCCAGCCCCCAGTCTCCGCCCCTCCGCCCCAACAGGCCTCACGTGCCCCTCAAACTCGCAGCACCCCAGATGTGTGCCCACGCCCCACACCTCCCACAGATGACCAACAGGCCCAAAGACACCACTGCCGCATGCTTCGTCCGCTCACGACACTCCCGGTCGGTCCCCGAGTCCAGTGTCTTGTTCCTGACAACCCATCGGGCAGTGGCCTGGTGACGCTGTCTGCTCATGGCCCCTCGCCTCCTTGAATGGGTTGCACCCACACTCTGGCAGGGCCAGTGGTAGCCAAACGCCATTCCACAGGTGGGTGTCACTCCTAACAGGTGCCGGGAGACTCACGGGCCTGGCAGTAGCGGTGGTGGCCTCGGGGACGGCACCTCTAAGTCGAGGAAGCGAGAAGCTCCCTCCTTAGCAAGATGGGTGCCTCACCTACCACTTCCTAAAACCAACAGCTCAAGTTCAGAAGGCTGGGGCCTGTCCTCCACCTGCCCAGTGGTCCCGAAGCCCAACTGGGTGGAAAGACGTCACCTGAACCCTTTGGCTCAAAGTCACCCTGCTCTGCAGGGGGGAGGGCAGGGGTGTGACTCAGCCTGGATGGGCCCTGGGGAGCCTTAGACAGGTGAGTGTCCAGCCTTGGGGACTCAGGTGTCTTCTGGGGGGGGCTGCAGCCCAAACACAAACTGGGGTGCTCCTGGATCGCGAGGCACGGCGGGCTGGGACGGGGGGAACATGTCAGCTACTCAGGGAGTAAAAGACAATTGGGGAGGCAGGTGTGGACTCTGAGCCGGGCAGACAGGCTCGGAGGACCTGGATCAGACGAGGCGGCCGCGGCCTGAGGACCCAGCTCCGACCCGAGAGGGAAAGGGACCCCAGGACGTGGCGGGGGCCGTGGTGGTGGGCTTGGGCTCGGCCGCACGGCGGCAGAGCGGAGGGTGGTGACTCGGGGAGCTGCAGTCCCCCGACAGGACCAGGTCGGGGAGATCTGACACTGAGGCTTTGACTCTGTGGCCCCAGGACCCCAGCCTGGCGGCCGCCGTGACAACCCCCTTCACTGGACGGCAGGAACTGTCCTGTCCCCAGGGAGCTTCCTAAGCGCAGAGTGGACACTGGGCAGCCCCTCGGGGCACTGGCGGGGTGGGGTGGGCAGGCAGGGGACAGGACGTCCCCAGGGTGCACGTGGGAGAGCAGAGCTCGGGAGCTGCGAACGACGGCTTCCCAACAGTGACAGGGCGCACAGGGCGCCCTCCTGTCCACGGTCGTCACGACGACACGACAAGCCACACAGGGCGCGGAGGCGGAGGAGGCCTTCCAAACGCGTGTGACCTGCCGCTCACGCCGCCACGGACGCGAAGCTCCATGCCCCCATTTCACAGATGAGGAAGCCAGGCCTTAAGGGGTGCCCCGAGGGTCAGGCCCCCAGCACAGGCCACAAGCCGGAGGAGAGCAGTCCCGCCCGGGGCTGCGGGGCCCCGCCATCTGCCTGCTCCCCTAAGCCCCTCCGCAGAGCCCAGCGGTAGGGCCCGGACCTGCCCTCCGCTCCAGACACCTGGCCCAGCATCCCTGTCACCACGCCAACGTTAGCTCCATCCCCACCACGCCAGACACAGCTCACCCTCCTCTAGTCTGGCCCCCCCGGCACCCCACGGTCCCCCAGTGCCTCCTTCCAGGGCTGGGGGCAGGACGAGGGTGGGGACAGCTCAGGGCACACCTACCCTAGTCGGCCAGCACCAGCTAACAAGCAGCTGTGCTGGGGGCAGCCCGGGTCATCGCTGGGGGCCTGGCTGACCCCAGGCCCCCGGGAAGGAGCACGGCTGGGGAGGTGCCGAGGCCAGCAAACTGTCGTCAGCTGGGGGAAGCTCCATTTCTCTGGGCCCAGAGGCTGACGTCTGCTCACAACGTGCTGACGAGCCGGCCAACGTGCCCACTGACGCCCCTAAGTCTTCTCGTCCCCACTGCGAAGTCTTCCGTGAGCCATCGTCCCTTCTCGTCCGCGTCCTCAGCGCACAGTCCTGCTCTGTGCTCCGAGCTCCATCCGGGCCTGCACCTGGGCTCACGCTGGCAGAAGTCGGCAGGAACCAGAGGCTGCCCAGAAAAGCTGGCCGCTGAGGGCAGGCGTCAACGGGAGCACAGCCTGGACGAGGGAGGAAGGCTGCATTCTCCCTGCACGGTCAGATGGGACCTCGAGACCCCCACACAGTCTGCAGCCTCTCAGAGACCAGGATTGCGAAGGTCACCCACACTCCCATGTCCCAGAATCCCTCTGCCCCTAGGGTGCTCCCAAGAGTGTCCGCTGCCCTTCCCTGACGCGGCCGGCCCATCTAGGGTCTTTGGCTCCTGACTCTGGGCTCTGTCGAGGCCGGGAGGTACGTGTGTTTCTTCCCACCTGAGCCTTCTTGGTCCTCTGGCAAGGCCGGGGTTGGTCTGTGCTCTGGCTCAGAGGCGCAGGCCCCCGGGGCTGGCAGGCCGTCCGCCCTGGCTCCCTGTGCCAGCCAAGGCCTGGATCACCTCAACACCCCCTCCCACTTCAGACTCACCCACCCTTCCACATGCTGAGTCCCCCACCTGGGACCCCAAGTTACGGTTTATAAATGGAAGTCATCTGGTTCCTTCTCAGGTGACCATCAGAGAGACAGGCCACCCCTTTAAAAGACCCCCTACGCACACACAGCTCCTTCCCACATGGTGGCCCAGCAGATCAGACCCTCACACAAGAACCGTGACGTGAGTCTAAACACAGCACTTCACCACGTGTGAGGTAGTGAGCTCCCTGTCTCTAGAGACACTCAAGAAGAAGCTGACTGACGAGAGAGGCTCTGCGCTGCTGGTGACGTTGCTTCTGGAGCTGAATGCTGGCGACGTGGACGTGGCCTGTTTTCAAGAATCATTAAGCGACACAGCAGTACGCCCCGCCCCACGAACATTACGGTTTATTAAAAACCAGCCGAGTGAGGAATGAGCGAGGAACGAGCGAACGGGTGCGTGCAGGACTGAGCGAGCACCTGGGAGTGCAGGTGGGGCACAGGTGCACGGAGGGAGGCCAGGCCCACCCGCTGCCCCTGCTGCTCTCTCCCTGGGCCGAGAAGGAGCAGGTGGAGACAATGGGTCCCATCTGATGCCCACCCAGCCTCCCGGGCCTCACCCAGGGGCCTCCGCACCTTCCAGAGGCGCCTTCTCGTCTATGCCGCCCAGAGCCAGAAGGACCCCTCTCTGCCTCACTCCTCTGCCTCCCCCGTGACATCTAGAAACAGGCTGGCGTACTGGCCACGAGCGGGGCCTGTCCCCGCAGGGCCTGGGGACGGAGGAGCTGTCCCCGGCAGCACGCGTCTCTGGCACGCCGCCAGCCACCCCGCTGGGAAGTCACAGGAGTCCCCCCTCCTGCGAGGCCCACACTGCAGAGGCGCAGCTCCTCACCTGGTCTGGCTGAGCAGGTTTCCTAAGTGGTGGAGCTAGAGGAGGCTCAGAGGGGACATTCCGCAGACGGGGAGGAGACGCTGACTGCCCGGAGCTCGGAGTTCGAGGCCCTCCGCCGGGGTGGGGGGTGGCGCTGCCTCCCCTGCCGCTCAGGTGCCTCACCTGCGAAGTGGGGCAGCGCCCGCCCCCGCCCTGCGGGGGGACGGAGGACAGCGAGCCACAGCTCTGGGCGCCCTCGGGCACCCGCGGGCTCGCTCCCAGGCTCTGGGGAAAGACCCAGCTTGGCCTGCACCGGAACCAACGGTGTCAACAACGCTGGAACTGGGGAGGCACGGAGGGTGGGGGCCCGGCGCAGGGAGGCGGCGAGCGGCACCAGGAAAAGCCGAGAAGACCGCCCGGGAGATGAGGGCCTGTGATGGCTGCAAGGCCAGCGGGAACGCGTTGGCGGCACGGGAGGGGTTAACTGGGCTTAGCTGTCCCTGCTCTTCAGGCTGGACTGCAACCAAATGCTTGGGTTTCCAGCTCCCCTCCTGCCTCGGGGCGAGGCCTTATCTTGTCATCTAGACTGTCCCCAGAGCCTCAGAGGCGGCACAGACAGGCAGGGCGGGCAAGCAGCGAGAGCGTAAACCGAATGGAAAACAACACCCAGGAGTGCCGGAGAGACGGGGTGCCTCCACCTCCCCAAAACCGGTCACGGTTCCATGTGAGAACAAGAAAGGCAAGTGTCTCGCTGCACTCTGGACCTAAGCGGGCGCAGCATCTGATGGAGGGGACCGCGGGAGCCCCAAAACTTTGTCTCAGAGTGTGCTCCACCCCAGCCAGCAGACCTTGGCTCTAAGGCAGTCACTTCAAGTCCCACAGCCGCCACCTCTGGCTTCAGATGGGCCCACGGGGCCTGGGGAGACACTGCCCCAGACCTAAGTCTCCCTCCCGCTCCCCCAAACTGTGGCACACACAGAAAACCCAGTCGCCTGCCCTGACACAGGCCAGTTCTTAAGTCGCCCTCCCGGCCCCTACAGATGTGACCGGAATTCTAAATGTGGTGTCTCTGAGATGGGGCTGGAGGTGACCAGGCTCCGCTCCGGCCTTCCTGTGGAGAACTAAGCTACAGCTTAATGCCAGAAGGTGGTGACAACTCCGACCACAGACGTCAGCTTCTGAACAGAAGTGCCGTGGAGATCCCGGCCGATGACCTGCACGGCTGTTGATCGCGTGACACGATTTTAGCCTAAAGCACCTCCAGCAGAAGTTACAGGTGAGCCAGGGTCCCCAGAGCACCCAGGCCTGAGTCCCGAGCAGAGAAATTCAAGCCAAACGCTCTGCACTCCACACACACACACACACACACACACACACTCCCCATGTGCACCGACAGCCTGGGGCAGGGGAGGCCTTCTGTCTGTCCTGCTGGGTTAGAGGGCTTCCCACCTCAAACACAGGGTGAGGGTTCTTCCTAAGTTTAGACCTCAACAACTCGATCTCCTGGGAAGTAGCCACAAGTGGCACAGACATCAAAAGCAGCAGGCGAGCACGAATGGCAAGCACGGAGCCCCATGTGCCCTCGCACAGCCTCTGGACCTCTGCTCACCCCTCCCCGCGGCGAGGGTGGCTGTGCCCAGGGACCCAGTGGGATTATCCGTCCAGAGCCTCCCCCGAAGGCGCGGCCACAGGTCCAATGTGAAGTGGTGATTATGTGTTTTAAACCCCATTTCACGGAGCGAGCTGATAACTGCCTCCGAGAAGCATCGGTCAATCGCGGGCAGGCGAGCCGGTAGTTCCCGCCCCACCTCCAGACGGGCCCAAAGTTGAAGGCCGCTGGAGAACTGGCTCAAGGTTAGATTAAGCATCAGAGCAGCCGCGAAGGTTAACGTGATTCATGAACATCACTGTCCAGCAGGAGACAGTCCCATGGAGGGCCTGGCTTGGGGCTGGGTTTCTTCAGAGGCCTAGGAGCACCTTAATTTGCATTTATATTAAAAAAGGAGAAAACAAACAGAATTAACTAGAAAGGTGCTTTGTTTCCTGTAAATTCCAGCGTTTCTGCTAAAACAGCGTCCCGGGCCCGACAGCAGGAGACTCCGGCCATGTCACAGAGCAGGGACGCACACCTACCAGGCACACCGCGCTGTGCCGCGTAGCTGCAGGTGGCTACTGGCCAATGCTCCTCCTCCAGGTGAGGAAACTGAGGCTGGGCTGGAACCCAGGACGGCTGGCCTCAGGCTCCAAGTTCAGGGTCCTTCTGCTGCGGGGCAGCCGAGTGAGCAGGGTCTTTTCCTCCTCCCCTTACGTATCTATTCCAACCTTTCTTTCCAGAAAATCAGTTGAACACTCAGTAAAGGACGTGACATCAATCAGCCCGGTCGTCAGGCGCCCCTGTGGTCCGAGTCCCACCGCACCCCTGGCTGAGACGACACCCTCAATCTGGCCACTTTCCTGCCAGCTTCTCTCTGGAGCCTTAACAGTTAGAAGCATATGCCCAGAGCTCCCAATCAGAACCAATAAACACACCTCTGTACGAACTTTGTCGGCCTAACGATTTCTTTCTCGGGTAGCCTGGAACATCTCTGGGCTTGACCGTTTTAACGCCAATGGTCTCCTGACGTCGTGGGCCAACTCTGGGGCCCACCCTCCGTTTTCCGCGCCAGCGTGCTGTGAGTCTCGGGCCGAGATCACTACCCACACGGCTAGGGAATGAGGGCTGACCCCTCCCCGGGGGCGGCCAGTCTGCACGTCGCTGTCACGGCCACAGCTCACGCTGGAAGCTTCAAGGCAGAAAAACGGCAGTGAGGCGCTGGCCCTGTCAGGCGCTGGAAGCACGGGCTGGGAGAGGGGGGCTTCTCTGTGTATTGGCCACTGGGCCAGGGGCGTGGGGCAGGCTGGAGCAAAGCTGGTTACAGAGGCAACAGAAGGACAGTTTCCTTCAAAAACATAAAAAACCTGCACCAATGAATTAAACATTGCAAACAAGATGACTCTCTAAAAAGTCTTTTCAACCGAGGAGCCAGGCCGTCCTGTGCCGGCGCTTCCTGTTGCATATGGCACTGACAAATCCTGTTGTCAGCACGCAGAGCTTTCCAGACAAAGAATGCCAGGGGGGGAAGGACAGGGGAGGCCCAGGGAAGTGAGGCTGGGACGGGGAGGCCCCTGCTCAGGACGCCGAGGCCCCTGGACCGAAGGGGACCACAGGGGACCTCCCCAAGCCAACACGGTGGCCCTGCAAGGACCAAGGTGGGGGGGGGGACTGTGGAGGGCCAGGGAACCCTGCTGGGACACGCTGCAAAGCTCAGAGGCACCACCCTGCCTCCTGCCCCGGAAGGCATCCCCGCATCCACTGGGATAGTGACCTGTCCCCGTTCCCCGGGGGCCCTGTCAAAGTGTAACGTCTGCGGGTCCCAAAACCCAGGGTTTCGGTAGTGGGGGTACCGCTCTCCGCACCCACCGGAGACTGCTCAGAGGACAGCACCCTTGGGGGGGACCCTCAGGAGTCCACAAGGTGTACCAACTGGACTCTCTCCCCAGACGAGGCAGAACTTCGCTTTCTGGGCACTGCGCAGACTTGCCTTACCCGCTGGCACGGCCCGCGGTGGGCCGGTCCCGCCCTGCCCCCGGCCCTCGACCTTGCTCCGAGCACAGTTCACCCGGCTGCCACCCCCTCTCCAATCACCAGTGAGCAAACTCTGTCCCCTCGGGCCTGGCACGACTAGCTCCAGGATTCCAAGAGGAGACGCCAGCAGGGAGGAGAGCTGAAATCTGGGCTCAGAGACGGCTGGAGGCTGGCGAGGGTCAGCGCCTCCCACGCTCCAGAAGCAGTCCCCCTGCCACCAGAGTCCCTCTCCGCGCCGCGGGCGCCGGGCCAGCCCTCTCCAACTCCGGGAGAGGTAGTAAGTGTAAGGCTCGGAGCCCCGCGCAGCCCAGCCGCGCCGGGGCGGCGGGTGGGTGGGTGTCTGCTATGGGATTATTCTTAGCGCTCCACACTCTTCGCAAAAAGTGGCGCCTCCGCCCTCCCGGCTCCGGCACGCTCGTCCGGGGCTCGCACGCCGGGCCGCGACACCGGCGCGGAGGAGAGCGCCGGGTGGGGTCCGCGAGGAGCGCGGCGCAGGAGAGGAGGGGGCTCCCGAAGGAGGAGGGGGCGCTGCCAGAGGCGCCCCAGCGACAGGCTGCGTGGAAGCCTCGGCGCCCCGCACCCAGCCCTGCGCCGCGCGTCCGGCCGCCTCCCCGGACGCCTCCTGGGGCGCGCGGAGCCCGGCGGCGGCGCGCCCAGCCCTTACCTATGGTGGTGATGACCGTGATGGCAAAGTAGAAGGAGCCGGCGAAGCGCCACTGGACGCCGGCGCGGTGCGGCTCCGCCTGCAGGATCACCAGCTCCAGCTGCCGGTAGTCCTCGCTGCTGATGTTGTACTTCCCCTTGATCCGGATCTCCTCCGCCTTGAGTTTCTCCTCCTCGCGCATCTCGTGGTCCGACTCGAGGGCGTCGAAGACGGCGGCGCCCACCAGCAGGTAGGTGAAGGTGCAGACGATGAGGGACAGAGTCCGCACGTTCTGCCTCTTCATGGCCGCCAGCAAGGAGCCGGCGCGGGGGGCATGTCCCGCAGGCTCGCAGCCGCGCGCGTCC
>NW_006436294.1:5352635-5354537 GCF_000325575.1 Pteropus alecto
TGCTCGGGTCCTCGAGCCCAGCTCCGGGAGAGCGCAGGCAGCCACGCCGGGCGGAGAGTTGCAGGAGCCCGGGGCGGGCGGAGGAAGGGGATTCAGCCCGTGAAGGCGGCTTAAGGGAGGGGAGAGATCGGCGGAGAGCGGGGAGCACAAGGAGCCCGGGAGCTCGGCGGTACACGCGGTTCCCCAGGGCCAGCCACCTGGCGCTGGCGTTTGTCGCTGGCCGGGGGCACCTCCTCCACGCCTCGAGCCCCAGCGAGCGTCGTCGGCCGGATGGCCCAGCGTCTGCCGACCCGAGTCGTCCCTCCGGAGAGCGCCGAGGATGGCATGGGCCACCACTCCTCGGGGCCGGGCCGCAGGGGAGGACGCCACGGTCCCCCTTCCCTGTCTCCTCCCTGTTGCTTTTCCAAGAAACACTCCTCGGTTCCCGAGGCTGGGGGCGGGTTGCACCTGGGACGCACCCCTGCCCCGCCCCCCCGCACCCCGCGTCCCGGACCCGCAGCTCTCGGAACCCGCCTGGGGAGGGAACGCGAGGCTCTGCTGAGATGCGCCTATTCCTGTGTCCCGCCCGGCTTCATCCCCTTCCCGTTTCCGCCTTCTCTGTCCCCTTCCCCCACCTCCCTTCGGGTCGCCGAGGGGTTTCCCTAGACCGCCAGCCCCCTGCTCTGCTGGAGTTCTGAATGGGTGGGTTGAAGCCGCGGCGATCCCCTGAGCCCCTTCTCTGGGTCAGGAGACCTCTCTTGGACCCAGGAAGAGATGGAGACTTGAGGAAAGGGGCGCCCCCCGGCGGCGGGCTAAGAGGCGGGGCAGAGGCGGCCGAGGGCGATGCGCAGTAGGCCAGACAATCAGCCCCAACCCTCGCGCAGCTCGCGGGCTCCGGGACCCCTGACCGCCCCCCCACCCAGGTCGCCCCCTCAGCCGTGCCCGGCCTTGCTGTCCGCAGAGACTCAGGGCCGAGAGAGTCTGGGGACCCTATGCCTCACCAGGGGTCTCGGGGCGGGACGCTTGCCACCCCATCTCAAGGACTCAGGGGAGCTTGCGCCCCCGTCGCACCGCGGAAAGCGGCCCACGCTTTGGTCGATACTGGGCCGTCGGTTCTCCGCTGGGTCTGCGGGCGACCTTGAGCTCCGGGGCGGGGGAAGAAGGCAGAGAGCCCTACGCCAGCAGGCGCTCTCCCTAAAATTCATTTTGGAAACCAAGGCCCCCGCGCTCAGCGGATGAGCCTGGCCGCCCGGTGAGTCACCGCGAGCGGGCGACAAGGATTCCCAGCAGCTGGTAATTAATTGCGCCGTGGCTCGGCCCACGACGGAACCCCAGTCGAGCCTCCCGCAGCCCTGCAGCGGCGCCACCCCTGAGTCACAGCCGTCGGGCCTCCGCGTCCGGAAGCGGCCTGCTAGCCTCGGCGCCACCAGGGGGCACTGGACTCCGACCCACAGGTCGGCCGGCTTTGAGCCAACCCCGCGGAAGGTGTCCAGGCTGTTCCCTCGGCCACGTGCGGAACGGGGAATGAGCCGCTCTCCACCTGCAGAGTCCAGGCTTTGTAGGCAGCCACTTTTATTCGGTTTACAGACAGCCTTTCAGGGACACGGAACGGCTTTGTGTGCGCTCTGGAAGGGACCTCAGAGATAAACTAGTCCAAGCCGCTCGTTTTACAGATGGGAACACTTCCAACAGGAGAGGATCACATGCCCAGGGGCACCGGCAATGCCAGTCTACACCTCGCACTGGAACCTCCTCCCGCTCTGTCCAGCGCGCCTTCAAGGACCCAGCCGCCTCTGACGCCGCGTTCACAGTGCCATGAATAGGAGACCACCCCCAACTCTGGTTCCTCCAAAACACAGCCTTTGGACTCCAGAGAAACAAGGCCGAGGAGCCAGCCCTCAGGAGGCCCTGGGGGTAAACGAG
>NW_006436294.1:5354617-5359773 GCF_000325575.1 Pteropus alecto
TGCAGGTGGAACTGAGCTCCTTGGAGCAGACCCGGTCTTGACATCTTCCTGTGTCCCCAGCACTCATCCCCAAGGCAGTTGCTCAGCTATCACTGTAGATTCCTGCCACGTGACAGTCCAGAAAGAGGTCAGGGCTGTGCCGGTGCTTCTGGGGGCCCGCCTCCCTCTCTCTGACCTGTGGTTCTGGGAGCACCAACTCCAGCCCAGCTTGAGGTGGAGTCAGAGCTCAGGTTTGGCCGATCAGAGCCCAGGATCCCCTCACGCTCAGTGATTGGCTGGGCGTGGTTCACTTCTCAACCAATGAGAGCCCTGGGAAAGCATGTCTAGAAGGAGCCAAGAGAGGAGGGAGGCAGGTAGTGAGGCTACAGACCCACCCCGCACACCGGAGCCACCCCACTGGGGGAGCCAACGCATTCTTTCTTCAGCTTAGGCTACTGTGAGTTGGACCCAAGCGGGACGGCTGCCCCTGGTGCCTGGGAGCTGGCGGCCTGTCTGGAGTCCTCCAGCTCTCGCCCCGAGCCTCCCTGAACCTTGGTGTCTTCTTTAGTAAAAACAGATGTATGCGATTAAACGAGAAGGAACATCATGGTTTTATAACGAACTCTGCCTCCTTGTTTGCTAGGCGCCTTACACACATGGAGCGTGCCCATAGCCTCTGGCATGAGGAGCAGGGCCCTGTTTTACTCAGAAAGGCCAGCTTATTTCTGCAGTGAGTCAGAGTGGGCTTGACTCCCAGTCCAGTGTTCCTTCCGCACCAACACTACTGGTCTGCGAAACGGACTCCACTGCTAGTTGAAGACTGAGAGGCGCAGTGCCCTGGGCAGGTTCCCCAGCTGATGCCCAGGTGCCTTCAGAGGTGCTGGCTGCATTTGCTGGCAAGGAGCCAGAGCTGTCTGCTGCCCCCAGAACACCTGACTCCCTGGGCTCATTCAGTGCTTTGTCGTATTAATGCTCCCAGCTTTGAAAATAGGCAGGGGATGCAGAATCATCATCCACGTTTTACAGATGGGGAAGGTGAGGCACCGAGTCCAGCGTCCCCAAATCAGAGGAGCTGTGATGAGTCTGCCCTTCCTGGGGACCCCAATGCCACCTCTATAGGTTCCTCCCTTCACTTCTAGCTTTGCCTTATGGCCCACAACACTTGGAATTGATGGCTTGTCTCCGTGTTAGACCTCCAGCAGTGGCAGATTCCAGAAGTGAGCACTCTACAGCCAGGCAGCCAGGCCCGTCCGGAGCTGCCCAGACTCTTCGGGCTGTGGCTCCGTGTGTCACCGAGGAAGTGTGCCATGGTTACACAGTTTGGGATCACTGGATTAAACAGGGGAGGATTCAGGACTTCTCAGAGCCTTCGGTCTGCTAACAGGCACCGTGGCCCCAGACAGAGAGACGGCGTCCCATATTTATTCGACCATGGAATCTGCCTTTGGGCACAAAGTCACCCTCAGCACCACATCTTGGTGCCCGCTCTGGGAACCAGTGGAACCAGCACAGTCCAGGATGGCAGGAAGCCTGGCTTCTACTTCTGGTCCCACACAGACAAACCCTCTGCCAGTTCCAGTCCTCACGGCCTCCAGCTCCTCGCTGGTCCCCTGCCTCCGGCGGAGCGTCCCCTTCTCTCCTCCGCTTGCAGCCAGAGCCACCTTCTGAGCACGCCCGCCCTTGCCCTGCTGCCCTGCCCCTCCCACCCTCGGCTCCTGCCTCCCTCCTTCCCACCTCCTGCTGCAGCCATCCAGGGCAGCGCTGTCCCTCTGTGTCTTTGCTCAGGCTGTCCCCTCCAAGCCAAGGATGTCCCCCAGGACCCCACACGCATGCATGCCTTTGCTTTATTGGAAGAAATGTGATTAGTGGGTCTCAGGCTTCTTAATGGGGCCTGAGCCGCTGCCCATCTCCACGCCTGATCCATAAATAGCTCCACCACGCTCCTCGAAGCCCAGTGCTGCCAGGATCAATCGGGTGATGGGCAGAGGCTTCTCCAGCTGACAGCTCCTAAGGGGGCTGCCGAGGGTCGTGATTCCACGCCTGGCAGGAGGGTCTCGTTACCAGGGGCCTGAGCAGCAGGCTGCTCCAGGACCAGGCAGAGGAGATGGGAGGACAGTTGCCCACGCCCACGGCTGGACCTCCTGGGCAGTGGGAGGGCATCCGTCCAGCCTCCGCTTCTGGGTACCCGGGCTTGGCAGAGCAGTGTTCTCCTGGGCACATTTGCTGACTAGATTAATGAAATGGATTTGGGAACAACATACCGGTGGCCAGGAAATGGCACTGGTGACCTTTGTCCATTCACTTCCCCACCACCAAGTGCCTGAAATAACTGGACATTCATGGAGAGGGGACAGTTATGGAACTCAACCCAGCTCTTCTACCTTCTTAAAATTAATAATCATCAAGTAATAAATAAAACAAAAATTAAAGATAACAACTTCCGCTCTTAAAAATAAACAAGACGATCGAGAAGACACAAACCGCAGCATCTTCGGGAAGCGGCCCGGTCAAGTGCCCTCACCTTGAACTTGGGCGTGAGATGGGGTTAACCGCTGTGGTTGTTGACAGGATGACACCGTCGGCACAGTGTCAGCACAGAGGAAGGGGCAAAGACAGGGTTTGAAGGAGATGCGGGCACTCTGCACAGAAACAGCCTGTCCCCACAGCGTACCCGTGTGGACAGGCTGTCCCTCACGGCTGTCGGTTCTCCCAGGGGGACCTGGATCCCACTCGGGCGGTGCAGTAAGTACAGGTGGCCTGGGACCAAATCCCAGGCTGTCATCTCGCCCGGTGTGGCCTTGGGCAAGTGAGGGGCCCTCTCTGCACCTCTTCCCCAGCTGGCTTGGCAAAGGGAGAAGGCCCGGCCCACGGGGTGGCGTGAACTGAGGCGTGTGCGGCTCCCGGCAGAGGCCAGGCCGGCGTGTCCCGCGTGCAGAGGGCACGCTGCCCTCCGCTCCCCGCCTAACGGCCACCACATGCGCACGGTGGGGACGCTACTACGCAGCCAGCTCCCTGCAGGCGGGAGCTAACTTTAGCCCAGTCACATGGCGTGTTCGTGGGGCCTGTGCCCGAGTTTACAGAGCCTGGCGGGGGGTGTTCAAATATTTTCCCTTCCCAGAAGCCTGGTTCTCGCCTCTGCCATTTTCACCTCCGTGTGGCAGAAGGTATTTTTGCGAATGCAGCCGAGGTGGCAGCAACTTCACAGCGTGACGCCGTGGCCCTACACACACCGCTGCTGTTTGGGGACTCGCAGCTGTGACACTGGTGTCATTACGGGCCTGTCAACTCCCAGAGAAAGAGAGAGGAGGGGTGGGGTGCATCTGAGGCTCCCCAAGATCCCAAGACTGAACCCCAGGTCCCTGGCCGCCCCTGCCCACCCAGGAAGAGTCTCGGGCCCCCAGGCTGGTCCGGGCAAGGCGCCGTGTGGCCATCGCCAACAGGGCTGTCGCTCGTGTCCACACCAGGCCTCGCTCGCGCTCCCGAAGGACAGGGCTGTGTACCTGTCTGTGTCCCCAGCAGAGAGGCGGGTTTGGGAAACATCCAGCAAGAGAGGCCGGGAGGGCCTGGGCGCTGCCGAGCTGCCCTCTGCCTCCAACAGCAGCTGCCAGGAGTGCCTGGGGGTGCTCCCGGCCGGGGGGTGCTGGCGTCTGCGACACAAGATGGCCGGCAGGGAGCAGGGTGTGGAGCGGGGGTCCATAGGTCACATGGGGGCTGCGCAAGCCCAGATCAGCTTAGACTAGGGGACCCCAGAGGGCTTCCCCAGAGGGCCCTTTGCCTTCCAGCCCCCGGGCCCCGGAGCGGGCTCGTCCCCAGCTCTCACGGCTGTTCTGAGCACGCGGGGGGCGGTCCCGCCCTGAGGACACGCGCGCGGTGGGGAAAAGCCCCACGCCCGGCTGGACGGAGCACCCCTCAGCGAATGCGGGGACCACAGCCCGGAGAGGTGGCGGGGTTCCCGGGCGGCCAGACCCGGGGCGCCTTCCGCCTGAATCCCCTGAGCTCAGGGCCCCCCGGGGGTCCCCCAGGAGTTGTCGCCGCTCAGTCCAGTTCGCGCATCCAGCGCCCACGAGAGGCGTCGGGAGCCAGCAGCAAGGGCCCGGCCGAGGTGGAGCAGGCCGCCTGCTGAGGGAGCCAGTCCCTGGGCCACCGACAGGGCGACAGGGCGACGCGGGAGACAGGTGGCTGCAGACGCGGCGTGCGGCCGCGGGGGCGCCGTCGGCGGACGGATATTTGGGGTGCAGTGGTCAGGGACAGCCTCCCCAGGACTCGGCATTTGAACTGAGAGTTGAATGACATGGTGGGCCCCAGGGGAGGGTGTCCAGGTCAGGTGGGGTGCGGGGGACGCCGTGCCCAGGGGTCAGGAGAAGGGTCTCGGCTCATTCAGGGAAGAGCAGGAAGGCACGTGAGGCCGGGCTGAGGCCCGTGAGGGGTGGCGGAGCCGAGGTCAGAGGTCAGGGCCGGATCATAAGGGGGTGGCGGAGCCGAGGTCAGACGTCAGGGCCGGATCACAAGGTCCTCGCAGGTCATGTGGGGAGCCGGTTGTCGCTGGTGCGTTCCCAGAAGCCCACGCGCGCACTGTACGGAGCAGGCAGCTGTCACACCGCACCCCGCTGGACCGGGGTGGCCCCCACCTCCTGCCGCGCGCACAGCAGGCCCTGGACGGCTCTCTGACCTGGAGGAACAAAGGCCCCCAGGAAACGGGTGGCCAATTAAACCAATGATGACTCCAGCTCTGACGACAGGAAGGTTCTGGGGTGCAGTGAGCACGGCTCACGTCGCCAGCCTCCCGGAGGCCACCGCTGGGTGTCTCGTGCTGGCTGCCGAGGTCTGCCGGGGTGGGGGAGAAGAGCTGGGTGAAGTCACTGCAGCTTCTGATGCCGCCTTGCTCCCAACGCCCTGGGACGGGCCTGGCAGACACCGTGTGACTTCCACAGCACCCCGAAGGATCCCCAGATCCCTCCCCGACCTCCCCCTATGGCTAAAATCTCCTTAATGGTGGTAGATTGGATCACTGGCTCTTTTTATTAAAAAATCCTTTAATCCTTCTCATTGATTTATTCTTGATCACCAACAACGCTTTTTGCATAAAAGCTAAGAAATAGAAGAAAATATAAAGAAAAAAAGAAAAAAAATCCTAAGGCTTTGCCCCTGACTCCAGGTCTGGGAAACGCTGACTTTCC
>NW_006436294.1:5359844-5360723 GCF_000325575.1 Pteropus alecto
GTTCAGGGAGGGGCAGGGAAGGGAAGAGGCCACGGGAGGAGGCAGGAGGCGCAGACCCCGCGGGCGGAGCCCACGGCCACATCACAGGCTGTGCGCTTTTTCTTTCTGCCACACTTGGTCCCCACAGTGCAGTCCAGATGGAGCGAGGCAGAGATTCTGTCCCTGCCGAGTCGATGACAACTGCGTCGTCCTAACATAGCACGAGCAAATATCCCGAAATCTGGGCTGACTCAAGCATGGGCATGGGGCCTGCGATGCTGGGGGGTGGGGGATGGCTGGGGAGGACCCCTGGGGAGGAGGTGAGCCGGGAGGCAACTGTCAAGAGCCCAGCCCGCAGGCCTGGCCCAGACCTGAGCGCCGGCCTTTCCTGGGAGGAGCCCCTGGACTCCGAGCCCCAGGCCTTTCCCTGGCTAACCTGCTGGCAGGGACCACAAACATCCAGGGGGAGCCCCCATCACTGACAGTCGCTGGACTTGAAGCAGGTGGGCTTTGGGGTCAGAGGATCTGGGGCTTGCGGCCTGCTTCGCCACCTGCGGGCTGCTCGGCCTCGGGCCTGGTGCTTCACCTGAGTCTGCTTCCTCAGCTGTGAGACGGGGCGGACTGTGTGTTCTGAAGCTCCTTCCAGAGCGCCTGGCACAGGCGCGCCCCGAGTGAAGGGGAGCGGGTGGTGCTTGTCTGCGACCCTGGCCTTAGCTGCCCTGGCTTCTCCAGATGCGGGGGCGCCGGTCGCTCCCACCCGCAGTGCCGGGAGTTCGCGAAGCCAGCAGAGCGGAGGCAGCAGCGGGACAAACGGGCATCAGACAGGAGGGGCAGAGGGAGGCCCGAAGGGCAGGCTGGAGAGCCGGGGGAAGAGATGAGGAATGGGGAGGAGGCAGGGGG
>NW_006436294.1:5361026-5377532 GCF_000325575.1 Pteropus alecto
AGACCAAGCCGCTGTGTCCACGCTGGCTTCCGTGGTCTGTCATCAGCCCGATGCACCCACTCCCCTCCCTCTCTCCCGCAGCCCATGCTGGGCCATCTTGACCCACGGGCCACACAGCCAGCAAGAGCGAGAGGACCAGGGCCGGGCGCGAGGGGCCAGCCCTCCCTGCACCTCCCATCTTCCCGCCTCCTCCACGCAGGAGCGTTTGGCAGCGGAACTCAGCTGAGCATCTGGCTTCCACGCTGCCGGGCCCCTCCCTTCCCCCCGTACTTGGGGTCGGGTCTGGTCACCGGGGTCACCGGGGCCATGGCGGCTCTCCCAGCCTCTCCCCGCCTCTCCCAGCCTCTCCCAGCCCCCGCCCTATTTCCTCTCACAGGTGGTGTCCTCCCTAGGAAATACCTTATGTGTTCAACTGCATCTCAACATCTGCTTCTTGGGGGGACCGAGGCTGATACGGGAGCATTCCGCAATCCGTCTGAGCCTCCAAAGAGCTGACAGAGAAACATCACAGCTTCTGAGGGGGCCCAGAGCCACCCAAGACGGCAACAGTTAGACCAGAGAGAGACCCCGACCTCCTATTGGTTTGTGAATCAATCAAGATGGCACGGACTACACAGCATGTTATGGACAGCAACCCCCAAATCCATATGGGGAAGTCTTCACCCCTGCAGAATGGGATTTAGAGTGGGGCGATCAGGGTCAGATGAGGCCACGTGGCTGGGGTCCTCGTGACGGGATCAAGGCTCTTAATAGAAGAGGAAGAGACCAGAGTGCTCCCCCCGCAGAGGGCCCAGTGAGAAGGGGGCCACTGCACGCCGGGCCTTCACCAGGTACCGGCACCCCGATCTGCAACGTCCAGCCTCCAGAACCCTGAGAAATAAACATCTGTTGTTTAATCCCACGGTCTGCGGTGTTTGCTATCGAAGGCTGGGTTAACTAAGACACAGCGGTACCGACATTCTTTTGAATTTAAAAAAATCAGTGGCTTAACATTCCGAAGGCTTATTTTTCGCCCATGTGTGTTAACAGGCAGTGCGGCTCGCAGAGGTCCGAGACCCAGGCTGAGAGGCACGTGCTGCCACGGGCCTGAAGGTCTCTGCCCAGAGACGTCCTGCGTCACTACTGAGTACATTCTGTTGGCCAAGGCATGCCACGTGGCCAAGCCCGGACAGTCCAGTCCAACTCAGCAAAGTCCTTCATTCCAGAGTCCCCAGACCTGGTGTCATCCGCCTGCGAGGCAAAAGGAAGACATTTGGGAGCGTAGCTCCGGGATCCTCATCTATCCGCCCTCCCCCCGCCCTGTCCCTCGCGTGGGGAAGACTCGAGAGCAGACTCTAGGCTGAAAATAAATGAGACACAACAGAAAAATGAACAAAGATGACAAGGGGAAAGATACGGTGGTAAGCAGTGGACCTTGGTGTGAGGGTAAATTAAGCCAGAATGAGTAAGGACAGACCTGTCTCAGACGGTGCCACCTCCGTGCTGAGGGAGGGTTCCCGAAGTAGGAGATGCATACTAGAGGGGACAGTCCTAACGACGGTCTATTTATAAGAGGCACAGCTCAGCAGCATCCACGAGTATGCGCAGGGGATGTCATCCTCGAGGGGGAAGGGACAGGAAGAAAAGAATTCTAGAAATGTCGTATAGGACCGCAGAGGAATAACTAGGGAGAAGAGCACATTTGACTGTGGGCAGCGGCTGGCGTCTCATTGTCAGTTAATGGCAGAGAACTCTCCGTCTGGTTCTATAAACAGAGAAGAGGAAGGGGCCGTCAATGCGACTGACGGTGTCGAAGGGTCTGCTCGGGCGCCAGAACAAAATGCCACAGGTCAGGGAGCTTAAAGAGCAGACAGTTGTGTCTCACAGTCTGGAGGCCGGAAGTCCGAGACCGAGGCTTCACCCTGAAGCCATGTGTCTTGGCTTGCGGGTGCCCATCATCCTGCCGTGTGCTCACGTGACTTGTTCTTTGTGCTGGGGAGGGGCAGGGGAGCGCTCCGGTGTCTTTTCTTATAAGGACATTAATTCTATCAGATCTGGGCCCCACCCCTAGGACCCTACTTAACCCCAATTACTTCCTCAGAGGCCCGATCTGGAAACCCAGCCACCGAGGGTTAGGGGAGACAGGAAATCCAATCCGTAACGGAAAAGCATAAGTAGAGATTAGCTTAGTAATAATTCACTAAGTAACGATTAACTAATAATTAAGCAATAATTACTAAGTAATAATGGACTAAGTAATAGTGAACTAAATTAACAAAGGAAAAATAGGAGCAGTAAGTTGATCAAATCATGAAAAATGAGGAAGAAACAATAATGCAAAATAAATAAATAGCAATAGAATATTGTAGGAACTACATTAAATTTATGGGATAATATCATAAATGAAAAGAACCGAATTCTCTCATTAAAAGACAGACATTGTTATATTGGGTTCAACAAGCAAAAGAAGCTAATTTAAAGCTATTTATTAGAAATAAGCTTAAAACAAAATAACATTTTAAATATTTAAAATAAATTGTTGGGAAATGTTTACAAGGACAAAGCAAATGAAAATAAAATAAGCCTGGCAGATATTAATCTCGAAAAAGTTTAAAAATATTTATACGTGATAAATTAGAACATTATACAATGAAAGAACCGATAGCCGTAAGCCTATATTTTTTAAGTAGAGTGAAATACATCAAGCAAAACATATTAGGAAAGAGAACTTGATAAAAATACAGTGAGAGACACCTGTACAACTGCCAGAAACGCACAAAAGTATTAGAAATTAAGAAGCCATCCACTGTACGGCATGATCGCTGATCGGATCCTAGTTTGAACAAATCAGATTTTAAGGAGTTATTTTAGGGATGATTAGGGAAATTTGAAAATGGATGGAATTCTAAAAGATCTACATCCCTGTAATTGTCTCATATGCAGTAATGGGATGTGGTTACATAGATAAGCATCCTTCTTTATCAGCAAGGCAAACAAATATCTAGGGGCGAAACACCATGACACCTGTAATTTAATTTTAAATATCTCAGTAGAAAATAAATATGGCAAAATGTATACAGTTGCTGAATCTTGCAGATGGATATATTATATATACACATTGTACTTGTCTCTCTGCTTTTCTGTACCTTTGAAATTTTAAAACAACAAAGTAATAACACCAGAATTAAATAGTGCAACCAATAAATATGAATGTATATGTAATATACGGTTTTATACATTTTCAGATAGTGAATACATTTTCATATGCCCAAAGTCCATTGATGAAAATCAGTATGTAATACGTCAGTAAGAAAACGTCACCAAACTCAAAGGTGCAGGAAAAACGTTTTTCACAGGCCTTAATGTTCTGGCCACATCCAGTATACGTAGAAATAAATAATAAAAAGGGAGCCAAAAACATTTTAATTACCTGCAAATTTAAAACATTCCCACACAACTCTTAGATTAGAAAGAAAATCAACGGAGAAATTACATGCTAGTTAGAAAACAGAACACAACAAAAAAATGCCTCATATTAAAACACATGGAATCAAGTTGGCACAGCTTAGAAACGCAGCCCAAACACCTTCATTAGAAAGAGGAAAAGACTAAACACAGCATCATCTTCAGTACTTGTCGCAAGAGATTAGGAAAAGAAACAACAAAAGAAATAAAATAGAAAAAAATTATAAAGAACTAAAATTGATGAAAAAGGAAACATTTTAAAGCGGTGGATAGCATATGTAAATGCAAAAGCATGTTCTTTGAAATGGCTAATAAAATAGAAAAAACTCTCATGAGTCCAATTACAGAGAATGAAGAGAAAGAGTAAAATCAAACGAGATTAGGAATGAAGAAGGCAGACATACCAGTATAACTACAGATACGGGGGAGATAAAAAATAATTATGACAGAATATCATATGCAACTCTGTGAAAACCTCAGGGAAATGGACAATTTCCTACTAATAGTAAATTACCAAAATCAGCCCAAGAAAAAAACGGAAAATTTTAATAGACCAATTACCATGGAAGAGATTAGAAGGTGATTGGAGGTCTATCAGTGAGAGGCACCAGAACGGGACGGGCTCACAGCTGAGTTTTATCTCATTTCTAATGAACGAATCATTCCAGGGCTGTTTGAACTATTTGGGGCCATAGAAAAAGATAGAAGAGAAATGTCCTTATTTATTCCGTGCACCTAGAATTACTTTAATACGAGGAGCAACAGACAAAGGGCACTTACGAATGGAAGTGAACCTATCTCAGTAAAATACTAGCAAATGGAATCCAGCAACTGATCAAAAGCAGACTACATCGCCGTTCAGGTTTGTTGCGGGATTGCGGTGTTTGGACGGGACCCTCGGCCCCGGGGACATTTTGTAGGCATATTGTCAGCCCTCTTCTCTGAGCATCTCTTGGCACGATGGAGTCAGGACGTATGATCAGGGGGCTCAGACGAACAAGACCGGACAGAACTAAGACCCTAGGATCCTTCATATCTATTAGCAAACGCGAAGGTTTTATATGGAAATTTTACAGGGTTTATTTCTAAAAACAGGCTCTAAAAGGTAGTATTGTTTCGACATCTTATAAACATTCCATAGAAACAATTCCAGTCTGATTCGAAATCCACCGGTGGAAAGGCTATGAAGGAATTGCTTGCTTTTAATTGAGCACCAGAGCACAGGACATGTGCGGGGCGTATACTGCATCTAACATCACTGAGCTTCCACAGCAGCTCTGTAGGGAGTCGATATGATTGACACGGGGGCTCGGAGAGGTGCGGCGACTTCCGAGAGCACTCAGATGGCGAGGGCAGAGTCCGGATCGAAACCCTGCTGAGACTGGCTGCAAAGCCCAAGCTTTTCATGGCAAACGTGGAAGCCACATGTGGAAGTCCCCCGGTGACTTCCTGATTCGTGGGGGGCTCTGATCCCTTTCCTCAAAGCCAGGAGCAATGGGGTGACACAGGATTAGCTATCAGGAGACCTGGGTTCTATTTCGTGCTCTGCCACCAGCTTGCTGCTGTGTTGGGGCATGACTGTGAAATCCTCTGTCGCCCATCTCTGAGATCCTGATACCGTAGGACTGTTCTCTGCAGGGCCAGCTGCGTGGCGCTGTCCTTGGCGCTGTCCATGGTGCTGCAGGCGCCGCTGCCTGCGGGCTCCGCTTCCCCCATCCTCAGAGGAGCCGGCCTGGGCAGCTGCCAGGAACATTCTGCGATTAATCAGCAGGTTTGAAATGGCAAACTAAACTCTAAAGGTGGAAGGGAGAAGGGAAGAATTCTTTATGGGTTTACTGAATCAGTGCCAAAGGATCTTTCTTTTTTTTTTTCACCCAAAGCCACGTTTTTGGCAATTCTCGTCACCTAGGCCTGAATTGAACATCTCAATTTTGGGAGAGAAGCATAGACTTAAGTTTCCACTGTCCACGGGAATAAATGGAACATTATCTAATTCCCCAGGCCCCCCGTTTGCCCCTTTCAAATCCCATCCTTCTCCTTTACCCAGAGAGAATCAATGCTAAATCTGTGTCAACTGCTCGCTCGTCTCTATTGTATTTTTTAAGACAATTTGTGTATGTATCCTTAGTAAATACGCTGACCTGCTTTTGAAACTCCACGTAATTAGAACCGTGTTGCGTGCATTCTTCTGTTGCCTGCTTTACTGCATCAGCACCATGCTTTCGAAGTGCATCTATGTTTCTGTATATTCACCAATATATAGTACTCTGCTACACAAATATGCCTCAATGTATTTACATTCCATTCTTAGCATGGCATGAAGATTTACATCCTTTTTTCCCATTGTGAAAAATTCTGCTATAAACGTTCTGGTACATGACTCACGTGGCACAAACCACTAAGTGTTCATTGAAATATGTCCATGGGAGTGGAAATGCTGGGTCACGGGGGCACGTCCAGTTCGGCTTTACGAGGAGTGGTAGAGACTTCCGGTCCTCACTACAGCCCACTCCCCCTCCTCCCTGTAGGACACACGCCCCATTTGCAGTCAGGTGGCGCCATGTAGCTTGCTCTTCTCTGTGAATTGTGAACGAAAGTGACTTACATTATTTCCAGGTCGAATCATCTCATTCTAGTGTCAGACCCTCCTGATAGTTCTCCTAGTTTGTAACTTGTCTTTCCACCTTCTTCATCTTTTGATGAAAAAAGTTCTTAATTTTAATATAGCAGAATTGATCATTCTTTATGACTTGTTTTTTGTCTCTCGTTTCAAACATCCATCCCTAACCCAAGTTCATAAAGAGATCTATAATGTCCTCTAACTTTTTTATAGTTTGGCTTTTACATTGAAGTCTTAACCTAGAATAGATTTTTGCATATGGTGTGTTGTGGGGTCCAGTGCCTCTTTCCAAGCACGATTTAAGGAAAAGTCCACCATCTTCCCATTGGGATGTGATAGCAATGTTTCACACATCATGTGTCTATCTCTGCATCAGTCATTTCTGGGGTAGCCATTGGTCCATTTTTCTATTCTAGTGTCTACTTGTTTACCATTATAATACATTTTGACTTATTCTTCAAGAGTATGTTGGTGAATATTGGGTCTTTGCATTTCTACATAAATTTTAGAATCAGCTTGACAAGTTTCACCAAAAGAAATTAAGATTTTTATTGATGTTGCACCGAATCTGTAGATCAATTTAGCAAGAATTTACATCTTTGTGAGACAGCCTTACAACTATTTGCTTAGACCTTTAATGTCCTCCAATGGATTTTTATAACTGTCTCCATAATGGTCTTGCATAGTAAAGATTTATTCTCGGGTTCTGTATTAGTTTCCTATTGCTGCTGTAACAAGTTACTACAAACTTAAGTGGCTTACACTACACAAATTTATTATTTTACGGTCTGGAAGGTGGCTGTTTAAAATGAGTCTCACTAGGCAGAAATCAGGGTGTCATCGGGCCTGTGTTCTTCATGGAGATTGTAGGGGAGACTCCGTTTCCTTGCCTATTCCAGCTTCCAGAGGTGGGGGCGTCTCATGGCTCGTGGCCCCTTCCCCCATCTTCAGAGCTAGGACATCAGGCTAATTTCTTCTCATGCTTCCACCCCCCTGGTTCTCTTCTAAGGACCCTGGAGAATACATTGAGCCCACCTGGATAATCCAGGATAATCTCCCTTTCTTTTAATTTTTTTATTTTTTAGGCAAGGCAACTCTTAGTTGACCTAACAGATGGCAAGGACCTTGTCAGCTTACAATCCCTTATTTTTAAATTTTTTTATGCCTGCAGCACCTGGTCTTCCTAGGTGACCTCCCACCCAAGAACTAACCAGGCCCAATCCTGCTTAGCTTCCGAGATCAGACAGGATCAGGCTCGTTCAGGGTGGCGTGGCCATAGACGATCTCTCTATTTTAAAGGCGGATGATTAGCAACTTTAATCTTATCTGTGCCAGTAAGTACTTTCTGCCATATAATCCAACATACTCTCAGGCTCTGGGAATTAGGATGTGGACATCTTTGGGGTGCCATTATTCTGCTTACCACAGATTCTTTAAGATTCTTTATATATTTTGTAGTTCTATAAATAATCACTTTTATTTTCTAGCTCTTTGTTGCTGTGGTATCAAAACGCTGTGGTTTTGTTCTTATATTGATTTTGTAGCCAACAACTTTGCCGAGCACTGATTAATTCTGATAAATCTGAAAATTCTTTATGAGCTTTTAATGTAATAGATGATATAACGTGCAAATAATGACAGATTTCTTTCTTTCTTCCTGTGCCTTTTACTTGTTCATTCTTCACGTTTCTGTGCTGGCATGGACCACTCATACATTGTTGAATAAAAGTGGATGTAATGAGCATCTTTGCTTTTCCTGATCTTAAAGAGAGAGCCTACAACATTTCAACATCAGGGTTTGCTTAATGTATATTTTTCATAGATATCCCTTTATCAGGTTAAGGAAACTCTCTCTTGGACCTGGATTGCTAGAAATTTTGCGGGGGAGGGAAAAGGTTGAAAGTTAGGAAAGGGTATTACTTATTGACTTTTATCAAGGACTTTTCCCTTACATGATCATATAAGGATGATCATGATTCTTCTTCTTTGTTATTGTGGTGAATTTATTGATACCGTTTCAACATAAAACCAACCTTGCATTCTCTGAATAGGTAGAACTTGGTCATGATACGCTACCTTTTTCACATACCACTGAATCTGTTTAACACTTCAAAGCAAATTCTTGCATCTACGTTAACGTGTGATTTAGCCTGAAATGTTCAGACAATGCCGTCTTTGTCAAATTTCGGGTTCAGACAATGCCATCTTTGTCAAATTTTGATACCAAGGTTATGCAGGCCTCATGAAGAAATGTTTTTCCTCTTTTTCCACATTCTGAAATATTTTGCGCATGTTTGGCATTTTTTGTTTCTTGAATTTCCTGGTAAAAACTTTCTGGGCCTAGAAATTTCGTTTTGAAAAGATTTTTAACTACTGATTTGATTTCTTTAATGAATTTGTTCAGTTTTTCTACTCATTATCATAAATTTTAATCTTCATTACATTTCCTAGAAAACTTATATTTCATTTATGTTTTCAAGTTTATCGCCATAAAGTTCTTCCTAATTTCCTGTTATAATATCCTCCTGGGATTGTCTGCAGTATCTGATGTCCTCTCTTTATTTGTCGTGTGGTTATTTGTGCCTTTTCTTTTTTTATTAATCCAGTCAGAGGTTTCTCAATTTTATCAGCCTTTTCCAAAAAGAACCTTTGACTTTTTACTATTGTGTTTTTTCCCCCTATTTTATTAATTCATTATCTTATCTTTATTATATTCTTCTGCTTTCATTGATCTCTTCTGCCACCTTTGTCAGCTCCAGGGGACAGTGCCCAGACACTAACGTCCACACTCTCCTCTTTTGAATATAAGCATTTAAGTTTATAAGCCATCTCTCTAAATCTTGATCTGCATCACACAGGTTTGTATATATTTTTTTATTATTGTGCAATTTCAATATTTCCTACCTTACACGGTGATTTCTTCTTTCGACCCTGAGTTATCTAGAAGCGTTTCCTAATTCCCAAATACATGAAACTTCTATAATTATCTTATTTTTGGTGACTGATTTCTAACTTAAGCATTTCGGGTTCAGACAATGTATCTGGGTGACAACAGTCCTTAACTACATACAGGGCCACAGAACCAATCTTGACATAGGTGTTTGATAAAAATGTCTTTCTACAGCTGTTGAGTGAAGTATTCTATATAAATCTGTCAACTGATCGAATTTTTCAAATCTTCGACATTGTTAATAGTTTTTGTTTTGTTGCTCTTTCGGTTACGAAGAGAGGTTCGTCTATTCTACCTCCTGGTTCTATCGGGGTTCGCTTTATGTATTTGAGGCTCTATTATTGGTTGCATATAGATCTGGAGTTATTATCGCGTCCTGGTGAGTTATTGCTTTTATCGTCACGATGTTGCCTTTATTTCTAGAGTAATTTAATTTTTGCTTTAGGCTTTATTTTTATTAGGATGGTTCCGGTACATCTTTCACTCCATTTTATTTCACCCTTCTGCTCCTTATGTTTTAGCGTCTCTTGTAAACATTGTGTGGTCGTCGTCTAATCTTTTATCTGGATATTTAGTCTATTGTAATTTATTGCAAGTACTGAAATACTTTACTTCTACAACTTATTTTGTAACCACTGAGTGACACATTTGTGTCACTCAGCACATTCTCAGATATTATTCCACTGATATTAACCACATTCTCAGATATTATTCCACTGGTATTAACCACTCTGCCTCATTTTTCTCGACTGCAATATAAAGATAATAACACCATTATGGTTGTGATTTTTTTTGTTTGGCCATTTTCTTTTTTGTTCTCTTTCTCTGCTTTCTTGTCTTCTTTTGGACTGAACAATTAGTTTTCCTTACTTCATTTTTTGGAGCATCTAGTTTAGAAGTTGCACATGCGATTTCTCATTTTCTTAATACTTACCCCAGAAACTGAAATCCCCATAATTAAAGCACCAAAGCTTAAATCTAAGTTAATCAATATCTTTACCGTCCTCCTGAACCTTTGAACTTGAAGCACCCTAGAAAATATTGACTCCGATTATCCCCTATCATTTATGTGTTATTTTGCTACACGTGGTGAGTCCATTATGTTTTAACTCTGTGCTTCACAGTGATTATTATTTTTACAGTGAATCTTTGTTTAGATTCACCCACATATGTTAGATTCATTCACTTTGTTCCTTTTTTCTTGCATCTCTGACTTTCCGGTATCAATTTCCTTCTGCCTGGAGTTTATTCTTCAGAACTCCCTTTAATTCGGTTTTGGTGATGGAAAACCCTATTTTGTATTTTGGCTCATAGGAAAATGTTGCTATTTCACCTAATAAAAAACATTTGTGTCACTCAGCACATTCTCAGATATTATTCCACTGATTTCTGGACTTTTTTTGCTGATGAAAATTTAGCTACCAAATTGCCACTTCTTTGAAGGTAATTAATTTGTCTTCTGTTTCTAGCTCCTTTTAAATCATCTCTTTGCGTCCAGTCTTTGAAACTATATTAAGATACATCTATAGTGTCCTTTAAATGTTATGCTTCTTGGAACTTGTTGGGTTTCTAAATATGTGGATTTTTGTCTTCATGGGTTCTCAGAAATTCTCAGTTGTTATTATCTCTTCAAATACTGCCTTTTCTCCGTTCTCTTGACCCTCTCCTCCAGGAACTCTGGTTAGATGTGCGTGAGAGCGTCTCGCTCCGTCCTCCGTGGTAAGGCCCTTGCTCGTTTCCGGTCTTTCTGGGCTGCATTTTTTATAACGCCTTCCGCTCTACCTCCCATTCACTAGTTCTCCCTCGAGCTGGGTTCGATCTGCTCTTCAAGCTAGTCATTAAGTATTTAATTTCAATTCTGTTGTTGAGTTGTAGCAGTTCCAGTCGATTATTTTATGACGTTCTAGATCTTTACTCGTTTTAATCTTTTTTTCATTTTTTGTGGCATATTCAGCATACTTATTTCACAATCTGTCTGATAAAGCCAATATCTAATTCTTTTTCAAGCCTAGGTTGGCTGGTTTTGTGTCTTCTGGCACACACACACACACACACACACACACACTGTGATAAAGCCAACATCTAATTCTTTTTCAAGCCTAGGTTGGCTGGTTTCGTGTCTTCCAGCACACACACACACACACACACACACGTGGTGCATTGTTTCTTTGTGTGTTTGATGACTTTCTCTTAAGACTCTGAATTATTCATGTTCCTTATAGAAACCCCTGGAGATCTGGGATAAAAGTGGATTCCTCCAGAAAGGATGTGTTTACTTCTGTGCAATGTCTGGTATGTGGTGGCAGGTGTGTGTGTGTGCGTGTGCGCGCACGCTGTATGCCCAGGACCACTTTCAAGTTAATGAATGACTCGAGGTTTGGGGAGGCATTTGGGGATGGCAGATTCACAGGAGGGCCAGTTTGGGTTGGAATCAGAAGGTTCCCCTGAGTGGGAGAGGGGGTATTTTCAGTTCACCCTGTACTCAGGCATACTCTTTTGGGCTCCCAAGTTAACGAGGAACAGTTTCCCATGAGACCGCCCACCTGGGGGGCCCTGGGGTTTGCCTTCCTCCTTCTAGTTCTGTAAGACTCGGGCCAAAGCCTCACAGTGACAGCTGGCCCCAGCGCACTGCTCACCTCCCTGGCTTTTCCCACACACAGGTGCCGGGCTGGGGATTTCTTAATTTCCTGCCAATTCCCTGATGCATTCGTGAATGTGTTTTCAGTATGATTACCACAATTTTTAGCTGTTTTCCGTGGGAGGCTCTTTCTTGGCCCTAGTCCATCATGTTGACACCCCCTTTTGATCTTTACTATTTGCTTTAATCCTTTAAGACACTGTTAGAGGCCCCAGAAGCCAGGTGACCATGCCCCTCGGCCTCCTCTCTGCTCGCTGGGACCGGGCCTGACATTGTCCTGACCGTGGCTTCTGGGCTGGCACGTTCAGATGCCACGTCTGGTGTCCGTGTCTTCTGAAACCATCCGCAAGTCCAGCCTTTGCTTGATACAAAGAGCTCAGAGTGGCGGGCGCAGAGCTCGCCCTTGGCCGGGCAATCCCTTACTGAGCGTGTGCCAGGCAGCCCTGCTTTACATTACTTCACGTCACCTAACAGATTAAGTCGTGCGGGGTCTGCTGTCAGGGAACAGTGATGGCGCGCGGTAAGCTTCCCAGAGGAACGGTGGGGGCCCAGGCGCCTGGCTGGGAGGGGCGGAGAGGGAGCCAGCATTTGCTGCGGACGCGCTAGACGCGCTATCACGGGTGGGGACATGGGGGGGGATGAAACTGAACTACGAACATCAAAGTGCCCAGTAAGTATTTTCATGTCCAATCGTTCAGATGAGGAAATTGACGCTTAAATCAAGCACCTTGTCTGAGGTCACAGAGTTGACAAGTGGCTGAGCTGGGGTTCAGCTCCTGGGACATCTTCCTACAGATCTGGGCTCTATGGATGAATTTCGGATGACAGAGCGTGACGGCCGGGTGATTACGGGGCCACTGCAGGCCCGTCCCGCCCAAAGTGAGCAAACGTCAGGAGAGCAGCGCCAATCCGCGGGCTGGTGAAGCGGAAAGCACACGTCTGTTTCTGGCCTGGCCTCCCCGGGCCCTCGGGAGGGGGTGGTTCCGGACACAGCAGCTGTGGGGCTGTGGTGCCCAGGAGCCGACGGCATGGGCACCTGGAAGCCTTCCCGAAGGAGGAGGTATTAGAAATAAGCCGGCACTCTGAGGAGTGGCCCGGGTGAGGCCTGCGGGAATGGCCTCGCTGTCCTCAAGCGGAGGCTGCGGCTGAACCAGGCCGCGGCAGCCTGACTGCCCTGCGAGACGCTGGAGCTTCGTCGTGGGGTCGCGGGGGCGGGGAGCCTGCGAAGCAGGGTGCTGCTGGCGGCACTGTGCGGCTGGATCGTTGGCGGGTGCCGGCGGAGGCAGAGAACCCAAGAGCAGGTGTCCTGTGGGGGCCCTGCCGGCCTCGGAGCGCCCACGTGGACGGCACAGAGCACCTTGGGGGGCTGAAGACCCTCGGAAAAGCACCCCCTCTCCTGCTCCCCTGCTGGTGCACTGAGCGGCGGAAGCGGGGCAGGCGCTACTTCACGGAGCAGGACGTGGAGGCCCAGAAAGGCCAGGTGGCGCCGCCAAGGCCACGCGTCCCGCAGGGACGGGGCCAAGAAGGCCTCCCAGCCAGCGAACCCCTCCGCTCGTTCACCCCACAAGTGCTCGCTGGGCGCCCAGACTCGCGGTCCCAGGCCTTTGCCAGGCCCCTCCACGGCCCCCGCCGAGGTGGGCGCCGTTACCTACATCTTGTAGATGAGAAAGTCGAGGCTCAGGGAAGGGACGTGGCTAGCCCGAGGTCACACAGCAAGGCAGAGCTGGAGCATGGTCCCGGTTCTCACCCAGTGCCCTGTGCCCGCCGGCCAGCTGCCCAGGTGCCCACGCTGCCACAGAGGACAGCACACGGGCAAGCAAACAGGTCATTCCAGATCCCCCCAGGAATGGGACCCACTTAGCTAAGGTGGTCAGGAAAAGCCCCTCTGGGCGGTGACCTGGAGCTGAGACCAGAATGCAAGAAGCCAGTGAGGTCTGTGAGCAGAGGGTCCGTCAAGCAGAGAGGATGGCCGACGCCCTGAGGTGGGCACAGGCCTGGTGACAGAACAGGCTGGTGTGTCTGGAGCTCACGTGCAGAGGGTGGGGCATAGGGTGGAAGGGGGGCAGCCACCAAAGCCACGCCCTCAGACCAGCGGACACCCCTGCCCCGGACCCGTCTTCCTCCCTCTTTGGCCATCTGTCCCAAATCCTTGTCTCACAGCCCATCCTCGCTCCTGGGCACTGTGGCCCCCTTGGGGAGCCCTTCACCGGCCCCAAGACCCCCCGACCGGTTACCTCAGGCAGCTCTGTCCTCTTCAGAGTCCGGGGCCGCGTGCTCCGTCGCTTCAGCGGTTCGGTGCGTCTCCCTCTGGTGGGCCCCCTGCCTGCAGGCCTCCGCGGGTGCTGTTCCATCTCACGCCCTTCCCCCATCTTCCCCCCGGCGACCCCCAGCAAGGCCCCGGCCACTGTTGCCACTCTGGGAAGCCCCCTGGGACCCCAAACAGAGCCGGCCACCCTCCTTCGTGTCTCCACGAGACCATCACGCCCTCTCTGGCTCTGCCCAGCAGACCCTGTCACCAGCACCTGAGAGCTGTGGTAATGGTCCACCGTGTCCCCAGGACTCGCTAGCCCATTGTCTTACCTCGAGGCCTTCACACAGCCCCCCCCCCCCATGGAGATCCTGCCCCCCTCAGCCCCAGCCCATTGTCTTACCTCGAGGCCCTCACACAGCCCCCCCATGGAGATCCTGCCCCCCTCAGCTTCACTCCCAAGACACCGCCTCCAGGAAGACTTCTCTGATCTCCCTGCCCCAGGTGTGTGTGGGGGGGGCGGGGCTGAAAGGGCCCAGCTTCTATCATGTGGGTCTTCCTGGTGCCTGGTCCCCATCCCACAGCCATCCACCCAGAGTCACCTCATCAGAACAAAGCATGCTCCGATTACCAGGAAATTTCAAGGGACGTGGGAGCGTGTCAGGAACCAGGGGCAGGACAAACACCTATTTGTCACACTCAGCTGGTCTCAGCAAACAGCCGTGGGGACACCGCTGCTCCCATGCCCCGCCCCCAGGATCCCTTGGACCTTCGACGGGGAGACCCCCAAGGCCGGGGTCTGTTCATGCTCCTGGAAGTGAGGTGTGACAAGGGCAGGCTGGCTCCTGCCACATGGGAGCGGTCTCTGGGGCGGAGGACACAGTCTCACCCCTGGGCTAGGGACATGTCACTGTCCCCCAGTTCCCCTGAAGATTTCAGTGCCAGGGTCCCACTGTGGCCACTGCCCAGCAAGGCTCGCTCACGGCTTCAGCCCTTCCCCCTGCCCTCCTAGGGGTCCCCCAGCTCCCAGACCAGCTGCTCATGCTCAGATTCCTGTCTGGGGTCTGCTGGGGGTATTCTGACCGAGACTCTGGAGACCCTTCCCGAGCCAGCCTGGGAAGCGGGTCTGGCGGGGCCTGTGCCTCCCTCCTTGTCCTGGGCAGGGGGTTGCTGGGGGACACCTCTGTGGGCAGCGAGGGTGGAGGCTGATGGGGCCGAAGGCGTGGGCCACTACAGCCCCGGCGGTGGCTTTGTGCAGTCTGATAAGGCGCCCCTTCTCGGGTGGCACCCCTGAGCCCGGCAAGGCAGAGTCCTGCTGTCACTCGGCCCCACGGGCGCGTTTCAGCAGCAGCGGCCCGCCAAACCCTGTTAGCGGCCCAGCCCGGGAGGCCTGGGCTTGGGCACGACAGCTCCCGAGAGACTAAAAACATTGTCACAAGGGTGAGAGGGAGCAAGAGGCTGACGGCCAGAGCCACGTGCCGGGCTGAGGGCCGAGGTGCCGGGGCTGGAGTCTGTCCTGAGAGGGGCTAGGGAGCCAGGGCTGCGGGGCACACGTGTGGGAGGGGACCGTGGGGTCGCGGGGACAGGCGGACACAGGCCCGACCCTACTGCCACCAGTCCTGTGTCCTGGGGCTTTCCGGACGAGCCCCACGGGCTGGGGCCCTCGCGGGGCGGGGTGGCCCCTGAGCGCACGGCGCAGGCGCAGGCACAGGTACCGAGGCTGGCGGAGCAGCGGGGGGCAAGGCGGCCCTTTATTGGAGAACTTGTGACTAACACAGCGACACACAGAGGCCCTGGCCCTGGCGCCCAGCCTGGAAACAGCCAGGGCCCGGACATCCACCCGCGGGGGTGGGGTGGGCTGGGGCACGTGGCGTCTCGTGGTATCAATAATGGCGCCGTCTCTCCTGCCTGGGCTGCTCTGGGGCCTCGGGGAAGAGCCAGCTCTCGGGGTTTCTGAGAGCCCACAGGGCCCCCCCAGGCCCGCCCGGCTGTGCCCCACCTCCCCCAGGCTCCCGTTCTCCCTTCTGGCTGGGCTGAAACCCCAGGGTGCAGGTGCAGAGCTCCCAGACCTGGGCTGGGTCGATGCCACCCTCCGTCAGGGTCCAGCAGGGGTCCTGGGGGACAGTAGGGGAAGGGGTGAGGCTGCCACATCTGGGGGAGCGGACGGGGGAAAGGGGGCTGGGGGCGAGGCTGCGCCCCTGTGGCTCCCTGGCCACCTTCCAGAAGGAGCTGGGTGGCGGGGTGGGCTCAGGCCTGCGCCTCCACGGCGCGCACGCGCACACCGGGCAGGCAGAGCCAGGACCGCGGCAGCTCCTTGCTCTTGCCGTCCGCCTGGGACCGGATGTGCAGGGAGAAGTCACCCGTGTGGAGGAAGAGGAGGGCCCCCAGGCAGGCCGACTGGCCCGAGGGCTGCACCTGCGGGCGGGAGGAGGCGTCAGCCCGCAGCAGCACTGGCCCCAGAGCCACCGGGAGACCCCAGCCTGCCTGGACGGAGGGCCCCACGGCTGCTCCGCTGTGCTGCCCCAAGCAGGTTGCTGCACCTGTCTGAACCTCAGCTTCTGTCCCTGGAAAGCGCTACTAGCCCTTCCTTCCCTGGGGGTTTGGGG
>NW_006436294.1:5377665-5394470 GCF_000325575.1 Pteropus alecto
CTTGCCTGTCCCTCTGAGCCCCTGCAGTGACCACGAAGCAGGGAGGAGCTGACGGCGGGGGCAGGGCCGTGAAGAGGGCAACGGTGACGAGGCAGGATGTCAGCTGTCCTGTCCCCTCCACCCCCCGCCCCGTACCTCCGCGACCTTCGGGGAGGCCTCGCTCCCCGGACTTGGGATGCGGACACTGAGCTGTCTAGGGCCTCAGGGCTAGCTGGGCGGAGGGTCAGCATGGAGAAGCCCCTGTGTCAGCCACCGGGGGCGGGGTGGGGCACAGTGGGATCTGGAGGGCACGCACCGTGTCCAGGTAGAAGGTGCTGGAGCCCACGAAGGAGACAGCGCCGTGCAGGTCGTAGCTGTGCACGCCGTTCCGGTGGTCCTGGAAGGGCACCACGCTGAGGGCGAAGGGCCCCACGCTGCGCGCGCTCCGGTTGGTCAGCCGCACCTCCAGGCGCACGGGGTCGCCCACCCGGCAGGCCGCCGCCTCGCAGTCACAGGGCTGCCCGTCCACCAGCACGTCTGCAAGGGACACAGGACACGAGATGGTCAGGGCCTCGCCCCGCCCATCCATCATTCATCCCCTGGGCAAAGCACCTTCCAGCGGCCAAGGGAATGGCCCGCTGACCTGGGACGCCTCCCACAATCTGCTTCCTTCTTCCTCGGCACACGGCGCCCCAGGCCAGGCAGTAAAGGTTCATCCCCCCCAGAGCCCAAACTCTCAGCGAGGACAACCTCCCCACCCCGCCTCACGACTCCACTTTCCCGGCCTTTGGTATGAGAAACAGGGGACAGTTAAGTAGACTTTGGGTACAAATACCTAATTTTGGATAAAATAAAAATTCAAAGACATAAGAACAAAGCAGCAGGAAGTCATGAGGTGGACACCTAGGGACAGCCACGGGGAGCCAGGTTTTCAGGGCTCTGCCAAGCCTGCTTCAGCTAAAGCACATTTAAATTTTAAATTTCACAAGACACACATTTTTCTAGTCGACAGAAATCTTGGGTGAGCCTAGAGTTTAGAGTCAAATTTGATTCCGGCAAGGCCTGGCCCGGGAATTCATCAAGGAGCTCTGTCACTCCTTGGATGGAGCCAAAGAAGTTCAAGTAGGAAAAAAACAGCGAAACTGGGGTGTGAGGCGAGAGCTAAGGCTGGGGCCCTGGTTGCTGGTCCAGCGCCCCACTCCTCCTTGACAAAGGCTGGCCAGCGGCCTTGGGGAGGAGGCACGGCAGATGTCATTTGAAACCGGGACTCTCCAATTATCCAGTGAAAAGTGGCCGCTGTCCTCTAATGCCAAGACAGCGAGTTGCCGGGGGGACACTCACCTGACCCGGCAAACTCTCCTTCTTTACCGAGTCAAGTAACTGACCTTTTCTCCTTGGCTGTTAGGAAGCTCAGAGTCTAAGGTGTGCCAATCTAGAGGCTTCGGTAGCCACTGATGTTCACGCACACACAGACACACGGCCTCTCCTGCACGCCCACTCCTCCAAGCATTGACCAGCTATGTTAATATGGTTTCCCTTAGCCACACATTTAAAACTTTAAAAAATTTTGCTACTTTATTGTATATTGAGAGAGAGTTTGGAAAAGAGGTTAGAAGCATGGATGGTGGCCAGGAGGTAGGGTGACAGTGTTTTGGGAAGGGTCTTAAAGCAAAGAGGCAGTGCGCGGACTGAGGAGGAGCACGTCAGACCGCAGCCCCCCTTGCCGCTCCCCATCACCCTTGTCCCCCACTTCTGGAGCCTCCATCAGCGCTGGGAAGGGGTCTTTCTGTGGGTGTGCTGGCTCAGACACAGGGACAGCTGGAGATGGAGAGCGACAGGCAGCGAGGGGGGCTGCTGCAGTCTGCCACCCAGCTCCCCCGAGTCACAGCCTAGCACAGGCTCCTTCTGCCGGGTGGCAGGAGCCAGGGGGCGAGCCGGGTCAGGCCAGGGCCCTGCTGGACCCCCAGATGCGTGCGTCCTAACAGCTATGGAGGCAGCTAATGAGTTCATAAGCCTCGGCGCTGGGGGGCGGGGGGTAGGTAGGCGCTGGAGACCCGCACGTGTAATTACCCACGAGTCACGACAGCTCTGCAGGAGCCGTTTGGCTCTCTCGAGTAAATAATTTACTTTTACAACTTTTCATTAAAGATTAAAGGGAATTAAAATTAGGGCAAGTTAGGGAGGAGCCCCGTGCGCCTGGCATTTTCCTGCGGGGCGGCTCTCCAGGGTCCCCAGCGGGGCCACCACAGGCCGGCGCCGCGGGGCATCCTGGGACTGCGGCCCTGTGAGGGGGCCCTGGGGAGGTGCACGGGGAGCTCAGAGGGGGGCGACGGCTGCCCCAGCAGGCAGGCCTCTGGGCTGTGTCTTGGGGTGGCCGTGGCGAACCACTGCCTCCAACGACAGGAGGAAATGTACTGCCAACACCACTCACCCTGCCCATGGTCACGCTCCCCGGCCACCAGGCCAGGATCCTCGCGCCACACGGGCGCCCCGTGGAGGAACAGGGTGAGCCCCTTCGGAAGCCAGGGCTTTGCTTCCTCGTCTGAAACAGGACGGCACAGCGCCCGGTGGGAGGGAGAGATGCCTGGGAGGGCTGCGCGGAGGAGGAGAGCCGGGACAGAGGGAAACCCCGCCCACTGTGACCTCCGTGCTGGGCTCCTGCGTCTGCTCCCGGGCACGCACCCCAGCTCTGCGTCTCAAGGCCCTGCTCACAGGCCTCATACCCCCGGGAGCCTTCCCTCACCTCCCCTCAAGGAAAACTTGAACTTGAGAAAGCTCTGGCAGTAGAGGCTGGCTGGGTGCTCACCAAACCGTTCCTTTTCCTCCTGGGCACACGGCCAGATTGCAGTCTCCCCGGCAGTGTGGTGTGACACAAAGTGAGTCCCAGCCAATAGAAAGTAGAGAGAAATGACACCCCTCAAAGCCGGTCCACAAACACATCCCTCCTACAATCGCCCATCTCCCTGACAGGACTAAAGGAACCGAGGGGTGGAGGAGGGAGGAGCAATGGGATGGGCGGGGCCATCGGAGGGGCGGGGTCACCGGTGGGTGGGGCATCCCTGACATTCTGGGGCTCCTACAGCATTCAGCTGTGACTTTTACAGACTCAGGCAGTCATGTAACGGATCGCTCACCGTCCAGATGGGAACGCTGGAACCCTGCGCAGAGCTGACGTGCCCAGGGCCACACTGATAGTGGTGGCACAGGCACGGGAACCTGGGTCCCCTCTCCTCCCCAATGAGAGCAGAACTGCTTTTTGCACAGGGTACATCTTGCTTGCTGGCGACAATACCACTATTAAGTTCCTGCCTAAAACCTTCTCTTTTTAGACAAGCACTTCAGACGACCAAAGATAAACCAGGAAAAACACAGGAGGAAAAAATGGAAAACACGCCTGCTGGCTGGTAGCCTTATGCAAAGATCCTTCTGAGAACAGCAGAGAATTGAAAATGACTTGTCTGTCCCCAAGCAATGTCTCTACCTTTTCAATCTCTCATTTTTCATCTTCTCTCAAGCCTTTCTAAATAAAGCAAAGATTCCTGCCACCCTGGCAGGACCCTCCACTGTTCTCACGGCTTTGTGTGTAGCCTTGTCCTCGCCATAGTGTCATGCCAGCCTCAGACCTTCTCACCTGCAGGGGGAGGGGGCATGGGGAGGGTCCCAGCAGGTGTGGGAAGAGGCTGTGTGGTTGGTTTCATGCCGCTGGACCTTTGCATGGGCTGTTTATCGCGTCTGCTTGGAGCCTGCCCTGTCTGCCTGTCCATCTCAGCCTCGCCGACCTGGGAAGCCTTCCCTCCCCAGCACCTCAGTCTCTGCACTCGGCCCTCTGCACTTGGCACTCAGGACTCAGCACTCAGGACTCTGCACTCGGCACTCAGGACTCGGCACTCAGGACTCGGCACTCAGGACTCAGCGCTCAAGACTCTGCACACAGCACTTTGCACTTGGCACTCTGCATTGGGCACTCTGCACTTGGCACTTCCCTGGGGCGTCTGCCTCCAGCAACAGACTGAGAGCCAGGAATTGGGTACCCCCTCCATTCCCCGGTGCCCGGCGGGGTGCACGTGGGGCCCCTGGCAAGATCTGCAGACCTTCCCCTGGCGGGTAGTGGGGCCAGGACTGGAAGCCGGGTCTCTGGACTCCCGGGGCTGCGCAGTGGGGAAGCCGCCAAGGGGAAGAAGACATAAAAGGAGGCGGAGGTAGACATGACGCCCTCGACTGCTCCTCCAGAATATTCTAGACCAAGCTGAGGGCTGTCCGCCCTTGTCCTCTGTGCTCTCTCAACCAGTACCTGTGACACTCCTGCCTATGTCACATGCAATGGCCCTTATACTCTCCCCCTTGCCGACTTCTATTGGTTTTCTCAAAACTCAGCTCAAGCGGTGCCTCCAGGAAGGCTTCCTGGATCACACCCAGCCCTGCACAAGCCCCTCGTCATTGGCTGATGGACTGTCTCCCAGAGAGAGGTGCCCTCCTTGAGCGTAGGGGCCCAGGGCTCGTCTCCTGGACTGACAGCGAACGCCAAGTAAGGCAACCCCTGAGCCTCCCTGAGCCTCCACGGCCCACCCGCTACAGAAGAGGGTCAGGCTGGGTGACTTTGGGACGACCGTACCGTTTCACGACGCTTGTGCCGGGGCTCAGCCCCACTGAGCCCACACTCAGACCCCTTTCTACCGAGCCACGGCGGCCTGTTCCTGACACTGCGCCCAGAGCCCCGACTCTGGCCCCTCACGCATACAGCCCAGGGCCTGACATCTGCCTGCTGCTTGGTCAATGTTTATTGTGTCAAACAGACTCTAAGTGGTGACGACAGAAGCTTCCGTGGAACCATAATGTCCCAGAGTGTACACAGATCAATCAGGAAGGATGAGGGCCACAAAAGAACCTTCTGAGCCACCCGTGCGCCCACAGGAGCCGGGCAGCTGGACAAACAGCATGGCGGCAAGCCTGCTGCCCTGCACGGAACTGGGAACAGGCTCAGGGCCACGAGAAAGAGAGTCCCCTTGAAGTCCCCAGGGGGCACCACCCTGCTCAGAGTTTGTCACCAGCCTTTCGGAAGGGGGCTCCGGGCTCATGTGCACGTGAGAAGGGGGTGGGCTCCTCAGGTTCCCACCACCGAGGCCAAGGCAAGTAACACAGGGACAAGGCAGTCACAGGCCTGAAGGGACCAGCAGGCAGAACTGAACAGAATACATCCCAGAGACAAGGGATGCTCAGGGGCCAAGCCTGCACTGCCTGGCACTGACCCCAACCTTGGCTCTTAGATCAACCTGGCCTTTGCAAAAACCAGGTCACTGTGAGCATCCCTGCTCCAGGTATTAGGGTCATACCCTGGCCCTTGATCATTTCTCGGACTCTGCACGCTGCCCACCTGCTTCCAACTCCGGCTTGTAACCACTGGCAACAGGGCAGGCTTCCCCATATTCCTTACTGAAACTGCTGACCTTGGCTTTGTGGTACCCTGGTTGGAGGGACCCCCACAGTTCCTTCTAATCTGCCTAGCGATCGGGGCTCCTGTTCCCCAACCTAGAAACGAGGATCTGGACACCTTGTTTCTGCCTTCGCAAACTCAGAGAACACTAGACCACAGGTCACACTCCCATCCATCCAGCACCCACCCGTGCACGCATTCATCCGCCATCCGACTCTACCGGCTCACCCACCCACTCACCCACCCACTCACCACCCACGGCCGGGGCTGCATTCGAAAGCAGAAACCCTGGCGGCATGGCTCTGACTGCAGGCCCAGCGCGGCAGTGGCTCACCCGGGCTGGAGCTCGGGGCAGGGGTAAGTGCAGCGAGAGGAGGGCGTGAAGGGGTGCAGAGCTCTGGGGAGGGGGGTGGCGCTGAGCACACTGGTCTTCTAGGCCGCACAGAGGAGGTGACTCTGAGCTCAGCGGATACGTGTGAAGGAGTAAGTCTGAGATCCTTGAACGGTTGAGGTAATGGGACATGGCCTTGGTGGACGTCCCTCCCCAGCGCCCTCCTGGTTTGGCTGATCAGCCTCTTACTATCAAAGAAGCAGCAGCACATACTTCCCTGGGCCGACAACACTGCTTCCAGGAGAAAAACGGAAATTTTAAAAGCAACTGGGAAATGACTGCCTGCCAGGCTATCTGCTTACTTAGCAGGAAAGCCATTTTGATCACAGAGCAGCACCCTGTGCAGGACACAAGGTTCCTGGGTTCCTGACACAAGGGGCGGGGGGACGCGCGGGGCTGGCGGCAGCTGTGGCCTTTGCTGGAAAGGCTGGGGGAGACAAAGGCCAGCTGGGCCAGCCACACCGAGGGAGGGGCGCTGCCAAACGCACATCGGAGGAGGGGAAGACCCACCTCTGAGCAGCCTGAGCTAAGAGCACCTTCCAGATGCCTCCACTGCAAACGGAACAGCCAACTAGACAGGTTAGCCAGAGGGCTGCTGCCTCGAGAACCAAGAAGAATGGTTTGCAAGGAGAGTATTCGGAGCCAGTATGCAAATCAGGGTGCTTGAAAACAGTTTGTTCTCTTAAATAATTTAATCATCTCCACCACCATCTCCTTCCAAGAAGCATTTGGTTGCTTAGGAAGAGGGTGGCGGAGCAGGCCAGGGCACGGGGGCCAGGAGGCCCGGGCCGCCCTCTTAGCTGTGCACTTGGCCTCCCCTCACCTGGAAAGCAAAACCTCAGCCCTGAGGCTCCGGAGGTTATGGAGATGGGGCCAGGCAGGAGCCCTGCAGGCACAGCAGGCCTGAGCTCCAGGAAGGGAGCAGCTGCAGCTGACGCAGCCGCGGTCTGAGTCCTGAGTCCACCACCCGCCACACGGCTCCCTGAAAGTGGGGACTGGTCCCAGGGACAGGGCAATCAATCGAATAGGAAAGAGAGTAATATTTACTGAGGGCCTTAGTTAACATTAAGTAGGTGCCAGAGATAGCAACAGGCAGGTCTCAAGCCACACTCGTCTTTGTCTTAACCTGTGAGCTAGATTCTAGAGAGAAAGATCAAAGCTCAGACAGGTTAAGTTACTTGATTAAAGCTGTCGGGCATTGCTGGGATGGAAACAGGGTTCTGTCTGAATCCAAAACTCAGGATCATTCACCGCAGTCACACTAAGCCCCAGTCTCCAGGAAGAATGAAAAGAAAATCCATGGATTTATCTAGGAAAACAATTCTTTACTGAAATGTCTTTACTGAGTCATGGGAAATTCTGAAAAATCGATGTAAACTATGGCCTGTCTCCCATGCCAGAGAGCCCCTTAGGTCTGTCTGTCCACCCATCTGTCCATCCATCATCATTCATCCACCATCCATCATCATTCATCCACCATCCATCATCCATCATCCACCATCCATCATCCACCATCCATCCATCCATCCATCCACCCCACCATCCATTATCCATCATCCACCATCCACCATCCATCCATCCATCATCCATCATCCACCATCCATCCTCCATCACACCATCCATCCATCCATCATTCATCATCCACCATCCATCATCCGTCATCCATCCATCCATCCATCCATCCATCATCCATCATCCACCATCCATCCATCCATCATTCATCATCCACCATCCATCATCCGTCATCCATCCATCCATCCATCCATCCATCATCCATCATCCACCATCCATCCATCCATCATTCATCATCCACCATCCATCATCCGTCATCCATCCATCCATCCATCCATCCATCATCCATCATCCACCATCCATCCATCCATCATTCATCATCCACCATCCATCATCCGTCATCCATCCATCCATCCATCCATCCATCATCCATCATCCACCATCCACCATCCATCCATCCATCATCCATCCATCCGCCCACCCACCATCCATCATCCACCATCCACCATCTATCATCCATTCACCTATCATCCATCCATTCATCCATCCACCATGCATCATCCATGCATTCACCAACATCATCCATTCATCCATATTCATCATCTATCCATCCACCATCCTTCATTCATTCATCCACCATCCATTCATCCATCATCCATCCATCCATCATCTATCCATCCACCATCCATTATCCATCATCCACCATCCACCATCCATCCATCCATCCATCCACCCCCCCATCCATTATCCATCATCCACCATCCATCCATCCATCCATCCACCCCCCCATCCATTATCCATCATCCACCATCCATCCATCCATCCATCCACCCCCCCATCCATTATCCATCATCCACCATCCATCCATCCATCCATCCACCCCCCCATCCATTATCCATCATCCACCATCCATCCATCCATCCATCCACCCCCCCATCCATTATCCATCATCCACCATCCATCCATCCATCCATCCACCCCCCCATCCATTATCCATCATCCACCATCCATCCATCCATCCATCCACCCCCCCATCCATTATCCATCATCCACCATCCATCCATCCATCCATCCACCCCCCCATCCATTATCCATCATCCACCATCCATCCATCCATCCATCCACCCCCCCATCCATTATCCATCATCCACCATCCATCCATCCATCCATCCACCCCCCCATCCATTATCCATCATCCACCATCCATCCATCCATCCATCCACCCCCCCATCCATTATCCATCATCCACCATCCATCCATCCATCCATCCACCCCCCCATCCATTATCCATCATCCACCATCCATCCATCCATCCATCCACCCCCCCATCCATTATCCATCATCCACCATCCATCCATCCATCCATCCACCCCCCCATCCATTATCCATCATCCACCATCCATCCATCCATCCATCCACCCCCCCATCCATTATCCATCATCCACCATCCATCATCCATTTGTCCGTCCATCCATCCATCCACCATCCATCCAACCACCATCCATCATCTATCCATCCACCAACCATCCATCCATCCATCCATCCATCCATCATTTATCCAGCAAATTTTCTCACCGAGCATCCAGTGTCCCAGGTAGTGTGCTGGGTGTAAGAACAAACCAAGTCCCCAACTTCCAGAGCTTATGTAGGAGTGAAAAACTTTCCAATAAATCAGTCACAGGGAAGTGATATCTTCAGGCACCAGCCCCCAGGAAAGCACTGACAGCCACCAGGATGCAGATAACAAAACTGCCTGCTAGGCCCTGTTTGATCTAAGAGTTCCCCGGAAACATTTGTCTTTGTGTAAGACGTTTACAGCCAACATCTGCTTTCTGTAATCTGCTTGCTGGCTTGTTCAGAAGACCACCAGGATATGCTCTTAAGCTTTATAAGGTGCCTCCTCTGGAAGCTCGGGGCTGATCTCCTCTGACCCTGCGTGGTAGAGAGTCAGTCGCCGGCCGGCTAATAAAGGCTCACAATTCATCTCAATTGGCTCCGTGGGTCTTAGAATTGATCGCGCCACAACACTTACTCCTGCAGGAGAACAAAGCACCAGACATGTGAGCGCGCACACACGCGCACACACACCTGTGCATGGATCAGTCAGTCAGGCGGAGATAAGTCAGTGGAGGATGGAGGCGGGGGTGGGAGGCTACCTTATGTTGGCTGCCAGGGCAGTCTGTGAGGCGACATTTGAGCTGAGCCTTAAAGGAGATGGACATCCAGCATCTGGGGGCATGTGCCAGGCAGACGAAGAGCGGGTGCCCAGGCCAGAGCTCACGGGGGTAGTGGACTGGCCGGGGCGGGCTGCGGGAGCAGGGGAAGCACAACTTCCCGTCGGGTGCAGTGGAAGCCCTGTGGGGTCACAGGAGGCCGTGACACTGAGGGCAGATGTCACAGCATCACTGCAGACGGGCGCCGTTCAAGAGAAGGGGAGGGCAGACTCTGAAAGCTGAGCCCACCTCTGCGGCCGGGACCCCCCAGAAGTACACGCATGTTGCGCGTCCGTGTGTGGGTCTGTGCTTTCCTGAGCACGTGGGCCGAAGCTCTCATCCAATCCAACGGTCTGAGGCCCCAGAGGGTTAACAGCCAACATCTTAAAGGGCCGTTTGACCCCCGGCAGCAAGAGGAGAGGTGAGGGAAGAGGGTGCGGCGTCGGGAGGGAGACAGGAAAGGAAAGTGTAGTCGGGCTCGAGAGCCGTCCGGGGTCTCAGGCTGCATCGAGCGCGCGGGAGAACCACGAGGCCCTGCAGGCGGCCGGACGCAAGAACCGCAGGCACGGGCGAGAGAGACACGCGTTCCCGAAGCAAAGGCCACACCGATGCCTCCGAACGACACCCGGGTGGCACATTCCCACGGGCGAACGCGCCCACACGGAGCGAAGGTCACCCATGTAGAAGGAAGGTCACCCACACAGAAGGAAGGTCACCCACACAGAAGGAAGGTCACCCACACGGAGTGAAGGTCACACTCATCCCTGAGCTGCTCCCCACCAGGGACCTTGGGAGCTGGGGGACTCGCTTAGCCAGGCTTTACCTGTACCCGACCAGAGCCTGGGGACTGCCCGTGGCCCCTTTAAGGACAGAGATCCAGTCCGAGGACCTTATCCCCAAAGGGTTACAGCCAAATAATCACCCGGCAACTTTCAGAGACACAACACCTCGCACATGAAGCAACTCGAGGACGGAATGTTTTACTTTTTCTCCTTTTTCACGAGGCCTCAGGGAACCTGCCAAACCCCTGTGGCCCCAAAGCAGAGGAACAAGGCTGGAAAGAAGGCGTTTCAGAGGCCTGCCAGCCCTGCCCACAGTAAGGATGCGTGTCCTCGGGCAAGTCATCTCGGCTCCGCCCCCGCCTATGAAGGAGCGCAGGGACCAGCAGTGCTCAGGTCCCCTGCTCACCATACGGGGCCTGGCGGCCTCCTCGCCACCCACCCTCAGTCCCCGTCCCCAGAGTGAGCGCAGGGGCTGTGCTCTCCCGACCCTCCACCTCCACCTCCACCTGTCTGCAAAGGGTCGCCTCTTATTCTCCAAACGCAAACCGCAGTTCCACATACGGACTTCTGAACCAGCGTCTCTGGAATCGGACTGACACTCATGTCAGGGCCCTGACGCTCACCATCGAGGGGACTTCGGAGAGGACAAACCATCTGAGGGCACCTGCATAGCTGGCACCGTGTGGAGACTCAACACGGAGAAGGAGCAAGGTGCCACGAGAGAGGGAAAAAGTCAAATTCTTCTGCTGACGCCAACGGAGTGGCTGCCGGGCTGGGCCCAGAAGTGCCCTGTCCTCGTCAGGGCCCGTCCGCGGGCTGGAGGGGACAGGGAGCAAAGGGCCTCGAAGGCTGGCTTAGATGGACCCAGGAGAGAACTCAGGCAGCTGTGGGCGGGGGGAGAGAAAGAAGATTCCAGATGGAGGAGACGTGGGAGCCAAGTGCAGAGCGGGGAAGGTGGGTATGAGCTGGCTGGGCCCAGATTCTGCACAGAGACCAGGGAAATGGCAGACATGATGGGCCCTTGGTCCAAGAGGCAACACAAGCAGCCGACACACACATGGCAAAACGCCTCGCCTCACCAGGAATCGAAGAATGCAAACGGAAAGCCTGCAATGCCTTTCTTTTCTGACCTAGTCGACTGACACAGATTTTAAGGGAAAATAAAAGCTATTGCTGGCAAGAGTCAAGAGAAATAGATATTTTCATACACAGCTGATTAGCATCTAAAAGCCATGATATTTATGGAGAACAATCTCCCATTAAGTAGCAAACAGCCCTGAGAAACGGATACGCTTTGACTCGACAATTTCGTTTCTAGAACATTACCAGTGTGGGTGGATTTGGACTGTAGCACTGAGAAACTGGAAACTACCTGTGCTCTAAAAATAGAGGGGTGGGCACGTAAACGAGGGCGCCAGTGTCCATGCAAGGGACACTGTGCAGCCATGAAACCACGCTTTAGATGTGCGCACCTGGCGCAGAAAGACAGTGACGACCCGCACGGAGGAAAAGCAGAGCTGCACCCACACGCTCAGCCGCGCGTCCTTCCCGCAGCATGTACACAGCTGACCCGCGGACCACGTGGGTTTGAACCACGCGGGGAGGCGCACGCACAGGGTGACGCATCCCGTAGACAGACGCTGCGAGCTTACGCCATCGGTGAGTCCGGTCCGGTGCTGCCAACGTATTTTCTCCTCCTATGATTTCCTTCATTTTCTTTTCTCTAGCTCCCTTTATTGTAAGAATACAGGACACGATGCGTACGACACACAGCATGGGTGTCGGTCGGCTGCGTGACTGGGGAGGCTCCCAGCCAGCAGCAGGTATCAGCAGCTAAATCTGGGGGGAGTCAAAAATGACATGCGAATTTTCACCTGTGGGGAGGGTCAGCGGCCCAATGCCCCGTGTGGTTCAAGGGTCGACTGTACCCAGAAGACAATCTACACCAGTGGTCCCCGACCTGTCTGGCACCAGGGACTGGGGCTCCTGTGAGAATCTAACACCCGAGGACCCGAGGCGGAGCCGAGGTGGTGATGCCAGGGCTGAGGGGCGGCTGCAGATGCAGGTGAAGCTTCGCTCGCCCGCCTGCCGCTCACCTCCTGCTGTGCGGCCTGGTTCCTAACAGGCCGCGGACTGGTACCGGTCCCGATTTAGACAACTACACACCATCTGCTGAATCACCATCTCTGGATGGTGGGGTTACTGCTAACATTTAACTTCTCCTTTGCATGTACTGTAATTGTTATTTTTTTTAAATGAGCATGAATTTTCTTTTAGCTGTTTGAATCACCATCTCTGGATGGTGGGTTTACTGCTAACATTTAACTTCTCCTTTGCATGTTCCGTAATTGTTATTTTTTTTTTAAATGAGCATGAATTTTCTTTTAGCTGTCGACGAGGGGGACTGAGCGGAGCTCGTGGCCCACTGTTACTCTATCTTCATACGATCTGTATTAACTGAGCGCTAGTGTATGTCAGTCTGATGTTAGCGGCTGAACTGTGTCTCCCCAGATTCACACATTGAAGCTCTCACACCCTGTGCTTCAGAACGTGACTGTACCAAAGAGAGGGCCTTCACAGAGGTGACTGAGTTAAAACGAGGTGCCTAGGGTGGGCCCTGATCCGGTAGTACTGGTGACGTACACCATGTGCCAGCACAGCAGACGGCTGAAGCCGGGGGTCAAAGTGGACCCAGGAACTTCTGGGCACCCTTAGCTTGAGCCTCGGAGCCGTGCAGGCCCCGCCCTGAGCAGCAGCATGACGACCACATTCCAGTGAGTCAGGACAGCTGTCCCTACGCGCCCTCTTCTGAAACAGGGGCTACAGTGTTCGCTTTTAGATAAAAAATCACGCAAGGAGACGAAACAGCAGTCTGCCCAGGTCACCAGGGCTGTGACAGTGGGGCTGGGAGGGACCTCGCTGATCATCTAAACCGACTTCCCCGGGGCAGGCGGCGGCGGCCATGCTCAGTGGCTCAAGGCAGGCCCTGCACAGGTGGCAAGTGAGGATGACCTGTGTCTCCTGATTCCGACCTCGGGGCCAACTTGAGGACCACAAGACATCGGCGACATGGGCAGTCACGGGGTCTGCGAAGCAGCGACGCCAGCCTGTGTATGCATGGACTCTGCCCCCGTGGCCTCAGCCTCACTCAGCTGTGTCCCAGAGCACGGTCCCTGCAGCCCCCTGCCGGCTGGGACAAGTCTCTCCCGTGGCACGAATCGGACAGCTGCCCAGGTGGGCTGGGCAGGAAGATGAGTCAGCTGACAGTGACACGTAATTAAGCCGCAGCCCGGCTCAGAGGGGCGGCAGGGGTGCCGGCCGCCTAAACATTGCTAATGGCTATCGGTTCGCCCTGCCAATGTCTGCGGCCTGTATATAGCTGCTTACAAAGCCACTCGGGATCCAAATAGAGAGTGATCGTTCATCAGGCTCAACGGCCCCATGTGTGGGCGGGAACACAGGTGAGGCCCCCACACGCAGGTCCACACACGCGGTGGGGAGCAGGGACCGTGAGGGGGCGCCCCTAGGCGCCTGGCACCGCATGTATGCCATCTCCACCCCACCCCCCACAGGGACCAGCAAGGTCAAGGGCACAACTCACCCCCATGCTATAGACAGCACATGGAGGCTCAGGGTTCGGAGACCTGCCCAGGCCGGGCCTCGTGAGGGACCCTCCGACAGTCCCCGAACCCCTTCACTGTGGCCGTCTCCAGGCCACCCCGTCTCGGCCCCATCAGTACCCCCCACCCCCGCAGCCGTCCGTCTTCAGGGCTCCCCCCTCGGCTGCACCACCTGCCTGGAACCCTCTGCTCATCTCCCAGTGTCACGTGGGGTCCCCCGGCCATGGAGGAGGCGGGGCCAGGGCTGAGGTGGCCGGGTCGCCTGCAGCCTAGAGCCGGCCTCCCCCACGCAGTGCCCCTCAGGAGCCCACGGGCCCCGCGCCTGGGCCACGTCGCGGTGGCTGCGGCCAGGGCCTCGCTCCTGATGGGCCACGCGCCTCCCCGGCACCACCGGCTGTGCACCTGGCAGCCGGTGCCGTGTGAGGCGGGTCGCACCAGCTCCATGTCCACACCGGGGCCTTCGTCTCTGTCTCTCCGCTGGCGGCTTGACTAGGTTTTAACTAAAAGGCAACGTAAGTGCTGGATAGTACTGAGGGCCGAGACCCTTAACCGAAGATAAATCTCTCAGGGTTTCAAGGCCAGAGGCCCCGAGCACACTGGGGTCTGTCCTCAGGAAGAGCAGACGTGGAGTTCGCGGGATCAGAGACCCGAGGGGCAGGCTGTCGGAAGGAAACTGAGGTGGGGACAGCAGAGGGGCCCCCAAGGACGCACCTCAAGGTCGAAGGCGCTATAGCTTCTTGCTCGCCCGCCCCTTCCCTCGCCGGCTGCCACGCTCCACACGCATCCGCCTGGCCCATCACAACCCTCTCGGCTGGAGCGAGCCGGCCACCTATGTGGGCCTCTGGCCATGGCTGCCCCTCTGCCTGCGACCAACTAAGTAGTTGGTCAATTAATTAATGCATTCACCCTTCCAACGGCCCTAACTCAGCTCTACCCATGTGCCAGGTGCTCTTTTAGAAAGCAAAAATCTCTAGAAAGAAATGAAAGAGAGGCAAACAGCTGCCTGCTCTGCGAAGCTCACGTTCCAGTGGGGAGGCGGAACGCAGTGGCGTGTCTGCGCTGGCGAGGGGCGCTGTGGGCGGGAGGGTGATGCGGGCCGTGCTGGGCAGGGCGTCTGGGCTGGGTGGATGGGCAGGTAAAGGCTCACCTGGGTGGGCGGGGGACAGAGTGGCCTTCGAGGCCAGGAGTGGAGGGGGAGGGTGACCTGAGAATGCTCTGAGCTAGGAAGTCACCGGGGGGTTAAGGAGAAGGGTGACGGCCTGATTTGTGGGTTTAGAAGGTCCCTCGGGCTGCCACGTGGACAGACCGTGGCCGGTGATTCCGGATGAGGCCTTGGGAGGGCCCAGGAGAAACACGAAGCTGGGAGGCCGGACTGGGGAGCGGCGGCCTGGGGAGAGCTGGTCAGCCTCGGGCCGTGTGTGTACAGGTGGCACAGGTGTGCACACACAGGCGGCTCTCCTTCCCGCCTGCACACGGCCTCGGCCTCATCCGGCATGACCTCTGGTGTCCCCGCAAACATGTCACTGTCCAACCATCGGCAAGGGCCAAACTCACTGTCTTCCCAGCCCCTGGACTCACCCCCCCAGGACAGGCACCGTGTTCCCTCGCCTGTCCCCGGAGGCCAGAAGTGGGCAGGGAGGAGGTGCTTCAGAACACTTACCGAAGGGACAAGCGTCTTCCTGTCAACCCGAGAGCGACTCATTACCGTTAATTATTTAGATTATTTCCCGATAGGGACTTGAAGACTCAGTAGGGGGAGGAGACTTTCCAGACTGAGCTGGGAACTGACCTCAGCTGGTCGGGCCCCACCCAGTCCCGTCAGGGCACACACTCTGGGGACTGACTCCTAGGAGCGATGGGGAACATGCACCGTCGACAACAAAGTCTGTCAGTCGGGAGAGAAATGACCCAGAGGCACCATGTGACCTTGGGGTGACGCCTGGTGAAGAAGCGGGTCGAAGGCTGTGATTCAGAGGACAGAGGGGACGCGGACCCTGACACCCAAGGGCTCTGCGAGCCCAGAAGGCGTCTCGATGGTGCCGAGTGGGAGCCCCCTCCCTGCCCGCCACACATCGGCCCCTCGGCGGTCCTGTGCGGGGATGGACCGTGGCACGAGGCCCCCAGGGCCCCTCGCTACCTGCCAGCCAGGGACATCAGGGGCCCAATGCCCAGCTCTCTCCGTGGCTCACTTTTCTAATAAAAGCGAGAGGTTAGAATATCGGTCTCTGGGGACCAAGAGCTGGGCTGCAATGATTCGTTCGTTCTGTGCCTTCCTTTCCTGTAAACATCTCCCCTTTTCACAAGCTGATCAATCTGCTTTTTTCCCAGAATCTGAGAAGAGGGCTTTTGTCCTCGGCTAGGCATGGGGCATGTCATTCAGGCCTCGAAATCACCAGCTGCTCTCCAGGGGCCTGGGAAGTTGAGGGCTGAGGCCACACCCGGGAGGGAGGGGCGTAGGCCACATGTGGCACGAGGACATGGTCGGTGTGGACATGGCCAGTGCAGTGATCACGGAGCCCGGGCTGTGAGCCTGACGGGCTGGGGCGCCTCTCCCCTCCATGGGTTGTGGGACATTAGGACAGCCACTTCTTTCTGTGCCTAAGGCCCCGCAGGGTGAGGCCCAAACTCCAGGGCCATCACAGGCCAACCTGACCTGTCAGGACCAAGTGTGCTGCCCTGTCCTCCATGACTGCTGTCCCTCTGGCCTGGTGCCTGGGCCTCAACATGGCAGTGCATATGTGGAAAGTCTTCTCTGTTTCTGTCACTGAAGTTCACCCCCACCTTTGGGATCTACCCAAAGGCAGGTCCCTCTCTGCGACACAAGCCTGACATGGAGGCCACCCCAGGCCCCGTCCGCTGCTCTGTGCACCTGAGTCC
>NW_006436294.1:5396407-5396671 GCF_000325575.1 Pteropus alecto
ACTCTGAGCTGAGGAGATGGCGCTCAGAGTCCAGCGAGGTGACAGCAGCCAGAGTTTGTGGGACAGAAAACCAGACAGAGGCGAGCAGGAAAGGGACCTAGAGAGGGGTGGATCCATGTCCTCGCACAAGTGTCCAAACCACAGAGTGTGCCAGCCACAGACTTTGGGTGACACTGGTGTGTCCATGCAGACACACTGGTTAGAACAGACGTACTGCTCGGTGGGGGAGGCTGTGGGGGGTACTGGGCGGTGGGGGAGGCTGGG
>NW_006436294.1:5396852-5414357 GCF_000325575.1 Pteropus alecto
GGTTGGTGGGGGAGGCTGGTGGGGTACTGGTATACAGAAACTCTCTGTACTTTCTGCTTGATTTTGCTGTGAACCTAAAACTGTTGTGTAAAATAGTCTATTTTTAAAAATGGAATCATGAAAATACTCAACGAATCTCAAAGAAGCCAGTAAAAGAGAAAAATGGAACACAGACCAGTTGGGACAGACAGAAAGGAAATAGAAGACCACAGACTAAGCCTAGATGCATTAATATCGCATTAAATGTTAACGTTTCATCGAACAAGTGGACCCAAACAAAAGGCAGAGGTGTTCAAGATAAAGACAGAACAAACAAAACAAGCCCAACTTCATGTTGCTTGCAAGAAATACCCTTTCAATACAAAGAAACAAACAGGTTAAGTCAGAAAGCACGAAGAGAAGCACAGCATGATGACGTGTCGTAAAGATAATATATTATAAAGGGTGGAGTAGCTGTATAATATCAGAGCAATTGATATTATGAAGTTATGAGTGTCATTTAACAACTATAAAGGGGTCAATTCATCAAAGGGACATACGAATCCTAAATGTTTATGTACCTAATACAGAGCTTCAAAATGTGTACAGTAAAATCTGATAGAGCTGCCAAGAGACACAGAGAAATCTGCAATTGTAGTTGGATAAATACAATGCTCCTCTCGATAACTGATGCAACGGAGAAACAGGAAGTCATCCAGGGCATAAAAGACTCGAACGGCACGATCGAACACCCCGACCGAGCTAAACTGAGTGTAGGGGGCACACTACCCAAACCGCAGAACATACGCTGTTTTCAAGTACACATGAAATACCTACCAATACAGACCATAGTCTCAACTGTAAGTTTAAGAGGATTCATGTCACAGGAAGTATGTTCTCGGACAATGTGTTAGTAATTGATACCAGAAAGAGGCCTGGAAAATCCGCAAATACTTAGAAACCAAACAGTGCCCTTCCAAATCACCCTCGGCTCAAAGAAGAGATTAAACGGCCAATTAGAAATTGTTATGAGCTGAGTGATAATGAAAACACAACCTAGCAAAATTGGTGAGATGCCCACAGCGATGCTTGCTGGACGATTTACAGCACAAAACGCCTATTTTTTAAAAAATGGAAAAAATCTCAAATTTATGATTTTAGCTTCTGCTTTAAGAAATTAAGACTAGAAGAACAAATTAAATCCAAACTAGGAAAAGAAAGGAAATAACAAACAGCAAAGTGGAAATTAATGAAACAGAAAACAGAAAATCGATAGGTAAAATCAATGAAACCAAAAGCTGGTTCTTTGAGCTCAATAGAATTAGTAAACCTCCAGCCACACTGATCAGGAGAAAAGAGAGAAGACACACATGATCGATATCAGGAACGAGAGAGGTGATGTCACCTCAGATCCTATAAACTATTAGAAGAAAAAGAGAATACTATGAGGAACTTTATTCCAAATATTTACCAATCTAGATGAAATGAATACATTCCTTGAAAGATATACCACCAAGTCTCACTAAAGAAGAGATAATCAGAATATTCTTTAATATATCTATTAAAGAAATTGAATTATAGTCACCATCCTTCTCACAAAGTGACTCTAGGCCCAAATGATTTCATTAGGAAATTCTACCAAACATTTAAGAAAGAAAGAATACCAATTCTACCCAAAATCTTTCGGAAAATCAAACAGGGAATACTTTCCAACTCATTGTATGAGTCTAGAAGGATCCCGAAGCCTATGCCTGACAGATGCTACAAGAAAAGAAAAACACAGACAAACATTCCTCACAAACAGAGATGAAAACATCCTGGAAGGACTTTTTTTTAGGAGATTGAATCCAACATATATATATACAAAAAGGTTAATATACCATCACCAATTGAACTTTATCCCAGGGATGCAAAGTTGGTTTAGCATTTGAAAAATCAATGTCATTCACCATACTAAGAAACGAAAAAAGAAAAAAACAGCATAAGATCGTTTTGATACAGAAAAAGTATTTGACACAATCCAACATTCACTCCTGATGAAAACCCTCGGCAAACTAAGAGTAGAACGTCCCCGGCTTGATAAAGGGCACCTCTGAAAACCTATCAACATCATGTTTAATGGTAAAAGCCCCAACGCTTTTCCCCTCCGCTCAGGAAACAGGTAAAATGCATTGCTCACCACTCCCATTCAGCATGGCATGGGAAGGGATGAACAGAATGCATCCAGATCGGAAAAGGGGTAAAACTGTCTTTATTCTCAGAAAACACGACTGACTGTGGAAAATCCAATGGAATCTATCAAGATGGCTTTCGGGACTAATAAATAAGTGGGTTTGGAGAGATTGCAAAATACAAGGTGAACATACAAAAATCAGCTGTATTTCTATATACTACCAACCAACAATTGGAAATTAAAATTTTTAAAGTGTGGTTTGGACACCTGTGCGAGGACATGGATCCACCCCTCTCTGGGTCCCTTTCCTGCTCGCCTCTGTCTGGTTTTCTGTCCCACAAACTCTGGCTGCTGTCACCTCTCTGGACTCTGAGCGCCATCTCCTCATTTGCAGCAGGATAAAAATATGAAATAAATTCAGGGTAAATCAGAAGATGTGTTAAGACTGGCACACGGAAAACTATAAAAGACTGCTTACTTAGCAAAATTAAAGACAAGTCAACGGAGAGAGATACACGGAAAACTCAATAAGATGTTAAAACTCAATGAGATGTTAATTCTTCCCCGACTGATGCATAGATCAACATAATCCCAACTGAAACCCTAGGGGGCTTTTTTTTTTCTTCTGTAGAAGGTAACAAACTGATTCTGAGATTCATATGGAAATACAACACGAAAGACCTAGAATGGGCAAAATAATATCTGACTTTAACACTTGACACTACAGTAATCGAGACCGTGTGGGAAGAGCTTCGAGACAGACAGATCAGTGAAGGAGAACACACAGTCCAGGAGGACCGCACGGATGTGGACAAGAAATTTTTAACAAACGCGCAAAAGCGATTCAGTCACGAAAACACAGTCTTCTCAACAAACGGTGCTAAAAAACGTGAATATCTGTATTCCACAATAATAAACTTCGATCAATACTTTGTATCACATAAAAGGTTAATTCAAAATGAATCACAGATCCAGAAGTGAAACCTAAGGCGACAAACTCCTAGGGGGATACACGAGAAGAGAATCTTTGTGACCTTGGGTTAGGCCACGGTTTCTTAGATACGGTACCGAAAGCGCACTCTAGGAAAGAAAAAAACAGATTAAAAAGACTTCAGAATTAAACGTTTCTGTTCTCTGAAGAACACTCTCCGGAGTACGAAGAGACAAGTTCCAGACGGGGAGAGTAGATACGCGAAACGTAAATTCAATAAAGGACTTTTATACACAATATATAAAGAATTCTGAAAGGTTAAGGATATGAAAATAAACACCCCAGTAAAATAACAGGCAAAAGATCGGACACGCGCCCAGAAGATGCTACGGACGGCAAACGTGCACGCGTGAGATGTCGAAGACACAGCCGGCAGGGAAACGCACATCCGAGCAGCAGTGAGACGCACGTCACGCCCGCCAGCGCGTCGGGAGTGAGAGCGACGGGCCACCGCGTGCTGGAGAGGACGCGGTGTCACCGGAACCCGCGTCCCCGCCGCTGGGCACGCCGGGTGCTGCACCCCCGGGAAGGCGGTTTGGCGTCTGTTTAAACGCTCATACAAAGGCTCGTATATGGTGGTGGCAGCTGCTTTGTTTCTAAAAGCCAAGAACTGGAAGCAGGCCAAACGTCTATCCACAAGTGAATGGATGGGGAGTATTATAACATGTGCACACAACGGAATACTACTCAGCAATGAATGGAACAAACTGTTGGTGTACACGACGTACATGAATCTCAAACCGATTCTTCTGAATGAAAGAGGCCAGTCACAGGACCGTGTAAGAATCCGCCTAGAGAAAGCGCTAGAAAGCGCAGGCTGACCGACAGTGACAGGAAGCAGGTGGTGACCGGGTGGCGGGCGTGGGTGTGGGCAGAAGGCTTCGGGATGGGGCGAGTGGAAACGTGGGGTGACGACGACCTCAGCGGTGTCTACGTTTTGTTCAAACTTATCAAACTGTACAATTTAAATATGTTTAGTTTACTGTGTGTCAACCGGACCTCAACAGAGCTGTGGAAAAACCGTCCGGGCCACACCAACGTTTATCTTTGCTTCCAGCCCTAGGCAGGCCGCGCCTCTTCTACAGAAAAGCACTGAAGTGACAGCAATGAGGTCACAGCCCGGGGAGCGGTCACCGCTTCATCTGAGTCTGAGAGGACAACTCTTGCTGGAGCCACTGAGCTGCTTCTGTCTGCTACAGCCTGCGGGGGTGGTGTCGGGCGGGCGCTTTGCAGTCACCGCTGTCCCCCATCCTTATCACAGCCCCGCTGTACCCGCTCGGAGGGTGAGGACCTCGGCTCATGGAGGTGGCTTCTGCCCCGAGGTGTTAGGGCCAGAACAGAAAAGGGCATCGCTGAAGCTTACAAATCCAGGGATCAAGTTATCGACGCTGATACATGGCTAATTTCCTTCTAAATCTTCATCAGGTTGATCGTTAAGAATCGGCGACTGCTCAGCTTTGCCTTTACATTTATTTTTCAAATCAACCTCATTGCTGTGGGTCTAACACTTGCCTGCACTCGGTCCGGTGCCTCCTGTCCGTTTGCACATGTGAAAGCCACCCCACAGTGTGACTTGGAACAACCTGTGACTTCGCAGCCCAGCCATGTGGGGCGAGAACCTCGATGCTGCCTTTCTCTCCGGGGCCATCGTGGGCACCAAGAAGGTTGGGGTGCGGGAGTCTGCTCGACGGGAGAGAAGGACCCACCTGCCGTGGACACTCGCGCTCACTGCCACGGGGTCCTGCTTTGCTGCCAGCCCACTCCCAGATCAACAGAGGGCACTGGACGTGGAACCAGGGGGCCCAATCCCAAGCAGGCCCTGGCCCTCGTGGCCGTGTGACCCCGACAAGCTGCTCCCCTCCCTGCCCGCTTGTGCTGAGTGCTACGGCGGGGGCCACGGCGGGGCCCCAAACAGGCCTACGCCCCGATCACACACACAAGGCCCCTCACAGAGCCTGGCATCCGCACACCCTCGGCGCCCAGCCCCCTCCCCTCCGGGCCCTCCTGCACGTGGCTTCACACCCAGAGCTGCTGTGTGCTGGCGGAGGGCGGGGAGGAGGGTTAATTTAAAATTTAACTTGCTTTCTTTTTCCCACAGGGAAAAGGTTTCTAAAAATAGCCTGGCCTGTCAGAACTGTTAACTGTCAGGCAGGGCCAGGCCTGCTGCTCCCATGGGGAGCACAGCCAGCGACAGGGAGCACTCAGCTCAGACCTTCCTGCTGCCAACAGCTATGGGGCTCGGCCGGCCGGCCGGCAGCCCTCAGTCCTGGGGCCGAGAGGGCCCCTTGGGCCACGCCATCCCAACCTGGCAGGGCAGTCCCCGACAACCAGGTTTGCCTGTGTGAAGTGCTCCCCTGTGCGTGCCTGGGCCTGGGGCTCCTGTTTTACGTGGCCCCCACCCCACCCCAGGCCGTCGACGGCCCACGGGGCGGGCCGAGCCTCAGAGAAGGAAGGCGCCTCTCCTGGGCGGAGGGGCCGAGAACCCAGCTCGTCTGTGAGACGTGGCTCCTGGTGCTGACGTCTCCCATGCGCTAGGGTCCCCAAAGCGTGTGGCGATGCCATCCGGCTCCCCTGCCACAGGCCTGGGGTGGCCGTCCATACGCACTGGCAGTGGCCGTGGGCACCCCAGCCAGGGCCTGGCCTGGGCTCCACCTTCTACCGAGACTGGGCAGAGGGGCAGGTCGGAAGGGAGGGGACAAACTCAGGGCAATTTAAACCACTGGTCCTGGGGGACGAAGCTCATGGCCATGCTGGCCCGCGCCCACCACAAGGTCAGCCCCCACGTATCTGAGCAGGTCACCCCCAGACTGCACGCAGGCTGCCTGCCTTCCCGGGGCGTCCTGGGCTCTGCAGGGGGCAAAGCCAGACCCAGGCCAGGCAGGATGCCTTCGGTCGACTCAGCAGGCCAGGCCACAGGGGGCTGGAGGGAAGTCCTGACCAAGAGGACCTCGCTTTCAAAGAGCCAAAGGACACGTCACTGATTCTGACACGAGAAACTTTCTACACGAGCTGCACCTAACTCATGGGCGCTCAGCCTCAGTGCTGCTACAATCAGCCTGTTACTCCAAACGTCACGAAATTACAAAATGACCAAGAAACTTTCTACACGAGCTGCACCTAACTCACGGGCGCTCAGCCTCGGTGCTGCTACAATCAGCCTGACTGTTACTCCAAACGTCACGAAATTACAAAATGACCAGAAACGCCAGGTCTGGAGCCTGCCTGGGGAAGTGCACGGCTGGCTCATACTGATTCCCACGTCGGCGGCTCCTTCCCCTCCAGGCAGACCCCCAGGCACCAGGGGGCACCCTGCCTCAGCTGGGGGTGACAGCACAGAGCAGGGCTAGGGGCGGCCTCTGGGGAGCTGTGCCGCCATGGGCAATGTCACTCAGCGTCCTTGCCCATCCTCAGGCTCGCTGGGAAGCCGGGGTGTGTGCCACTCAGCCCAGAGAACTGCGCTTATCCCACTGCCTCTCCGACCCGCCTCCACCGGCTTGTTCTGACCGGGCCTTGTCACCCCGGGGGCTACTTGAATTTGAGGCCAGCGGAGCCAGCTTCAAAACGAGGCAGGGCTGCACACCTCGTCAGGGCCTCCTCGTGGCCTCATACTTCACAGCCATCATTGTGTGTGACCTGGAGACACACCTGCATGGTCAGGAGCCTCGTGCCCCACTGCCGTAGTCACAGACGGGGCAGGCGCTGTTGGGGCGCTGGCCCTGGAGCCGGGGGCACCCAGAGCCCCCTTTTCCAGCCGTCCACACGGCCCCCTGCCCTGGCGGACGCAGCACGCGCACCTGACTGTCCGCTAGCCTCCTGGGCGGGATGAAAGGTGAGCACACCTTCGACTCTGCCCCGGAGGGAGGCAGGGGGTGCAGGTGGGGAGGCTGGCAAAACTGAGAACTGAGCTTCTGGGAGAAAAGGCGGCCGAGAGGCACGTCCACTTTATGAGGACGTGTGAAATCAGTCATGTGACTGGGAAGCCTTTCCTGGCCCTCTGCCCTGGGCCACCCCGCCCAGCTGCACGCGGGACGCTCCCTGTGGGTCGCCCTTCTCAGTAATGGGGTTATCCGGGGCCTGGCCTGGCCAGGAACAGAACATCACGAGGTGTTGCTGTCACATGGGGACAGCAGGTGTCGGTTGACACATCTGTGCAAAGTGCTCGCAGCACAATCTCTGCACCGGGACACACATGGGCAAGGACACCGGGAAATTGAATCTTATTACTAATTAATGGCTCTAATGCTTGTGATTAGGCCTCAAACACAGTCTATTTTCCCAAAGATACATTTCGCCCGGTTTGAACCAGGAACCCAAGTGCTCTGCTCGCTGGCGCCAAGGAGCCGGCTCTGCTGATGAAATCGGAGGCTCCGAATCGACCGCCTCGATTTCCACTAACTGCGACCCAAGGATCAGTGGCACTGGGCGGGCCGCTCTGCTGTCCAGGTGCCACAGTGCGTGTGGGGAGGGGCACGGCTGTGGGTGCACGGGCAACCCTGGCCTCTGCCCTGGGGGCCCGCGAAGGGTTAGGGTGCAGAACCCCCGGATGGAGGTCTGCTGTTCAGACAGGCAGCACGCGGAAGGGAGGGCGCGTGCTCCAGAGCCTGGAGACGGCGACCCGGCCCTGCTCACGCGGCCCCGGACCAGCAGGAGGGTGGGGGGCTGTGCCGACAACTGAGTGAGCCTGGGAACGGAGGTGGGAGCGCCCAGAGGAACACCTGGAAGCCTCCACGCCCTCCTCCCCTGTCGCCCTCTCGTCCGCGAGTGCCCGGCCCCTCACGCGGCCCCACCGCACCCTTCCAACCCAGGGCCTTGGCGTGCGGGGTGCTCCTGCCTGGGCCCAGGTCTCCACAGGCCATCGCGGGACAAGCGTGGGGGCCCAGGTGTGCTGGCTCTAGTGCAGACTCTCTCCTCTGTCGAGGTCTGCATCCTGCCCGTGACCCTGCCCGTGACCCTGCCCATACACGGGGCAGGAGAAAGGCCACTGCTGAGAAGTGAGGGGAGCCAGGCGGCCACCCTGTGTCTGCAGGGACCCCTCTGTGGGCCCTTCGGCAAGAAACCATGCTTTTCCTGGACGTGGGGACCTCGAACACTGCCTAGGATGGGGGAGCTGGCCAGAAACTGCCCGGGGACCCTCGCGGCTCAAACAGCCTGTGTCCACGATTCAAACTCAGCTTCCCCCTGGACCTCGCATGGCTTAATTGCCAGGCAATGCGGCCGATAGGATCTGAAATCAGAGCTCAGTGGGAGAGCTGAGGTCATCAGTAAGTGGACACTTTGATGAGCACTTACGACCATCGCTTAGCGTTTCAAAGCGTCGTTTTCAATTATCTGAAAAATAATCCACGTACCAACCCGAAACCCAGAGTACGCAGCCAGTGTCGGCAGTGGCCGGGGGTCACAAGCTTGCCCGGGCCCGGCGACACCACCGCCGGGAGGCAGGCCTTGAGGACCGAAAACCAGCCGAGCACGAGCCAAGCACCACCCGGGATCGAGCATGGAGATGGGTCCCAGCGCGAGAACGCTTGGGGTCCTTGGCTGGAGGGAGCAGCCACTGAGTGAACCCAGAAGGCGTAGGCTGTCTTCAGGACGAGCGTGAGATGGTGGGGTGGGGGCGGGGGGGCGCGGCTCACACGACATTCAGCCACGAGCAGAGCCCTGGGCTTCTCAGGTGCTCAGAGCCCAGCTCCGCACTGTCCAGGGTACACAGATCACTCGGTGATGCTGGGGCTCAGGGAGAGGAGAGAGCCTCGGTCACCTGGTAGGTCTGTTCCAGCACCTGGACGCATTCTGTGACGCATGCTCAGGAGCCCGGTGACGGCAGGCAGTCCCCACCCCGCCCCGCCCGTCCCCGGCCACCACGCATCCAATTCCCGTCTCTATTCCTGGGACCACACAGTACGGGAGCCCATGTGCCTCTCAGCACGACGTTCTCAAGGTCCACCGAGGCTGTGGCCTGTGTCAGCTCCTCGTCATGGCCAAATCATACTCTGTTGCATGGACAATCCACATTTTATTTATGTCCTCATCAGCTGACACTGTGTCGTCTCCACTTTCGGCTCTCGTGAAGGACACCGCTACGAACACTGGTGTACGAGTGTTGTGTGCACGTAAGTTTTCGCTTCTCTTGTGTATATATAAGGTTTCTATTCTCCTGGTCAGGGCGTCCAGGGCAGTCACCTGCCCACCATGCCGCCCTCCACTGCCTGGGGACGTAAGTCTAAGCTTGCCAGCTGGTACGCGGGGGCCTGCCATTCCAGGCCCATCTGCACTCATCTCCCCAAGGAAGCCACCTTTCTGTCTCACCCTGAGTCCCCAAAGAACAGCAGCACTGCCAGCCAGCACCATCACGGCCATAAGCCCAACAGCCCCAGTGCACACCCCACAGCCACAACCAGGCGGACAGCCTGCGAGCCAGCCCCGAGGCTGACCAGTGCTTTCCCGAGCAGACACCACTGAACATCCCGCCCATCCTCCCCGGCCTCGTCTCCCGGAGCGGATGTTGCTGTGGGCACATGTGGCACCTGAGCAGACCTGCCCCGGGTGCAGAGTCACCGGGGAGACACCGGTGGTGGGAGACACGGCACAGACGGGCCTTCGTCTCCGCTGCCTCCTAAACCCACTGAAAGGACAGTCAGGGGACCATCAATGGGGACGAAGCTGCGAGGACGCGGGGCGAGGGCAGGCTGTGGGAAACGTGAAGACGTAGCTGGACAGAGCAGCAGGTGCCGAGGAGAAAGGGGAGCTGCCAGGGGAGGGCGGGGTGCGGTGAGGGGCCAAGGCCCCAGCGTGGGGACAGATGAGCACGAAGGGCCTGCGGAAGGACAGCACCTATGGACACTGCGACCCGAGGCCCGGCGGCTTGGCCCACGGGAGCTGGGAGGTGAAGCTCAGAAGGAGATGCGTCGGTCAGCGTCGGTCAGCGTCATGCCGGCGGCTTGAAACTGGCCGCAGGAGGAGTATTTACTTGCGGCTCAGAAACCAGCCAAAGCTACAAACCAGGGCTTCCCCTGACGCCCCATCCCCAGCGAGTGGTTGCTGACCACTTCCCAGCTCACCACCGCTTAGGGACCCCCGTCCCAAACGGCCACGGATGAACCGGACCTCAGTTGGACAGAAGCTGGAGTTTTAGCGAAACTTGGGCCAGGGAGACTCTGGACTCGAGACTCTACGAAGTGGAGCAACGGCCGCCTTCTCTGACCCAATGGCCCTCGTCAGCAGACTCCAGGGTCTTCTCTGGGACGCTCGTCCGGAGGAAGGACCTGAAGGTTCGGACAGTTGGTAAGGTCCCCAGTGGACGGGGCTGGCCCTACTGTCCCTCTCCGCTCGAGGCCCGGCCCACGCTCAGAGCTCAAGCTTGTCGCTGGCTCTAGGGAGTCTCTCCTCACAGGGACACAGGCCAACAGCGCGGCTCCGGGGGAAAAGCCCTCGAAGTGGAAGAGACCAGGGGAAATAGGACAGAAAGGGGAAAACGGAAACAACGCCGGACAAAGAGCAGTTCAGAGAAAGCTACGCTGACGGGCTCAGGGAGAAGGCGGCGCGGCGCGGCCCGGCCCGGCGGAAGGAGCACGCGCAGAACGGCGAGGAACTCCGGAAACGTAAACTGTGTCCGCAGAACTAAGAGACATTTCGCACACAGACCGTGGCAGTTTCTCAGGAAGCAGAATACAATTTCTAATGGGAGAGAAAAGAAAATGAAAGGACCAGCCACGGAGGCCCGGCCTCCGATGCGGAAGCATCCGGGAAGGGAAACAGAGGAAGTGATGGGGACTCGTGAAAGAAACTCTGAAAGGAATCGTCCTTGGGTTGTTTTGTTTGTTTTGTTTTTTAACCGAAATGGTCCACTAAGGGCCACTACAAGTGGTTTTCAGAAAACCAACCGTAAAAATCACAGAACAGAGGACGGAAGGGGAGACAGTGAAGGCTCCACATGGGAAGAGAGCAGGTCACGCGAGGAACCGGAGTCAGAGTTACACGCGGGACACTTCTCAGTCTGAGCAGCGGAAGTTCATTTTCTACAGACGTAGAAGGATCTGAAAGCTGAGACACCGTTTTCGGAAGCCGGAAGACTGGAGCAGCGCACCTTCGATGTTCCAAGGGAAAGACAATTCCAGATCCTCAACCTGGACAGATAATCGATTAAGCCTGAGGGAGAATAAAGATACTTTTCAGACACGCGTGTTCCAAACTATTTTTCCCTGTGTGTTCTGTCTGGGGAAAGAGCTAGAGGACGCACCAGCGAGCCGCAGGAATAAACCTACAGAGGAAGACGGGGCAAGCAGAAGCAGGGACCCAAGGCCAAGGGCAGGCCGGAGGGGTGTCCAGGAGGATGACAGTCCAGATCGAAGCAGGGACGTGAACACGAGCAAAGCAAACGCTGATCACTCAGCCGATGGGTTCGGCAGTATCGACAGGGATTTCATCCATCCCGTGGAGAGCTCCAGAAAAATCAGTTTAGGTTCACAGGAAAATACACACAGTAAAAAAAAAAAAAAAATAGAGCACTCATTAAGTCTAGAAAAAGCAAAATTTGTATGAAGAAATTGTATGAAGTCAAGTGCAATCATAGCACGTGCTTGGCTCAGCTGCGAGAATATTCACCTTGTTGTAATAAAAACTAACAAAAGAACTCTGCGGTGAATTAGCCAAAAACTGTGACTGACTACAGCAAGAGGACACGGGCAGTCGGTGAAGACTCGGGGGTCAGTATGCGGGGTTCGGCATGCACTGAGCCGTGTTTTTCGAGGGACACCTGAAGGAAGCTGAGCACTTGCAGAGGGCGTTAGAGATGACGGCCGCTGGCTTTCATCACACGCCTTGTGCAGCTAACGGGCTTTTTCGGTCATAGATATGTGCGTGTGTGTATAAATTGGAATGAAAAATGTTTTCACGGAAACAAAGCCTCAAAGGACAGTGTTAATGAATGAAATAACATTAGCCTCTAACCGCAGACTCCGCCGTCAGTGAGACCACGTATTTTCTGGACCCAGAAGAACACACGGATCGGAGGCTCGCGTTGAATCCTCACCAGAGCTCTGCCTCTCAAGGGCGCGTGCTATTGCTAGTCTCAACTTCAGACTTTTCAACAATAAATGGGACCACAATAACCCCCTTTCCTCGGTTTTGGGGAAGATTAAAAAAACTAAGCACATCGGGCTTGGTGGTAATTGTGCCGTTGTGCAGATATCTGTCGGGTGGTCCACTGCGAGCAAGCTTCGTGCCTGGTCCCTGGTCCCTGGCGGGTGCCTGCTGAGGCCAGTTCTTGCCCACATCCCCTCAGATCCCCAGGGAGGGAGCTGGGAGCAGAGAGCCCCTCTCCTCGGCCCCTTGGTGGCTCTGCCAAGCCCGCAGCTGCTGCCCCATGGGACTGCCTTCTCTTTAGAAGGTTTCTCCTCCATAAGGGTCCAAATTATTTTAGCTCTGCCACTGCTGGAGGACCCTCGGCTGGGCAGCTGCGAGCCTCCTTCTCCAGGTGGGGTGGGACAGCCACACCCAGGCTACGGGACCGCAGGGAGTCATGAGGTGTTAACTGCACCCTTGGGCAGAGGTGGCCTTGTGCATGTCCCACGGGGCCAGTTCCGGATTCCCCAAGCAGGGGGATCCTGACGACATGCTGGGTCGTGAATGCAGAAGTTCACACACGATGCTGTGTGCCGCCACTGGCCCCAGCACACGCCAAGCAACTGACGCACGCTGCATTATGACCCTTGTACCACGGACGGGAAAATAGGCTTGGGGTCATCAGGTCACCTGCTCCTGGCTAGAGAGCGCCTGACCCCAGGTTCTCGAGACTCCAAAGCTTCGCTGTACTATGGGACACCGGCCTGAGAGGGTTTTGTGGGCCTCCCTCGTCAAGGGTCCCGGGACGCAGAGAGCTTAGCACTGGCCGGGCTGACACAGTCCACAGGCTCACACGAGCCTCCCCAGGAGGCGGCGGTGCCCGGGGCAGAGCTCGCGAGGATGCGGGGTCCCAGGGAGAACCCTCGGCTGGGTGCCACAGCGGGATAAGACGACAGCCCGCGGCCGGGAGCGATGGGGAGGGTCTCACTAGTGGGAGCGCAGTCACCGAGGTGCTGGGGGAGCAGCGTGGAGGGTGTCCGAGGCAGGCGCATCCCGCCATGGGGTGCAGGCAGGATCCCCTGTGGCCAGGAAGGAGCTGCTCTGTCACGTGGGGCCTGGGAGGGTGAGAGAAGCCGGTCTTTTAAGTTGCCTCCTGGACTTTCAGAGTCAGGTGGCCCGGTCCTGGCTCTCCTGCCCGGAAGCCATGAGGTGGGGCGAGTCACTGGATGTCATCTTCTCTGTCCTCAGCCCAAAGAGAAACCTCACGTGAGGATCAAAGGAGATGAGATTCGCCAGAGCGTCCGTCGCCCACCTGTGAGGGGGCGGGGCCAGAGTCCAAGTCCAGGGACCTGTCTGCAGCACAGCCCCACCCACCTCATGGGGCACGGTGATCACGGGGCTGTTGGATTTCGTTTCCCTTCGTTTCGAAGCAAAACTCAGCCGTGAAGCTCCAGGTAAGGACAAGTAGGGGAGGAGGACTAACCAGTGTCCCCTGCCTGGGTCCCCAGGCCAGGCGGGGCGGCCACCGGGATGGGTCATGGAGCATCAGGGCAGCTGTGGCCCGTGAGCGGGGACTAGAAGGACCCCATTGGGGGTGGGGCCTTGGTGCAGAGCCCGGTGTTGGGGCAGCTCCAGTCTCCCACAAGCAGCCTCCTCTCTGGGGTCCCAGTTACTGGAGATGGAAGCTCTGTCTGTCCTGAATGGAGGAGAGGTGGTGGGGGACTGGCGTGGGCAGCACGGAGTCCCTGGAGGCTGGCCGCCCCGTCCCTCGGGGAGGCGCTGCAGAGGGCCGCCCAGAGGTGCTGGCTGGATGCACGCGGGCCCGGGTGGCAGGGCGGGGAACGGCTGCTGGCGGCAAGCTGGGCCGCAGACCTCCCAGATCTGAGGCCCGAACCCAAGAATCTGCCCCATCCCTGTGGGATCAATTAACGTTCCCAATAAAAATGGAAATTTAATTTCCACGATAAGTTCTGAGGAAAAGGTCACTCCCACCCCTGGGAAATTGCACGTCTCGGTTTGTTTGTGTTCAGCCAGGTGTCCAACGGGATGCAGCTGGTGACACATGTCCCGTGTCGGGTCCCGGGGAGCAGCTGGCCCAGAACTCAAAAGCCAAGAGTCTGAAGAGCAGCTGCAGCTCCCAGACAACGAGGCGGAACTGGGTTCCAGTGCTGGCGTTCGGGGCTCCCTCCCCCGCACGCGCACAGATCTGAGGATTTCCTGGGCAGGCGTGTGCCAGGCTTTGGAGAGAATGGGGAGCAGCACACACTGTCTGCCCCCACAGGTGAGGAGAGGTGAGCCGCCCGGAAGCCAGGGCCTCTCGTGCTCTCCAAGGGGTAGGGGGAAGCACAAGCCTCCTGCCCAGGTGGGAGGGGGGGGCCAGCTGGAGGAGGCCATCAGCGCTCTGCACTGGGCCCCTGGGACCCGTGGCTCCTGGTCCCCCACCTGTGCGCCGAGCCTGGGGGCGTGCCAGGAGAGGGGAGCTGGGCCAGGCAGATGCACAGAATCCTCACGGCAAGCCGCAGATGGCTGTCCCTGTGCCCATTGTGCACAGGTGACGAGACAAAGCTAGCGGTGACCGAAGTGGAAGCCAGGAGGGCACAGCTCCAGCACACAGTAGACCTCGCGTTCTCTTCTTCCATTGTACAAGCAGGCACTGAGTGTCACCTCTCCCCAGAGCTATGGACCCTGGGTCACCTGGCGTGACAAGGTAAGGAGCCAGGGATGGGAGCCAGTAGAGATGTCAGCAAAGGCTCCCCTGCTGTGCTTGAGCGAGGACGCTTGTGGAGTATGGAGGTGGATCTGAGGTGGGAACGGAGGTGTGCATTTATTCATGAAATACTTCTTCCGCTCCTACTAAGTGCCAGGCGCATGCCAGGAACTGGTTTTACGAGGGAGCCAGGCAGGTGCAGACAGGTACGCGCTGGCTATGTGGCAGAGCGGGGAGGTGATGGAGTCTGGGTGCCGGGAACGCAGAGGAGGGTCCCCTCGGCATGGGGCGGAGGCGGCTAATAGTGGCGACAGCCCAGGAATGGCAGGGTGAGGGTCTGGGCCAAGGCCACGCCTGGCAGACCGAAGAGCGATGCCAGGAGCTGAATGCGCAGGAAGTGATGGAAGAGGGACGGGGGCCGCCAGCTGTCAAAGCGTTTTCTTGACCTCTGACCCTGAGATGGGCTGTAGGACGAGAGCCACGCACATGCACGCACACACGCACCCACACACATACGCAGACGCACACACGTGTGCACGCTAATACATGCACACGCACAGACCTCCTGTGTGACTGGGTGACCGACCGCAACATATACTCCACGAGGACCAGGATAGCCCTGGATTTCCACCCAAGCTCAGCCGCCCCCTCTGGGGCCCCGCTGCCTGTGGGCGCACCCCCATCTGTCACCCGCCCCCGTACCCACACACAGCCCAGTGTTCACCGCCAGATCCGGGGCCGGCACTGAACACCGGCGCTTTAAACCCGATCCCACTTTTGTGCAAAGCAAGTCTGTGGCACTGAAGGCCCCACTGTGGCCCATTTAGTGAGGGACCCTGAGCTCCGATAGGTTAAAGGACGCGCTAGACGAGACTCGGCGCCATGCGCCGGGCAGGACGCACCTAGGTGCCACGCTCTCCTGCCTCCAGCGGCTCGTGGCGCTTCTGCGGACAGCCCGGGGTCCTGGCAACACCTTACCCCTGCACGTCAGCCAGACGCCCCCCTGCTCTGTGCGAAGGGCCACGACCCTCGTCTCTCCAGGCTCCGCAGCCCTCCCCCGAGGTGGCCACACTGCCGTCCTTTTCAGGCTATCGCGGACGTCCCCTGCCAGTCACACGCGAGGACAGGGGTGAGGGCAGGGTTACCTCCGAGGGACCCCGTCTGGGGCTCTCGAGCGACCCCAGGCACGGCTTTCTCGGCCCCACCAGACTCGCTGGTCCTCTCCCACGGGATCTGATGCCTCGTGAGCACACTTTCTAATCACAGTGCAAAACGGCGTCTCTCCCCCGTGGCCTCCCTGTAAAAATAGCAGCATTTGCGTGATGACATCTGATGGCCGTCCGGGATGAACCTGCTTTTAATACTCAGAATCTGACACGGCGCGTGCAACACGGAGACGAGATGCTCAGGACACACGGGTGACAGTGGGGTCTCTGCGAGAGAGTGTGCTTCTGGTTAGCTCTGCGATGGTGGCCACGTGGGAGTCAGGAAGGGTCTGCGGCCCTGACCCCGCCATTTACTTCGACTTCCCCTGGGCCTCAGCCTCACCACGCTGGACCAGCGGTCCGTCCCTCCATCCCTGTGGCAGGCGGAATTCTAGGATGGACCCCAGTGACCTCAGCTTGTGTGACCTCTCAAAGGCGGGTGGAACCTGTGAGTATGACGTCACTGCTGTGCTTATGCCACTTACCTGGCAAAAGGGCGACATTCTGGGTGGGCCTGACCCAACCAGGGGGCAGAGAATTTTCTCCAGCTGATCTCAGATGAGAAAGTCAGAGACGCGAACCACGGAAAGGATCTGACAGGTCACTGCAGGTTTAGGATGGCGGCGCCTCTCAGGGTTGACAGCAGGCCACAGCTGATGGCCAGCAAGAAAACAGGGCCTCGGCCCCACAGCCACAGGACCTGAATTCTGCCAACAACCGAATGAGCTCGAAAGCGGACTTTTCCCCGGAGCCTCCAGGTGAGAACTCCACCTGACAAACACCTTGATTTTAGCCTGGTGACACCTGAGCAGAGACCGTCCTCAAGCTCGAAGCTCCCTTACCAACTGGTCGACTTTCCAGATTCTGCCAACGGCAGGGGTCTTCCACGTCAGCTTCGTCAGAGAATTCTCCTACCTGGTGGGCAAGGAATGCTCCTGGCAGGCTGCTGACGCCTCCCTCCCCAGCTCAGACCCTCTCTCCCTGGACACTATCCAGCCCCCTGCTCTCTGGCTTGGAATAGGCTGGTCATAAACAACCTGGCCGCTGGCACCAGCTGACTACAGACGGTAGGTGTGCACAGCCATGCACAGGGGTGACCAAAGAATCCTCCTCCTTACACAGGGCAGAGAACGCCCCAAACCGGTGTCATTCCTGTCCTGGCACACCTGCGCCTACTGCAACAGAAACTTCAGACGACTCCGTGGTGGCAGACGCGTTCTAGGGAGACGCCGTGCGGACGGCAGGGGCTGCATCGGGGACCGTCAGGCTAAGGTTCCTTTAACCCGAGACGATTACACGTGTGGTCACATGACGTGCACTCTGGGAGCACGAGGTGGCCCCTCTGTGAAGACAGAGAACGGAAGCCACCATGCACATGGGGACCACTAGCCAA
>NW_006436294.1:5416771-5420102 GCF_000325575.1 Pteropus alecto
CAGAGACGCGAACCACGGAAAGGAACTGACAGGTCACTGCAGGTTTAGGATGGCGGCGCCTCTCAGGGTTGACAGCAGGCCACAGCTGATGGCCAGCAAGAAAACAGGGCCTCGGCCCCACAGCCACAGGACCTGAATTCTGCCAACAACCGAATGAGCTCGAAAGCGGACTTTTCCCCGGAGCCTCCAGGTGAGAACTCCACCTGACAAACACCTTGATTTTAGCCTGGTGACACCTGAGCAGAGACCGTCCTCAAGCTCGAAGCTCCCTTACCAACTGGTCGACTTTCCAGATTCTGCCAACGGCAGGGGTCTTCCACGTCAGCTTCGTCAGAGAATTCTCCTACCTGGTGGGCAAGGAATGCTCCTGGCAGGCTGCTGACGCCTCCCTCCCCAGCTCAGACCCTCTCTCCCTGGACACTATCCAGCCCCCTGCTCTCTGGCTTGGAATAGGCTGGTCATAAACAACCTGGCCGCTGGCACCAGCTGACTACAGACGGTAGGTGTGCACAGCCATGCACAGGGGTGACCAAAGAATCCTCCTCCTTACACAGGGCAGAGAACGCCCCAAACCGGTGTCATTCCTGTCCTGGCACACCTGCGCCTACTGCAACAGAAACTTCAGACGACTCCGTGGTGGCAGACGCGTTCTAGGGAGACGCCGTGCGGACGGCAGGGGCTGCATCGGGGACCGTCAGGCTAAGGTTCCTTTAACCCGAGACGATTACACGTGTGGTCACATGACGTGCACTCTGGGAGCACGAGGTGGCCCCTCTGTGAAGACAGAGAACGGAAGCCACCATGCACATGGGGACCACTAGCCAACAGTCTGTCCTCCACGGCCCCCCGGAGCGCAGGCAGCATCATTACCTGGCTTGCAGGTAAAGAGGGAGCAGAAGCCCAGACAGACCACCTGTCTGGCAAACCGAGGAGCCGGTACAACCGCCTGAACGTGGACTCGGGTCCAGCAGGCTGTGCAGTTCCCAGGCTCTCCACCTGCCTTTGGGAGGACCGGCTGCACACCTGAGGGCCACCCCTAGGTCGAGGTGTGGGCCCGCAGTTCAGACACCTGAAGCCACACACCCAAGCAGCAGCGCTGTGGGAAGGGGGCCCGGGGCCGGCGACTGCCCACCAGCCACGGCCGCCATGGAATGAGGACGTTCCTCTTTCATGAGCAGAAGACTCCTTCTCTCAGACAGGACAGCTGAGCCGCGGAGGGGCAGATGGCAGACAGAGGTGCCCGGGAAGCGGTGAGGGCCGGTGGCGAGGAGCCTTCAGTATCGCAGCCTGAGTGCCCGGCGATTCGGCGGTCAATGAACGTGGCCGAGCGCAGCCATCGCCTGGGGCCCTAGGCCAGCGCTGGGTTTTAAACCGGGGGACGTCCTCACCTACCCGCCAGCTTCCCCGGCCTCCTCGCCTCGCGACTGAAGCGGGCTGCTTTTTATTTGTGTCGTGTGGCAGGCTGCAAATACACTGCGTTTGAGTAATTCATTTTGAAAGCCACTGAGCTGAAGCATCCTGAAGGTCCTTCCTGGCTCTGCCACTCCGTGGCTCTGTGATAAGTGTCCTTATCACCATCTCTCACTCTCCTGCAGGCCCAGTGCTGCTGGGTATCGTCTGCCGCACCCCCCCCACACCCATCCATCTATTTATCTATTTTACGTCCACGAAGCACCCTAATAACCCTGGGGAGATGAGTGGAAGGCAGCAAGAAAGGCCAGTCACGGCCACCGCTGTGAACTGATCGAGTCCCAGCTGGCGGCAGATAAGAGACACCGCTGCCAAATCTGCTTTCTTTAATTAAGGGAGAGATTGATAAGAGCTGTCAGAGCAAAATGAGACTCCAAGCCTCGCTGGTTTGCTCAGAGGCGAGAGGGGAAACCGAAGGGTTTTTGGAAAAAAAAAGTTTCCCTAGAAAGCCGCAGCAGCAGTGACAGAAAGGACAGGGCACAGAGGCCAGCAGAAAAAGTCGAGCGATGCTGAGGGACTGAGCCCACTCCGGAGCCTCCAGCAGGGCATGTGGCCTCGTCATGCCAGTTGCCTGGACAAACTGTATTTCCTGTTTGCATACGGATTTTCCACCCCGGAATGCTCCAGGACAAAGGAGTGCTCTCTGCTCTCGGGCACCCGGTCCGGTTCTGACCCTGAGCTGGGCCTGTGCCCGTCTCCGTAATCCTCCCCAAGTTGAGACCGCTGGAGCGGGCAGAGCATGCCAGAGTCGGGCCCCAGGAGGCAGCCCAGGCCGTTCACTTGGCCGCCAGCAGCAGCAGCCCTACGACTTAGCTGAGGGCTGGAGGCTTGGAATTCATCTGGATGCAGGAAGAAAACAAGGCCGGCTTCTTGAAAGTAGCCTGGAAGATTCTGTTGCATTCCCCTGAGCAGAGACCAAGGCTCTGAGAAATCCCAGCACACAGCACTCTGTTCTGAGACGTGAACGCTCTTCTCGGAGGAAGCTTCTAGTTGGAGACACTTCATTTTGTAAACTAAAAGAACAGGCTCTTTTAGAAACTCATGCGTTAACTACAGTTGAAGACAGTGGGACGGGACGCGGCGCCGCCCGGGCAGTGGGAAGCCGGCTTCCAGGGGACCGCCTCTTCTGCCTCTGCGCTTCTGTTTAGTTTTGTTTTGTTTTGAAAGAAAAACAATGATGAGGGCTTGGAGCCTAGAGATCTGGGTTCAAGTCCGGCCTCCGTGGTGAGATGTGAACAGGAAGCAAAGACCTGTGCAGTTCACAGCAGGGCGAGGACACGGGGCCAATAAGAACGTGGACACGGAAACGCTTCGTAAACTTTAAAGCCCACGATAATGCACTGGCAGAGAACGGAGGGCCGTCCGAGGTCACCAGCCAGAGCCGGTGACTATCCCCGCTGGCGGCGACCGGGACGGCGAAAGACACTCACACTCGGCGTTCACGAAGCTCCGAGACGGGCAGGGGAGGAAGCGGGTGCCGTCGCCACTTACAGACGGGACGGTGAGCCAAGCGCACTGGACAGGGTGCCACTCATGGGGGTGCAGCTGCCCTAGACAGTGTCCCCAGCTCCTGACCGAGTCCTCACAGCACTAGGCGGCTCTCCCAAGGGTTCCTGGGGCCCTCGTCCCTGCCCATCCCGCTGTCCCACTCAGCCCTTAGTGCACCTGCTCGACATTTTATGGACCTAACTGCTTTTCTTCCTTGCTGGACTAGGCTCCGTGGGCGCAGGGACCTTACCTGTCACGCGTGCGCTGTGGCCCAGCAAACACGACTGGATGAGGAGGGATGGGGCACGACTGTGTGGACGCCACGGACCTGCCGGCACGTGTGGCCGTGCTGGGGACCAGGCACAGGGCCTGC
>NW_006436294.1:5420161-5421465 GCF_000325575.1 Pteropus alecto
TGTTGCTGCCACTGGCTTGGGAGCCTCAGGTGCGGCTTCTCAGCCGGCATGAGTCTGCCTCCTGTCCTTCGGGGCCAGAGTGCTGGCTGGGATGACGGACACGCCGACATTACCTAGCCAGTGACAGCTGTCTCTGTCTGGTGGCTGCCGCCCGGCTGGAGCCCACGGAATATTCTCGACCCCGTCAAGGGCGTTTTACGGCCGCCTCTGGCAAGCGGTCCCTTTAAGCGAGGACTTGTGTACAGAGGTTGCCTGGGAAGTTGCTCATGGGTTTTGTTCCTCTTATAGACCCCCTTCCAGCCCCTGCTGTGGGCAGACTAGGGCCTTTACCCAGCAGGTGGGCAGGTGGGCAGGCAGATACAGCCCTGGGTCAGCCCGCCTCGTAGTGACGGGGACAGACGACACCAGGCTTGTAGAAATACATACGGCCAAGTTTCTGGGGCCGCTTGTTCCCTTTCATAATGTGAGACCTACTTGGTAGATGTTTCTGCCACGTTAACGCCAAACACATCACAAGATGGGTAGGCTGGCAGCTACCCGCCCTGGTCTGTGTTCAGGTTGTGACCTTGGCCTAAAATGCTGCGGGCTTTGGCCGCCTGGCTGCCTGCCACTGCCAGGGGTGGGGTTGGGGTGGGGGACTCGCTGTGAGCCAGGCCTCACACATTCAGCAAACACCACACACCTGCAAGCCTGACACTGTGCTCAGTGCTGGGGACGTGGGCCTCTGGTTTCTGCCCTCATGGGACCCAGCCAGGCAGTGAATGCAGGGGTGCGCCCCCTGCACTCCTGGGGGCCGGGGATCGCTATCAACAAGTGAAGTCCCTGCAGAGGGAGGGAACCAGACAGGCCACTTCTGCAGGCGATAAGGGGCTGATGCGGCCAACAACTGAGGGAGGGCAAAGACCAATCAGTGGCCTGAGACCTGTGCCAAAGGGACACACAGTCTCCAGTCATTTGAAAGTGACTCGTTAGAGGTGAGTCGGAGCTCCTCAGAGTAGTTGCTATGCTCCACATGCCTGCCACCCTCTGCTCCCTCAATGGGGCTGTGTGTGCCTCAGTGGTTCTCCCACTCCCCATGAGCTGGGGAGCTCCCAGGCCAGCAGCTCCCCTGGGGCAGGAGCTGGCAGCAACCTCAGGTCCCCGATGGCCTCGAACTGCTCTGTGTGGGGCTGAAAGACCCGTGTCATCTCCTGCCTCCAGAGAGGCCGCTGCTCGTTCCTGCCCACCCAGGGTGGAGGGCTATGCCAAGCAGCTTTGCTCGGAGCGGCGGTGTCACGCGGAAGGTCACCATGCGGCACAGGGCC
>NW_006436294.1:5421502-5424682 GCF_000325575.1 Pteropus alecto
CGGCCCACTGGGAGCTGAGGGCTGTTTGACAGAGGTGGCCGCTGCATTTCCTTAGCTTCTGGTGAGTTCTGGAAACTCGGCCTGGGGTCTGGAGGAACACAGGCTGGGGAGCCAGACCGTCTTCTGCTAGCTTTCAGCTCTGCCACCGATACGGCAGGTGACTCTGGGTGAGTCCCTGGGATTCTCTAAGCCTGGGACCGGAGCTGTGCCAGCCCTTCCGCCCCCTGCACGACCACAAGGCGAGGGAAGCGTGTGCCGCGGAGGAGACGCTGCACACCCGCCGGGGGCCAGACTGCGCGTGAGTGGGCTCGAGGGCTCCCCCAGATTTACGCCCGCCCGGAACCTCGAAGTGTGACTTATTTGCGAACGGGGTCTTTGCAGATAGAATGAAGGCCTAGGGTGAGCCCTAGATATGGCGAGCGCTGTCCTTCTGAGATGAGAACACGCAGAGACCCAGCGACGCCAGGAAGGCCACGTGAAGACGGAGGCGGAGACCGCAGAGACGTGTTAACTACAGTTGAAGACAGTGGGACCGGACGCGGCGCCGCCCGGGCAGTGGGAAGCCGGCCGTGCCGACAGGGCTGGACTTCCAGCCTCCAGGACGGCGGGAACAGACTCCGGTCACTCCCCGGGAGCCTGTGGCGCTGTTACGCAGCAAGTGTAACACGACTAATGTAGACTGTGTCCTAGAGGCCACGCCACGGCCGTGCACGAGCGGAGCCCAGACTGGGCGTGGAACGGGCCTCGTGGCTGCCACGTCCTCACGCTACTGACACTGCACCTGGCTTGGCCGTGGGGCTTTGTCTCCTTCGTCCAGCAGGAGCAGCCTGGGCCTGGGGCACCCCGCCTCTGGCGACTTGCTTTCAAGTCTGTGCCCCTGTCCAGCTCTTGTGTCAACAGAAGCCACCCAGCCAGGCCCGCACATGCCCCACGAAGTGAGCGGCAAAAGTCTGAGGAAAACAAACGGGCTTGCAGCTGTCAGAGCAGAAACGGGCGCGACTGCAGACGCCCCCCACGGACGCCAGCGCCACAGCAGCCCTGACACACACACTCAAGCAGAGGCGCTCCGTCACGCGCGTGAGCTGAGTCGACACTGTGCCACCTTGCCAGGGGCCAGGACCACGCGGCTGCCCTGCCCGAGGAAGCTGGTGAGTGTGGGCTCAGGACAGGGCCTCCGGCAAGGGGCAGCCCTCATCTCCACCTCTGCATGACGACAGTTTGTGCTGCTTTAAGCACCAACCTTAGGGATGTTCGTCCCAGCAGCCCCAGGACACTGAGACAGACATCGGCTGGTGCTCAGTCCTGGGTACTCTCTGCACATCTGACCTCGGTTCACCCTTGATAACTACCAGTGACCACGTGCTCTCCTGCCCCCATGCCCTGCACCCCACTTCTATCGGGCATGGCCTGTGGGGTTCTCCAGATTCAACAGCACCCCACTGCTACTGCTCCCAAAGAGACCAGCCCCACGCCACCAAAGTCATGGGGCAGCCTGCAGCCAAGGGAACCCCATCGCCAGCAGGACAAACTTAAGGACACTGTGGAACCCCGGACTCCATGCCGCCCAGGGGTCACAGCGCCTCCACCAGCCTCACTCTCCATCTGTGAAACAGGGCGACTAGCTACATCTGGTTTTGGCGACGCCTGGGTGAGACGACCCCGTCCATCTCCCAGCAAAGTGCCCGGCATCGGGCAGGGGTCAGCCATGCCAGCCCCCCTCGCTCCTCCCTCCTCCCTCCTCCCCACATGAAGTGACTTGGCTTTGGACAACGCCACAGAATGAGACGGGAGTGAGGCAGTCCCTCCTCTCCGAGACTTCTGTCCTAGCTCCCTCCATGGGAAAACCAAGGGGCCATTCGGTTTCCAGAAAGGCAAGTCCTGAAGAAGACCTGTCTCCTCCGCATCGTGAGAGCCGTGGGGCCAAACCGGGCGTGAGTGGGCTCCACGGCGGGACCCCCACCTGTCTGCACACAACCCGCACACTCCATCACACCTCAAGCTAGGATAGGGAGGAGGGGAGATGGAGAAGCAAGGCAGGTGCGGGGGAGTCCGCTCACCCGGCTACTGCAGCTCGAGCATAAACTTCTAGAAGCTTTCTGGAGCACAGTCTGGAACAATAACTTTTCATTTCATAAAAGGCAAGGATCCCTCATTTACCAGTTACACGAGACCTCCATCTGTGTTGCTCTGGATGTGCGGATGCCTTTGCCTGGGACCCCTGTGTGGCTACTGTGACCCTGTGGCCAGTTTCGGTCTAGAGGCCTCGGCCACTCGCGTGCTCCCAGCTCACGCACACGGTCACTGGGATCTCAGAGGTCCCGTAAGCATCACTTGCTGCAGCACCTCCCCGCCCAGATTTGTCATGGTTTCTTTTGGCCCCACCCCCCAGCTGGCATTCACCTCACTTTGTCTGAGTCACACTTCAGTCCCTCCGGCTAGCGGTCACAGAAGTGTGTTGTCGCTGGCCTAGGAAAACACTGGCCTTCGATGCCGGTGTGCGTTTACTGGCTGTGGGACATGCACAAATGACTTTCACTTTTTCTGGTCTTTGAAATGAGGCCAATGCCACCCCTGCTTTGCAGGACTGTAGAGCGGCTCAGAGCAGATGTGGGCTAAAGCACCGGCAGAGTTCCCAGAGGCTGGCTGCCCCAGGCCCTTCTAGCTACGCACCTGCGCCATCCAAGTCCGCACGACCGAGGCAGCGGTGGCAGAGACCGCTGGCTGCCTCCTGACCTCGCCTCTCCCCGCCGACAGCGCGGCAGCCCCGACGTGCCGCTGGGCATGTGGCCACACTGACACAGCCACGCCGTTCAGCTCCCCTGCCTCAGGTGTGGCGCTGAGACTCGCTGGCCAACGGGAGGTCGAGAGGGGATCTGGGCAAATCCCGGGTGGCCTCCTGCTCCCTGCTGGCTGAAATCCCACGGGCAGCTGGCGTGGGGGCAGCCAACCTGGGTCCCAGGGCCAGGCAGGGCAGGCGGAGGGGAGTCCAGGTCCCACCCTCCACCAGGTTGGCGTGTGACCAAGGCACGTGAATTTCATTTCAGCCACTATCATTTAGGGTAGCCGAATCTCGCCCCGAGGGACACCGCCTTCTGTGGGGCACACTCACCGACCCCTGCCCTCGAAGCCCGTGCGTGGGCCAGCTGAGTCAGTCCCGACAGGAGTCCGGGGGAAGGAGCC
>NW_006436294.1:5424744-5426016 GCF_000325575.1 Pteropus alecto
GTGAGCGGAGGGGACGTTTAAAGGACAAGTACAGGATGCGGGAGAGGGGGCCGGCGGAATGGCGTCCACTGGGGTCACCCACTCAGGACCCTCGACTGAAAGGCCTCAAGGGAGTGGCCGCGAAGGGACCAGGCTGGGCTGTGAGGGGCCCTGGAGTCACCAAGAAAATCCCAGTGAGTCCACCAAGGGCCTTAGGCCAGAGGAGGTACGGTCAGACCTGCATTTTAGATGACTTAGGAAGGGCTGTTCTAATAGTCCCAGCAAGAAGGGGAGACGGCCGGGGCTCCCCACGGGGGTCAAGGTCGATCCCGGACGGAACTGAGTTCCTCCCTACAGCAGCCAGCACCACAGGAGGGAGGGTGGTGACCTGAGGACACTCGCCTGGCTCCTCAGATGTCCTCCAGTAAAGGCCAGTTCAGGCCCCGGCAAACTGTCACCAGCCTGCAAACCTCAGATGCGGTTTCTCCCAACGGGATGACGCTGGTGGAACAAGGTGAGCTGTGCCCTAAATCAGCACAGCAGATGCTGTGACGTGGGCAAGGGAGAAAGGCCCCCGGTCTTTGGTTAGGGGAACAGCTGCATTCCACGGAGCCCCCTGGCAGGTCTGGTGCCAAGGAAGCCTCCGCCCCTGCCCACAAGCTCCGCCCCTGCCCGCAGGCTCCGCCCCTGCCCGCGGGCTCCGCCCCTGCCCACAGCGCTCTGCAGCGCCAGACTCGCCCACCTCCGTTTTCGCTCCGGATCCCAAACTCGTCTGGGTGCCCGACCCTCCCACTGGCTGTAAGCTCCGCGGGGGCCGGGCACGCAGTGAACACGGTCAGTGTCGGTTCCCTCCCGGCGCCTGGTTCTCCTCATGACCCCGCTTCATCACGGGCGAGGCTTCCAAACCTGAAAATCGACCGGGAGTCAGACCCCGGCTCCCGCCCAGGGCTCTGCAGGCATGGGCAGCGGTAAGGGCAATGGCTTTAAGTATGTCAGACGGACAATCAGAAATCACACGTCTGTCACCCACCCAAGAAAACACTGCACTCCCCACTGCCAGGCTGGGTGCACCGGCGGCTACCCTGGGCGGGCCCGTTGCTGGTGGGCGGGCGTGGGCTTCTGATTCACAGGATGAACTTGAGCTCCTCACCCTAACCGAACAGGCTGGGACACAATCTCTCAGAATATGGGTGACCCTGGGGAGGGGGAGCTGGGAACAGTGGGCCCTCCGAGGTGGACAGAGCAAACCGCAGTCCTTAGGCCCGGCCCGCCCCACATCTGAGCGGCTGTGTG
>NW_006436294.1:5426027-5433787 GCF_000325575.1 Pteropus alecto
CTTCCCCAGGAACCTGGGCTCTGTGTCCCCTCCCCGAGACAGATCTGAGTCTGGGCTTCTCACGAAAAGTTCTGAAGTGTCACTGCACTCGATTCCGGCGAGGGCCCTGCTCACAGGCCTGCCTGTTACAGCCTGCCCCACACTGGGCACCCGTCGGGAACGCCACCGCGGCAGGGTGCGTATGTGGGGACATGCTGGCCCTGGCAACCCAAACAGCCGGTCTCCCATCCACAGCCTGGGTCCCGTGGGTAAGCAGCAGGGAGACCGTGAGGGGTCAGCACGCTGTCACCCAGAGGCGCCTTCCAAACCTCTCCATCTCGGAAAGGGCATGGAAACGAGCCCCCTGCGCTCAGGGCGCCCCCGGCTTCCCGCGTCTCAGGGCCTGCCCGCCCCACAGACGGGGACTGGGGAGGAGGGCACAGACCCTGTTCGTGGTGGCACCAACACAAGGTCACAGGCAGGCGCTCACCAAACGCCTGCTGAATGACGAACACAAAAAGGGATGTATGAACGAGCGAGCAAGTGACAGGGCCCTGCCCCCGACCCCCCGCGGGTGTGGGTGTCGGAGTAGTTAGTTCCCCGCTGCAGGAGCAGGGGCCGGCTGCCCCGGAGGCTCTGCTTCCCTCTGGGTCCAGCCCCAGGGGGCAGGAGCAGAGGCTGGAACCCGCACGGCGGGCTCAGTCTGGACCCAAGGCAGAGCCGGGCAGCGACAGCTGCCCAATGGCCAAAAAGAGGGGCAAAGGTTCTCACTTGGTTCTGTTGCTTTTACTTGTTGATGAGTGTGTAAGTATTTAATATTTTTAAATTACATACATGTCACTTGTAATTACTGTAATCATGTAATTATTATATATACATATGTAAATAACGAAAACATAATTACATGATAAACATGCAACCTTAAGTATGACTTTTTAAATTATTTTTGTTTTATCTTAATTCTCAGGGCAAATGGTCTCCCTGCAAGAGTCATCGGAACAAAACGATAGAACGAGGACAGTGAACACGTCCGCTCGTGCTTGTCCTTGAGCGGGTGGGGGGAGACGGCCTGCAGCTTGTCAGGGCCTGGAGGGTTTCCGAGTGTTCCCCATGCTCAGAAATCTCTGCAGGTTGAGTCCCCCGATCCTCGAAAATTTCTGCACTCCCCCCCCCCCCCAACCCAACGACTCTGGAACATCAAGAATCGGACCCATGTCATTCTCTCCGAGTCAGGATCGATGGGGCCAGCTTTGTCCCCTGGACCCTCAGTTCACAGACATCGCCACTAACGACACTTTCAGTCCTGGAGAGGAGCTAAGTGCTTGTGAGGAGTCGGGCCTGGGTTGGGGTCCTGCTCCACCTCACGGGGGTCCAACCCTTCAGCCCGCTCTGTGGCCAGGGTGGGGGCGCTGTGGTGCCCTCGCTCGTGGTGTGGGGGAAGGCAGATGCGTGGGAGAAGGTGACAGGGCACCCCCAGTAAAGGCCAGCCTAGACGCGCACCCAGACCCAACCCGGGCCGTCCACATCCTGGTGTCTGGCTCCGGGAAGGAACCTGACCGCTCTGAGCCCCAGCGGGACAAGCAAGGTCGCCGTGGTCACGCAGCCACCTCACGAGGAGGGCTCACAACCTCCTCCCTCCACTCTCCTCTGGTCAGGTCTCTCAGGGGACTCGCTGGCAGAGCTGGGTCCCTGAATGGGCCCAGCAGAGGAGGAGCCAGCGGCACCTGGGACCTGCACTGGGGCGCACGCTGGCCTCCGCCTCCCCCTGCAAACCGGCCGCCCCAGCGGCGCGCCTCTGGCTCTGTCCACTGTGTATTTGGTCATCTGCACACGCAGCTGGCATGGCTCCAAAGGTCCATGCATCGATTATTAAACCATTATTTGTTCATGTCTTTGCCTCCTCCACAAACACGCCTGCAAGACAGTCAGGCCTACCTGGGTTACTTTGTCACCAGGAGCTGGCCCACAGGTGAAGAGACAAACGGAACAGCCAGAGATTCTGAGCCTGGGAACACGAAGGCCCCGGGCAGAGGAGCGGAGGAGAGGGCCAGCTCAGCGTCCGTCCTCCTGGGGCTGGGGACAGGCTCTGCACATGCCAGACTCCTGTTTATAATCTGAGCTGCGACCGCATGGCCCTGGGGGGCGGGCTGCCCAGCGCCGAGCTCTGGGGCCCGGGCGGCATCTGAATCCAACACCTCGCCAAGTCACTTCACTTCTCTGGGGCCCAGATTCCATCACTTCGAATGACAGCGGCACCACCAGGCCTGCAGGTCCAAGTAGGTTCTGAGCTCCCTCCTGACCACGAGGCCAGGGGGCGCAGTCCTCGCGTCTACCATCTGCAGGTCACTCTTCCAAGGCCACCTGGCCCCTGGCCCCACCCATGGGAATGGCTGACCAAGAGCCCTGTCAGGTGTGGCCCAGGAGCGCGCTTCTCCTGGGGCCCAGCTTGACTTGGTGCTCAGGGGCCACCCTGTGACAGGAGCCATCTGGCCCACCGTTTACACAGCTCATAAAGCCGACAGACTCCCTGCGGCGACCCCCCAGCCACCCTGCGTGTCCCCAGGCACAGCCGGCTGGAGCCTCCTGTGGAATCAGAGAGCTGGGTTCTAACGCTGTCTGGGCTTGGGCAGGTTACCCCGGCTCCGCCCTTCCGTCGGGAAAGTGGGTGTGGCTTCTCAGCCTCCCTGGGTCACACGGGAGATGACAGGGATGACGTCCGCACGGAGGAATGAGTCACGGCTTAGCAGGCACTGGGGAGGTGCAGCGGCTTCTCCCCTCTTAGCGGCCATGTCGGCGTCCCCCCTCCACTGTGGAAAGCCCCCCCACCAGGACCGGCCACCCTGAGGTCTGGGGCTTTGGGGAGCAGGTCTGTGGGAAGAGGGGTGTGCAGACACTGGCGGGGCTGCGGATCAAGGACAGGTGGGAGCTCCCAGCCCGGAGGCAGCAATATGCCTAATTTCAATGTACCTTTTCCCATCCTCACCACCTCCACCTGCAACCTCCTCTGGACCAGTGCCCACCCTCTCGGGGACCTGCGTCCTGAAGCTATCTCTGCTCTCCCGGGGGTCGGACCGCAGAGAACTCTGAGCATTCCCCTCCCTCTACTGCCCCCAAACTCTGAGACTATGAGGCAGGAGGTGACCCTGACTGCAGCCAGAATCCGGGCAGGAGGGGGGCATGTGGATGGGGCCCACGTCGGCCTCCTGGGGCTCGCCTGGAGCACAGGTCACAGCAAAGGGACCGGACTGGGAGCGGGCGACACGGATTCATGGGTTTCTTTCCTCAAGAGCAGATGCATTCACTGCATCTGAGCACTGTCCCCACTTGTAAATGTGACAGGCTCGCTTTCAGAATTAATCTCGTCCCGTGTCAAATTCCTATGCCTGCCAGGACAGGACTGACTGGGGGGAGGAGAGGGGGGGTGTGGGAAAGTGCAGGCAAAACCAGTTAAAGTAGAAGGATGTGCTCTTCATTCATTCGTTCATTCAGACACCCATCCACTTAACCATTCTAATATTCGTTTGTTCATTCACTCACTCATTTTTCATTCAAACATTCTCTGAGTACGTGTTATGAATCTGGCACTGTGCTCAGCATGGGGACAGGGAAATGACTCAGCCACACCTCTGCTCTCGAGGACGGCGATGGAGCGCGGTGGGAGGACAGCCTGGTGCTCGGGGACCCGGGCAGGGGAGCTGGCTCAGACAGCGGCGGTGCCCCTGCTGACAGGCGCGGGCGCTCGGGCAGAAGGAAGAGCAAGTGGAAAGGCTCTGGGGTCTCCGGGAACCGCACCCGGGTCAGTGAGGCACAGGGGCGAGGCCGGAGGCTGGCAAGGCTGACCAGGCCTGGCCTCGCGGGCCCCCCTCGGGAGCGTGGGCCCTGAGGACGATGGCAGCTGATGGCATCTGAAGCGGACAAGTCCCTAGAAGTTGAAGCCAGAAGTGTCTCTATCTCCCGAGCGTCCACACAGAAGTCTCTCTGCAGCCTGATGACAACCCCAAGAGATGGTCCCCGTTCTCCCTCTGCTTGACAGCTGGGAAACTGAGGGCCACGCTGTGAGCGAGTCGGGTGGCAGCGACCCCAACCTGCCACCGACGCCGGCCTAGTGCCCTGGCCTGTCATGGCCGCCCACGGCCACGCGCAGTCACACGTCAGCTGGGGGGTTACGGCGCTGCCGCGCCATGCCCTCCCTGAGTCCGGAGCCGGGCGCAGGGACCCTCTGGCCCGCTGCCACCCCAGGCAGAGGGGCTGCCCAGCTCCTATCAGGAACACCTGGCAGCAGCCACGAAGCCCGCCGTGGAGTAGAGGGCTCGGTGTGGCCTTCCCGCTCTCTGCCACTTGAGAGATGGCCACACCGAGCCGGTGGACCTGGAGCTTCTGTGGCCTCCCCGTGTCCCCTGCCCTCTCCCCAAATGCCCTGACACTGATGTGAACCGAGCTGCCGGGATCAGCAGCCCAGATGGCCCTGCGTAGCCGTGTAACCTGATGGCTTCCTCGAGGCCTGGCTCACGGCACCCAGGCGGTCCTAGGCCACTGCTTTCCCAGTCTTCAAGCCCATCCTGTTTCCATTTTTAGACAAAGCAATCAATGCCACTCACTGTCCTAATGACCCACAGTGACACCGAGTTCAAGCAGGGCTTTCTACTGCTCACCAAGCGAACTGGGGTTCTGCGTAATGAAGTTCACGCTTCCAGAAACAGCAAAGGCACGTGGGTGACGACATGCCGCAGCTCCAGAAAGCAGGGCGGCGCGTGCCTCGTTCGAACGGCAGCGTGGCGGGTCCCGCATCCGCAGGAAGCCGTGACCGAGGGCGGTTCTGCTTCCCGACCACGGAGAGCCCGCAGCCTGTGTCCCCGGCATACGGAACGGGCACTGACGCCAGCTCTGCTCCGAGCAGACAGCAAGGTACAAGGGACAGAGACGAGCCCAGCCAGGGCCAGAACCCCAGAGAACATGGGCGACACGGACGAGGGAAGAGCCAGAGCACCGCGAGAGCACCGTGGTGGGAGCTGAGGTCGGCGGCTGGGAATGGGGTGGTGGCGGCCGAGCTGCACTGGAAGGACAGGGTGAGTTTGCCCAGACAGCACAGAAGGGACACGAGAGGGAAACTGGCTGGCAACGTGTTCAGTAGGGTGACCCCAGCCCCTGTGGAACTCTGATGAAAACTACAGACCCTGTTTCCAGGAAGAAGAACCCCCACGCGCGGAGCACGTGATTGCCGCTGGGGGAGCACTGTGCACGCCCTCCTCGCTGGAAGGTGAGCTGGGGTCCCCACCCCCCACCCCCCGCACTAGCCCAGGGCCTGGGACGCACAGCAGCACCAGCAGATGCTCGCTGAGAGGGCAGACACTGCGTGAAGTCCCCCGCCCACCGCCACGGCTGCCACGACGGAGCCCCAGCCAGTACATGGTGTGTGGAGCAGAGGCCACGCCGTCCCCCGACACAGCACGAGCCCGAAGGCCACCTGTGCAACGACAGTGAGGTGCCTCTCCCCATGAATGGGCCGCAGGGTCCCCAGAGGCCAAGGAGGGTGGTGTGCCTGGGGCCGACCGTCCCTCCCACATAGGGCACGCTGGGCTGGTTTTCCGCCATGCCTCTGCTTCACGAGGGCCACCTGCACGAGGGCCAGTGTGGAGACACAACCTGCGCCAGGTGCTCCTGCCTGGCACACCAGGGCACGTCACGGCCCTTGACCTCCCCCGAGCCACGTATGCTGGGATCGTGGTCCATTTACAGGTTCAGAGGCAGACGATGTGCCCAGGGCCACAGTGAGAAAGGCTCAGTGGGAGCCTGTGCCCCCCCACCCGCCATGATTCCAGCAGCGGGTGACGCCCCGCACTAGGACCTGTGCCTCCTCTGCCTCTCTCAAGGGTGACCACGCGAACGTGCTGCAAGCTGAGGGGCCCGTCCCCTGATGAGACCGAGCTCTCCAGGGTGAAGGCTCCTCAGCAGGCTTTTTCCAGCTGTTGGGCTGGGTCAGGCATCCAGGGACCAATCACCAAGAAAGGGCCTTGGGGAGAAGGATGCTGTTGGGAGCTGCCTGACACAGGTCAGGAGGCTGAGTCTTTGAAGCTGCCTTGTCAGGCTCAAGGCCTGACTTCTAAGTGGCCCGGAGGCCAGGCCCCTGGAAGGGTCGTGTCCCTGTTAGCTCCTCTCCTCCAACGGAGTCAGTTCCCTGCGAACCGCCCGGGGCTGCAGCCTAAGCTGACCCACATTTGCTTCAGAGCTCTCTTCCTTCCCAAGCAATTAAACAGAACAGCTTCAAACACTCTCCCTTAAGCATCTGCCGTGTGTTTATTTAGGACATTCTAAATAACGTGGGTAAGAACACAAAATGAGGGTGAGGTACAGCCAGGCCGGTAGCCTACCCTGCCTACTGGTGGCCTAGGGAGCAGGGCAGACCAGAACCAAGTAGGCGGGTCTAGTTCTGCTGTGACCCCATGAGCGGCACGAGGGACGCAAGGTGACCTCGGGGATCCCGTTCACATCTGCGCTCCCGTGAGCCCTCGGCCTTGACTGTGCCTCACGGTCACAGCACACTGTGCATACGGTTCCTCATGCCATGCTCAGCCCGGCTGCAGAAGGACTGTCACTGGAAGGGGAAGGGAGTGAGTACTCGGAGACAGAGTGACCCATTCAAGGTCACTCAGATCTGCAGCTGGAAGCCAGAGCTTCTGCACCCGGACCTGTGTCCCCCTTACTGCAGATGGCTCCAGACTGGGGTCAAGCCCTGCTCTCTCAGCTCAGGAGAATCTTCCAAAATACTGACGAAAGGTGGTTTGGCTCATCTTCTCCCTGAGAAGAAGCCACGGGAGTTGGCTGGGTCTCGCATGAAGTGGGAGAAGCAGCGGGCGAGGCGGCTGGCTGCAGGCGCCTGGCCGGCAGGCTCGGCCATCGCCCGGAGCGAGCTTCCCCGCCAGGCCCTCGGCCCCCGCTCACTCGAGGCACCCTGTGCTCGGCCAGCGCCGGGCTCGCTCCTGTGCTGTCCTCAGCGCCCACGGCCCCGCTGGCCCCTGCCCAGACAGCCCGCTCGCTCACTCCTGCCTCGAGTAACGACATGTGCTCCCCGGCCCCAGTCCTGCAAAGGGAGGGTGAGGAAAGGCTGCAGAACCCGGACAGGCACCTACATGCACGGATGGAGAGAGAAGGCAGATCGTGTGTTTACAGTTACAGGTAGAGACACGGCAGATCGTCAGTCCATAGTTACAGGTAGAGAAATGGCAGATCGTCAGTCCATAGTTACAGGTAGAGAAATGGCAGATCGTGAGTCTATAGTTACAGGTAGAGAAATGGCAGATCGTGAGTCTATAGTTACAGGTAGGTACACGTGCATCTCCTGGCTCTGTGCTCTGAGAAAGCCTGGAAGTAGCAACACATCACAAAAAGGACCGTCTCGCAGGTCTGGATCCTGGTTTCCAGATACCAGTCTTCACTAAAGGGAGCTGAGAAGCCTTGGCAAAATGGAGGGCGGCAAGGCTGTAGTTCACGAGGAAGCTGGAACACCTCGTGTCAGAAAGCAAGGGAGCGTCTACAGAGTGATGGAGACGTGTCGAAGGCACGGAAGTCAGAGGGGCCCCGGGAGCAGGGCCTGGGCAGATGAAAGGACAGTGAGGGACCCATGAACTCCACAAGGTCACCCCGATGGGGGATTAGGGCTGCTTCTTTGTATACGAGTTTTGTTTTTACTTTTAGGGAAAAAAAAAATCTCACTACTGTACCTTCGACTTTCCTGTAGGTTTGTGCACAATAACGAAAGTATTTGTGGAAAAAGGGTGGCCCCA
>NW_006436294.1:5435310-5477104 GCF_000325575.1 Pteropus alecto
CCCGCCCCCACCAGGCCCCCCCGTTACACGGTTTGAGGAAAGGACCCTTTGCAGGGGTGGGGACACCCCCCTGCAGAGCCCCAGTAGGACCGGGACACTGTCCTCAGCAGCCCAGGACACTGGCAGCCTGCTGCTCCTGGATCCAGACTCCCGAGCGCGAGGCCAAATGCAGACAGGGCCACTGAGGCAGAGGAGCAGCGGTGAGACACGGGGGGTCCACCGCGCCCCCCAGGGAGGCCCGCGTGCACAGCTGACTCCTTCGCCAAGGGGGCCGCAGAAGGTGGCCCCCCTGCTGCCTCTCGCCTCTGCTTCCACGACACCTGCACGAGCTCCCACCCAGTGCACCCCGGGCCACGTGCGGAGGGTCTGCGGACTGACCTGGGTCCTCCGCCCGCATCAGACTGGGACTGTCTTAAAGGCAGGGGTCAAGTTTAACTTATATTTGGGTCCCCAGCACCTAGGACAGTACCTGGTGCAGAATAGACAGTCGACAGATAGGTATTTACTGAACAAATGGGTACCTCCATCACCGAAGAACCTACGTACTCCGTGCAACCTTAGGTAACGTAAACCCTCAAATCTATTTCCTAATTTATTAAAAATAAAAGGGAGGGGAGTAATGACCTCACAGACCTGTGCGGGTTGGACACGCCATGCAGAGGGTTTGGTCACCATGTCGTACTCTCCCAAAGTGAGAGCATGTCCCCCTGTCTGGAGCAGGGCGGTGGGGTGTCTCACGTGTCATCACAGGGCCACTGACTCCCTCGTGCCTACGAGTGCCACCTGCACGACAGACTCAGGCTCGTGGGTGGGATTTGCCTGATGGTTATTTGGAGAATGTGTACGGGAAATATCCACTCCAAAATGCAGCTAAACCCTGATTTGTATTCACTGGGCGTCAATGACAGGCAGCACAGACCAATCGCTGCCATGTCTGAGCTGTCAAGAGGAAGGTAGGGGACGGCGCATTGGTGGGACATTCAAATCGGTGTGGCAGACGGCTTAGCCCCATTAGTCACCATGACCCGGTATCCATGGAAACAACTGGAAACAGCCCTCTAAAAAGACTGTCAGACAGCACACTGGGCTCCGCACACCACCCACCCGCCTCATCTTCCCCCTAGGTCCAGCCTCCCCTGGTCTGCAGCACTGAGCCAGGAGGCACCTGGCACGGTCCAGTCCCATGGCCCGGGGTCCTGCCCTGCACCTGTCCCGTGCCCCACCCCAGCCCTGCCACAGCTGTCTGGTCCCCTGTCCTGCCCTGCCTTCAGAAGGCACACACACAGCCCTGGATCCACGTCCAGAATCTCTGCTTCATCCTCTCCACGATGACCCCAGCAGCCCCCCGCCACCCCGGGCCCCCATCCGAGAGGAGCAAGAATCAGACTCTCGCGGGGATGATGGGCATCTCTTCGAACCTCCACTGACGGTGCCGTGTCCTTGACTTCTCCAACTTACAATGAGAAACTGACGCTCAGCAAACGTGACGGCTTCAAACCAAAGCTGTGCCCAGTGCCACGTGAAACCATCATCGCCACACCATAAACACTGGCGGCTTTGCTCTCTGCCTCCATCCCATAAAATACTAACAACTTCAGGGAATCCTTGCTGTGGGAATGACCCCAAAACACAGAGAAAGCTCTATGTACAAGCCGCTAATATGTAACCTACGTAACAGTGAACATCTCAACAAAGCAACTGAGACATCAAGCGACAGATCAAGGATTACATTCCCTCGCATCCGTCTGATGCAATATGGTGAGGCCCTCATGGCATGCGTAAGACATGTTAATAACATAGAAATGTTTGTTTTTCCAAATAGGAAAAAGAAGACAAAAGTACAAACGGAGTATGATCCCCTCTATGAACAAAATTTAAATTGGGGGACAGCACGAAGACTTCGAAAACAGACCGATCGCCAGTAAAGAGACGGAATCAGTAATCCAAAACCTCCCAATGACAGAAGTCCAGAACCAGATGGCTTCGCGGGTGAATTCTACCAAAATTCAAAGAAGAATTAATCCCATCCTTCTCGAACTCTTCCAAAAGCCAGAAGAAGAAGTAACTCTTCCAAACTCATCCTGTGAGGCCAGCATTACCCTGACACCAAAACCAGACAAGGACACGAGGAAAAAACAAACTTCCAGGCCAATGTCCCTGATGAACATAGATGCAAAAATCCTCAATGAAATATTAGTAAACGGAATTTAGCAATACATTAAAAGGATCGTTCAAAACCTACAATCGAGTGGGGTCTATTCGGGGATGCAAAGATGGTTCGACATCTGCGAATCAGTCAACGTGATGCACCACTTAACAAAATGAAAGACAGAAAGTCAGATGATCATCTCAACATGCGGAAAAAGCATCTGACAAAATTCAATATCCATTGATGATAAAAACTCTCAATAAAGAGTGTATAGAGGGAATGTACCTCAGTACAATAAAGGCCATATATAACAAGCCCACAGTGAACATCATACTCAATCGTGAAAAACTGAGAGCTTCTCCTCTAAGCTCAGGAAGAAGACAAAGATGCCCCCGCCTGCCATTGTTACTCTATGTAATACCGGAAGTCCTAGCCAGAGCTATTAGGCAAGAAATAAAAGGCATCCAAATTGGAAAGGAAGAAGTAAAACTGTCACTATTTGCAGATACCATGATTTTATATATAGAAAACCCTAAAGATTCCATAAAAAAAAAAACTGTTAGAATACGCAAATTCATAAAGTCACAGGATAGAAAATCAATACACAAAAATCTGTTGCATTTATCTATACTAATAATGAACTATCAGAGAAATTAAGAAAACAAACCTTTCACAATTGCATCAAAAAGAATAAGATATCTAGAAATAAATTTAACCAAGGTGAAGGACCTGTATATTGAAAACTACATTAATGAAAGAAATTGAAGACGACACAAATAAATGGAAAGGTATTCTGTGCTCATGTATTGAAAGAATCAATACCGCTTTAAAAAAAAATACATACCATCCAAAGCAATCTATAGATTCAACACAATCTCTATCAACATTCCAATGGCATCTCTCACAAAAATAGAACAAATAATTCTAAAATGTGTATAGAACCACAAAAGACCCCAAATAGCCAAGGCAATCTCGAGAAAGAAGAACAAAGCTGGAGGTCTCGCACTCCCTGATTTCAAAATTACAGAGCTATAGTAATTAAAACAGTATGGTATTGGCATAAAAACAGACACATGGATCAGTGGAACAAAATCGAGAGCCTGGAAATAAACCCACACATATATGGTCAATGAGTTTATGACACAGGAGCCAAGAGCACACAATGAGGAAAGGATGGTCTCTTCAGTAAACGGTGTTAGGAAAAATGAACAGCCACATGCAAAAGAATGAAACCTGACTACTATCTCTCACCATAAAAAAAAAAAACAAAAAACCTAAAAAAACACAACAACTCAAAATGAATTAGACTTGAGTGTAAAGACCGGAAACCATGAAACTCCCAGAAGAAAACAGGATAAGCTCCTTGACACAGGTTTTGGAGATGATTTTTTAAAATCTGACATCAAAAGCGAAGGCAATGAAAGCAAAATAAACGTGGGACTATGGCAAACTAAAAAGCCTCTGCGCAGCGAAGGATACTGCCGACAACAGGAACAGGAACAGGCACCACCAACAACAGGAACAGGCACCGCCGACAACAGGAACAGGCACCGCCGACAACAGGAACGGGCACCGCCGACAACAGGAACGGGCACCGCCAACAACAGGAACAGGCACCACTGACAACAGGAACAGGCACCGCCGACAACAGGAGCAGGAACAGGCACGTGCGGAGTGGGAGGAAGTGTATGCAAATCGCATACCTGATAAGGGGCTCATACCGAAAATCCATACGGCACTCATACAACTCAACAGCAAAACAGGCAAAATCAACCCAATTTTAAATGCGTAGAAGATCTGAACAGACGTTTTCCAAAGAGGACATACAGATGGCCGACAAGTACATGAAGAGATGCTCAACATCATTACCGTCCTGTGAAATGCAATTCAAAGCCTATGATGAGATATCACCTCACACCTGCCTGAAGAGCTATTATCAAAAACACAAGCAATTACGAGTGCAGGTGAGGATGTGGAGAAAGGGGAACCCTCGTGCACTGTTGGTGGGGTTGTTGGTGGGGTGCAGCCCCTACGGAAAACGGGATGGAGGGTCCTCGAGAGATTAGAAATAGAACTGCCACACAACCCGGCAATCCCCCTTCTGGGTATTTATCCAAAGAAAACGAAAACGCTAACTTGAAAGGTTATCTGCGGCCCCCGTGTGCACTGCAGCGTTACATCTAACAGCCGAGACATGGGAACAGCCTAAGTGTCCGTCGACGGATGAGCAGATAAAGAAGACGCGGTGCCCAGACAGGATGGAATGTTACTCAGCCACAAAGAAGAACAAAATCTTGCCACTGTGAGGACTTGCGTGGAGGGACCTGGGGCACTGCACTAAGTGAAATGAGCCAGAGAAAGATAAATACCGGATGATCTCACTCATATGTGGAATCCAAAAGCAAACACAAAAAACCCGCAAGCTCGTAGATACAGAGCACAGACGGGGGGCAGAGAAAAATGGGGGAAGAGGGTCGAAAGGTAAAAAACAAATGCACACGAATGAGCTGACACAGAGGCTGTGTGGCTGGTGGGAAAGGGCCCTCCTCTCTAGCTCGTCTGATTGTCCCTAGCCCTCCCCCATGAGGACACGCTGCTTCACGGGCTGATCCCGTGGGGAGGGCGCGGCTCCAGCGTGAGGAACGCGTGTTTGAACCGAGTCTGTCACTCCGCAGCCGGGCAGTGCCGGGCACAACCAACCTGGCCGAGCCCTGTGTGCCCGTTTGGAGTTCGGGCACCTCGCCTGGCAGGGGATGCGCACTTGCAAAACAGTTATTTTTAAATAAGAGGCTGCATGTCTTTGAGTTGCCTGCACATGCCTGTTGTCAGCCAGGCCAAATGGGTGATGTCTGGGAACTCGAGAAGCACCTGTCAGGTAAGCGAGGGCCTGCCAGGGGCTGGCAGCCTGTGCAGTGACACCTGAACCCCCTCCACAGGCTCTGGGGAGCTGCAGGGCCCCAGGCGTCAGATCCACTGCAGAAGAGACAGGGAGGGTGCAAGGTGACACATGCTGAGGCCAGAGATGGAGCCCCTGCCCCGCCTCAAGGAGACGCTGGGCTGGGGAGGCCGGCATGGGCGGGAGGGAGGCAGACACAATGCGTGGCCTTCTCTCGTGGGCACTGTTCTGGAACTGCTCACGACACCACCGAGGAACACAGTCATTTGATAAAACAGCTCAAGAGCCTTAAAAACGTTCACGTCTTTTGACTTAGGAATTCCCAAACTAGAAAATCCATCTAGTGAGAAAAATCGGACAAAAATGCGTGTATGAAGACGCTCACCAGGAACAGCCAGACACGACAGTACTTAGTTAGTCGTGACGCCGAGCAGGAAAACCTTACATGCTTCTGCAGAATGCCTGTGCCACGAGGACAGGCCCCGGGCCGAGGCGGGGTGCCGCCGGGAGACCCGAAGTGCAGCCTGAGCCCCGGTCCCCGGCCTCCACAGGGCCCTCGGCACAAACGCCTGTGTCCTCACCAGGTGCATCATTAACACCCGCGCTGTCTGCCAACAACACACTGGTGCGCACGCAACACGCGTCTCCACAGCAGCTGACCCGAACGCTGTCCACCGCCATCTGGAAAGGACCCAATGCGAATGTGGCAAAGCGCCCTCCGGCCCCCTCGCCCCCCTCCCTCTGCGGCTCCGACTCTGCAAGGACCCGGTGCCCATGGGCTCACCCAGGGCATGGCTGCACTGTGACCGTTTGCTCCCTACTTCTCCCGCCTGGCACGACACGCTGACATGAGTTTGGCTTCATTTTGCTTCACAGCACCAGTTTCCCAGGGCCTGTCCCAGCCCCAGGGGCGGGAGGGTCTAGGTGTTTGACCGCCCTCAGCCGCCCACATCTGGACAGTACCTGGCCATGCCCAGGTAACCACAAGACACGACACTCTAACCTAGAAAGGTGTCGGGGTGGAGGGAGGCCCCACAGGTGCCAGCAGTGACGCCCTCTGCAGAAACACCGTCGCCTGCCTTCCACTCAGGCTGGCTCGGGGCGGAGGGCACAGAGGGAGCCGCCTGGGTGTGACGTGCGGCCCACTCACAGCGGCCAGCAGGGTCGCTCACAGGACCCCGACCGCCTGCGGGACCTGGCAGCCCAGCGGGGCCGAGGCCCTATGCGGTGAGCAGGGGTGCTGGAGGAAGGGTCTGCTCCCCTTCAAGCCCCTGGGATAACCCTCACTTGTCTCCCGTGTGCAAAGGGGGAGATCGAGCTTATTCCTTCCCTGGTGGAAGGACCAGACACTAACCTACCATGACTTCTTGGGTGAAGAAAGAAGATATAGACGTGTCGGCAACTGACTGTTCCTATTGGACTGAAAATAGATTACGTGATAAAAAATAAAGCCCCTCGCTTCAACAAAAATCCTATTTAGCTTGCTTCTCAGCAAAATATTGTTGACGGCTCTTCAGAAAGGCACAGACTGGGGTGAACGTCTGTGCCCAGGTGCAGGGGAAGCAGACGTCCAAGCACGTCGTGCCAAGTGTCAAGTCACGGAGCCTCTCGCGTTGAGCACCAGGCTGAGCTCAGGAGCTCGCGACACGCACCCTCCCATGCCGAGCACGTGACAAGCTGTCAAAGCCATCTGCATGCGAGGAACAGAGGCAGGAGGGAGCTGCACCCCCATTACTCCCCAGCACTCAAACCTCTGCAGAAGACGCGGCTGCCTGGACGTGGTCGCAGGCCACGGTGCAGGACGGCAGCGAGGTGGGCTCCGCTGCCCACGAGGTCCCCGTGGTGGCGTGGGCACACACAGACGAGCACGTGCTTGCACGGGGAGCGCTGACACGCGGTACTCACCCCACTGCAGAGGGGCCAGCTGCAGCTGCTCCAGGACCGGCTGGCTCAGCAGCCCTTCCACACCTGCCTCGCCCGTGCGCTTCAAAGAAGGGTGAGCCTCGGTCAAGGAAAACATAGGACGAGAAGAGGGGTTCCAGAAGTGTCTACGCAGGCCCCTCAGACAGCAAACCGCCCACAGCAGACACGTGCCCTCCTCTTCTCGTGATGGTCTAACCAGCCTCTAAGGCATCACCTGCGTGTGTGGAAAACGTTTCAAGTGCCTCCCCGCCCCCAACCCAGGTAAATCAAGCTACTGTTTTGTAAGGAAGGGAAACCCACCGGGGGGATTTTAACCCAACAACTAGTCTTGCTGGGGGAGATCGGGCAAACGGAAGGCTGTTTTCCCTGACAAAGCACGCAGAGCACGCTCGCTGTCCAACACGACCACAAGCGCTTCTCGACGTTGCGGTGTCACGCTGGCTTCCTGCTGTCGTGCCACGTGTCTGGGTAGAATCACACACGTTACCACGGATGGGCTCACGTCCGCGAGTTCATCGTCGAGGAAGCCAGACCGCTCTCGGCGCGTATCAGTGCATGAAAACATCAGGCTTAGACACGCAGAAAACGGAACTCCCCAGGCACTAATGTTAAAACGGCCAATGTGCTTCTCAGAAATGGATCCATAAACCTCTCCTTTTCCTACAGAAGGGCAGGTGGCAGGGACGTGACCGGCGCCCCCGCTCTCTCTCCGCTCAGGCTCCGTGCAAACCCCTTCCTTCCAGAACGCACTCTTCCTCCCCTTCTGCCCGGCCGACTCGAGCCCACGGTCTACCTCAAGTTCCAGTGTCTCACACAGCTACTGATGGTGACGACATTTAACGAGCGAGCGCACGCACATCCCCACGTTCCCATGACGGTAGGCGAGAGTGAATGGGTGGTTTTCGTCAATAGCTGACGGTCACCGGTGCGGGTCGCCCACAGGCTCATGGCTAGAACGGGGACAGCCGTGACTCCTGACGGGATTACTCTGGCGTCAGCATAAGTGATGAAGCCCTCAGCACACTCCGGGCACACGTGGCTACTAGTGTTCAGGACGTGAGGAAACAGCCTCGGAAAGGTCAGAAACTGTGAGTGACAGAATGGACACTAGCCTGGCCCGGTCGCTCAGTGTCACATGGGGCTGAGGGGGAGTAGACCCGGATCTCCTCACTGGACAGAGCCCGCCTCCCTGCTCGGGGGCATGGATGGAGGCACGCCCACTCCCAGGGGACGCTGGCCAGTTCCAGGGGCTCCTCTGCATCCACATGCCCGACCACGGCCACCACGGGGCTGGTCCACCTCTGCTGTCGCTCAGTCAGCCGCACCGCACTGCATGCTGTGACACCACCAGGGGAAACACGAGGACGCATCCTTGCTGGGAGTGCTTAGCGGTTTCGGGCTGTGGATTCTCGTTTGGGACGGTTTCTAGCAGGGGAGGGCTCCTGCAAATGCTGATTCTCCGGTCCCTGAACCAACAAGACCCCCGGGGAGCAGGGCGAGGGGTCGTCCCTCTCCCAAGGGGTGTGGCCCAGGGGCGGGTCAGTGTAGCCCCTGGTGAGACCACAGGCCGCTGCGCACATGGCTTGGTGATGGTTGGGGAGTGGCACCCTTCCTGGGAGCAGTCACGTCTGCTGAATCCGTGTCCCGGGCCTACCGCCCACCCTCCCGACCTGCCTCGGTTCAGCGTCCCCCTGCAGCCCTGCCCCCAGCACCACCCCCTGTGCAGTGATGAAGGACCAGAGCCCAGGGACTTGCCCTGCGGTGGAGAGGCGAGGCCATCTCCTTTTGCCTCCTTTACGGTCACGTGACAGAGCTACTTCCCTTCTCACAGAGAAGACATCTCGTAAGGCACCTGGGGCTCACTATAATCAGCGTTGCAAGGAGAGTGCCAGCAAAAGCACCCGCTCCCCTTCTCTTGGTTTGGGCTCGGCTTGGCTCCAACAACAACCCCCCGACTCAGAGAAACTCACTCTCAGTGACACGACTCTCTGTGAAAGAACTGCCCCCGAGGGAATTCGAAGTCGCGGACTCGTGGACACGAAGCTGGCCCCAGAAAAAAAGACGGGGACATTTCCTGACAGGCGGCAGGCTCTGTGGCACGTGACTTCCATGCTCCTTTCATCCGAGCGGGACAGGCAGAGTCCACGGTGTGCACGTGAGAAGCCAGAAGCAGGGGACTGAGTAGCGTGGTCCTCGTCACTCAAAGCAGAAATTTCCTGGGGCTCCTTTCAACTCTGTGTCCAAGCTCCTTCCTGCAGCATGACAGCTCTGGAAGGGAGAGGTGACTTGCTCAAGAACACACGTCCTCCAGATTGGCAAAGATCCAAGAGCCTGAAAACCTGCACAAGGGCGAAGCTGTGGGAATGCAGGTGCACGCGCTCTGCCACTGGGCGGGAGACAGGACGCTCGCTATGCAGCGACACGCGGCTTCCCGAGACGCGTGCTATTAAGCGAACAAAGCAAGAGGCATCTGTGTTTAAAAAAAGGTGAGACTGTGCCTGTGTTCACTTCCGGTCTCAGAAAGAACTTCTGAAATATGAGCAAGGAACAAATAAAACGGGGTATTTGAGCAGGTAGGAGCATCCGTCTAAAAACCTTTTTGAACTGTGTGTACATTTTGCCTATTTAAAATAAAATAAAAGTTATTTTAGGAGAAGTAAATATAAAGTTCTCCTAATGACACACGAATGAAGCGGAGGCTATGAGCCACTGCAGCCCTGGGATGTGTAAACACGGCTGAGCTCAAGGGTGGGGCTGACGAAGTCCATTCAGGTCCCCCCACTCAGACCTGGCACGCAGACCGCTGACAGATTTGGGTTTAAGATGCACGCTTTTGGGTGTCTTTCTTTCTGTTTTCTTTCCCGATTCCCTCCAGGGGTGATTTTCACTTGCATGACATCAAGACTTCAGCATGTGGCATCTTACCCCTTTTTATTAAAACGATCACGCGAGCTTTGAAGGCAGATCACACCGCGGTGCAGGGCCGAGACGCGGAGCTCTGAAACGGCTGGTGACAGGAGCGAGTCAGCGAGTCACCACAAAGCTGCCGATGGCACCGGGCTTTGCAAACCATTCCAACAGCACATTTCTGTATTAATGTGCTTTCAGTTATGAGCCATAAAATTATACAGCTGAGCTAATAAAGCTAATGACCTGCAAGCACGTCCCCTTCCTCCCTTTCAGCCCCATAAGCCACCAAAAGAGTGGACACATGAATGCAGAGCTGGCTGACCGGTCAGTCGTGCAGCTGCTTAACCAGCCACGATTACATCCAAGATTACGATATTACAGTAACGATGGCAGAGGTGGCAGTGGCCACTGTTTCCTAAATACACAGACACTGGCATTTGAGGCAAGAGGTCAATAAATAATGATGGCGACGGCGATAATTGCTGTCGTTATTTCTAGTAGAAGGTACGTTCTAAACGGCCTCCCACGAGAGGGGCCCCATGGCAGGTGTTTAACACTTGTCTTCTCAATTTCATACTATTTTCAAATTAAGACTTGAGAACCTGGTGGGTATAAAGTAGGGACTGTTAATTTGATTTTAAAGATTTTTTTTTTTATTTAATTCAGGTCCATGCAGAGAATGAGAAGCTGACAACACAGCTCACCAGGAAGTGGCAGGATCAAGGCTGTGTGACCCTGGAGCACATGTGCTGTCCCCACTTTCAGATACTTCACTGTAAACATAGTATCGACTCCTCACAGTAAACCTGGAAGCCAGGACCCATGAGTCCCCGCTGACAAACAAGGATCCTTTTGTGCACAGGGCCGGGATCCGGATGGTCTCCACGGCCACCACCAGTGGAGTCAGCATGGACGCCCAGCCTGGAGCAAGCCTGGCCAGCTAGCTCCTCCCTCCAGCCCAGAGGAAAGCCTGCTGGGAGCTCTCCATGGTGCTGAAGAACCTCCTCCCCTGAAGCCTTTACTCGTCACCTGGGACACGGCAATTACGTTTCCAATTAAATCATAGGCTCCTGTCTCCAAGACGTGCAACTGTCCTCTGGAAGAGCAGGGACGGTGACACTGCAGGACTGTGGAATCACTGTTGGTGCCAACGCAAGCTTTGCAAGTCTCCTGGACCACACACACGCATGACTGACAATCCCTGTGCACCTGAAGCAGAAGCAAGTTTAGCCCAGCTCACGCCCTGTCTCTGGAGCCTCCCGCAGGCAGTTTCGAACTCCCTCACAGGAAACCCCACACTGCTTTCACAGCGCTCTCCATGCTTGTCCCTTCTGCCTCAAGACACGGCCGAGTCGCCTGGAGTCACTACAAATCACTCATGCTTCCTGCCTGTCGTAAACCCTCAGAGGTGGTGAGTCAGGAGACCCAGGGTCCATGGCTGGCCTCACTCAGGTTAAACGTCCTCCACCATCCACTGCTCAGAGACAGCAAGGCCAGCGAGCAGGCATCCCTGCCCTCTGAACTGCTTAGCTGCTAATTTTCCACAAACTGATGATGAAAGAGTTCAGAGGCCGGGGGTGGGGGTGAGGAAAGGCGTCCTCGGTCATGGGTACTGTGCCTGGCACATGGTAGGTGCTCAATAAACGCCTCCTGCTTACCGCTGAGCGTCTGTCGGTCACCCAGGGACCACCTCTTAGAGTCCTTGCGGTAATTTCGGGCTGAGAAAGCCTCGGGGACGTGAAATAACTCTCCCCACACCAGGACAGACGGGCACGGGGGCTCAGAGGCAGCTGTCTGGGCCCCAGCGCAGCTCCGTCCCCTGTCCCGACTTCCTCCCCATGTGCCACGCGCTGCCAGGGAGGCTGGTCCTCACTCCGCAGCACAGCAGATGGACTGGGGCAGGGTCTCGCCTTCAAAGCACCTCTAAAAGATGAAACCCTTGGGGTGCCGTGGGACCTCAGAGGGCACCTCGCAGAGGGCAAGAGTCCCTTGGTCCCTAAATAGCTCACTATTCCTCCTGTGAGGTAACCCATGAGGTTTTGGGGTCACACCTGTTCAGCAGTACTGCTATCATTCCATGAGGGGCATGGGTTTGTCCCTACAGAGGAGAAACTCCCGCAGGCAGTTTCTAACACCGGTGCTCAGGGCCAGGACTGCATGGCACGTGGAAGCGGCGTCCCCTTCTGGAAAAGGGGGGAGGTTCTGCCACCTGCACGAGGACAGCCCCAGTCTGGCCAGCGGTGAGCGCCAGCTCGACATCGGGCAAGCCGTCCCTCGGCTCTGGGACTCCTTGCCCAACTCCCACAGTAGCACCGGCCACCCCAGGCTCCAGACGTTTATTGCCATGACTGAGACCTGCCTGGAGCCCTCTGCGGCCTTGTCATTCTGGTGACCACTGACCCATCTCTGGAGCTTAAACTTCACCTTCTGTGGGATGTCCTATCTGATGCACCCCAAGCCCTTCCTGCCGGCCGAGAGCGCTATACCTGTTAGCACACCTGCCCTGCACTCGCCACGTAGGTGTGCACGTGCCCCCGCATGCTCCGGCCTTAATCCACACACCAAAGTACTTATCAATACCTACTACGTACGCCGTGGAAGGTGCTAGGGATGAAAAGACCAACCGAGATGAGATCCTTCCTACTTTTAAGAAGCCCAGTCTATTGTGGGAGGATTAGACCTTATTAGTCACCCATCATTATTAATTCAATTTAATTAACGAATCAGTATTTGAGCAGAACCTTTTTGTTTACAAATGTTCTCACGCACACTGTCTCAGTTAATCTTCGATGTGTCCCGGGAACCGTGAACGTTTGCTTCCGAATCTGAGAAACAGCCGGATGCAAGGAAAATGTGGAAGGTTCATAAACACCTTCCTCTCATTTTCACTGGCCGTGAGCAGTGAAGCATTTGGAAGTGCACCGCGGTGTAAGGGCGTCTGAAACCAGGGCAGCTTGCGATATCGCGTGTGTATTTATGTGACCTGGTCTGGTATTTTAGAAAAAAACGATCGTTCGATCAGCTCTCCCCCTGGGGACCGGGTGGCCCAGCGAGTGGCCAGGCTCCTCTGAGCCTGCAGGCCTGAGCTGCCGGCCTCACCTCTCACAGGAGAGCAGCGCCGTGGTCTCAACGCCTGGCTGCTACACGCGGTCTGCTGAGCGAAGCCGGAAGCCGGTCCCAGGAGGGCAGCTGACGCAGGCACCTCCACCGCGGCTTCTAGGTGAGTGCCCTGGAGTGGGCGCCGGGGGCTTCACCTCGGCCCCCCCCGCCTCACCGCCAGAAGACAGGCTAGGCTGTCTGTGCCCACGCGCCAGCTCTGGAGTGACTACAGGTGCGGGAACTTAGCCCAGCCCCACTCCAGTGCAAATAAATTAGCAAATTGTCATAAACAGAAATTACACTAATGGAAAGATGCTTTAAGTGATTAATGAGCCTCTTTCCCGTGACTTTGTTTTTCAATTTGCTTCATGAACTTTGAGGATGTTGATGCTGATTTTCTCATCCCAGGGGGGGCGCCAGCATCTCCTGTCAGCTCCCTGGTGTGAGAGACCCAACTGGACAGAAAATGCCAGGCAGCGTGACGAGCTGCCCAGGGAAGAGTCTGCAAGTGGCTCAGCCCTGCGGGTCCGGTCAGGACGGACGGCAGGGGGGAACGCAGAGCGCGCTGCAGGGGGCGGCACCTGCCGGCGGCGTGCCGGAGGCGAGGTGCCCGCGCTTCAGGTTCCGTCTGCAACACGGGAAGAATTCAGAGGGCTGGCAGGGACCAGAGGCTCTTCTGCTGTTCGTGGCATGGAGCCGAGGGCACTGACTCAGAGGCCAAGCGGCTGGATGCAAATCCCAGCTCTGCCACTGACAAGCTGGGTGGCCTGAAATGAGGTAGTTAATCTCACTGGGCCTCAGTTTCCCCATCTGTGGAGTGTGGATCCAAATGTACTTTGTGGGATTTTGTAAAAACTGAGTGAGTAAATCTATATAAATCACTCAGAACAGTGCCTGGCATCTGGTAAATACCACAGGCGTGTTAGCTGTTATTTAAGCTCTGCAATTTTATGATTCTATTATATAAGATACACATGTTCACAAGCACTGTCACACCAAAAGTACACAAAATGCACACAAGCCCAACACGAACCAATGCTCACACGCACACCACACATCACACACACCCCCCAACACAGATTTGAACCAGAGCTTGCTGGCTGGGGAAATCCTCCCCGACTCCCATAGACCAGCCAAATCTGAACTGCATGTTCTGCGTGCCAAACCCTGACTCCTCTCAAAGTAATTTTATGACTACCATATTTGGTTCTGGGGAGACAGCAATCGAATCTGTGTGCCTCCCACCTTATTTCCCCGCCCACCGATGGCCCAACGGCCAGGGTGACTTTACGGCGTCGAAGGTGCAACACTTCCCTTCAGCCATCAAAGCGTCTCCACTGAGAGACTAGAGGCCTCTGAACCAGGTGACTGCCACCAGCCATAAAAGCTAAGTTCCCTAAAGGCAGATACAAAACGCGATTCTGCATTTACTTGAGATGATCAAGGAATCAGCTGTACTGATGACAGGAGCTGTTTGTATTAAAACCCATTTAGACAAAACTGTTTCTTCCAACATGACTATTAGAAGAACATAGCGTACCGTATTTTCAAGGAGTCTTGGCTAAAGGTCTCTGATATTTTTCACGGCGTGAGAGGACAGAGCTCCACTAAGAAGCACCTTTGAGAACAAGCTAGAAGCCAGTCAGAGAGTAAAGGGCGAGCGTGGGCGACCCAGCGCAGATAGCTTCCTCTCTGCCTGACTTCTAGGGGGAGGGCCCGGGAGCGGGCAGGTTCTCCTTGCTGGAAAGACAGCGGCCTCAGAAACAGACGCCAGGCCTGGCTGTGCTCCGAGCTGGCTGTCCCGCCCCGATCAACCGAGCTGCGGGCACCGGGCCTACGGCCTTGGGTCATGCCTGTGAAACCACAGACAAAAAGTGAGGACAAATGTCGTAGCCGTGTTGAGCTTCCTGGGTTCACAGAGGGTGATGTGTGTCTGCGAGGCCGAACACGGACCCCACTTGATGACACACAGCCCGGGACACGGGTAGTCCCTCTGGAAAGCAGGACCCTGCGCCCGGAGGGAAAAGCCACATTGCTCCATTACTTCCGTCCCCAGAACTCAGCACCCCGCAGAGACAGTCCACCCCCCACCGTGGGACATCAATTCTGAGGCATCTAAAGCGCTTTGCAGTTGGGCTCCGTGAGCCCCGGCCTCGCCCTCAACACAGCCAGATGGCTACGAACGGTCTCTGGACAGAGCGGGAGATGCGCGTGCTTATCAGACCACCTGGCAGAGATGCTGCCCAGATGGTCCAGGTCCATGGCCTTTGTGGGATCAGCTGAACTGTGCACCCAGTTCTGGTCACGAGTCTCACATGGGCTCGGATTCTGCTATGTCAGCAACACCTGAAACGCTGTCTGAAGGGAGATTCGCAATAAAAACAAGGAAAATGAGACGGTGAGACAATACCAAGCCTGCTCCAAGCTGGTCCCGCACCTGCTCCCACACGAGTCGTCCGAGCAGGGCTGCCCCGGGGAAGCGAGCAGGCTTCATTTAGGACAAATCTCACTGGTGCCTCTCGTGCCTCTCAGCGCTCAGCAAACTGCAGCCGAGCCGGCACCCTGGGCTCCCGCGTCAATGAGACGCGGACGTCCATGCGCCACGTGGTTTTAACAACAGCGCTGGGCCCAGAGAACGAGATCACACTCTGCCAGGCCCGGTCCACAACTGGTTCTACTCAGCACTCCCCACAGCTCCCAGCAGGTCACCAACAGATAGCTGCTGAGTGGACGATGTCATCTGACCTCAAGGCAAGTGAGACCAGTCCTCAGGGAAAGGGCTCGTGCTCCGTAACTGCTCTAACTAGAGGTGAGCACCGAGTGGGCTTGGGAGAGTGGACGCGTGAGGTCATCCGTAGAGGCCCTGGTCAAACGCTGACACTCACTTCCCCTTTCCTGAACTATAGAGGGGAAGTGAAAACAGACGCAGTCATGTCCCAAACATCCCCAAACCTACCACCCCAGGGGATGCTCAGAACTACAACCCTGGCCCTTTTGGCAGGTCCCACTGGAGGCAGAAGAGAGGACACGGTAGACGGCCCCAGGTGACACCTGGCCACCATCTTCTCTGCACAGCTGAGGCCAGGTCACCGGAGCAGCACGAGGCCTCCTGGTAGGAAAGGGGGCTCACACTGCTGACACCTCCCAGGCTCAGGAGCTATGACATCCTCACAGGTGACCCCGCCGCTAGTCAACAGGAAAACAGCACAGTTTTGGGGTCCTGGCTGTCCTGCCAGCCGTGCAATCTCAGGTGAGTTACTTCCAAAATTCACTTATTTTTTAAAAAGAAGTAAGCAATACCTGTTTTGCAGGTTTGGTTTAAGAAAAATGCTACTATCCTGCTTGGTACCTGGCAGGTGACAAGGCAGTAACCAAGGCGGGGGTGGGGGTGTAATGGCAGGAGGGCGACCACCAGGGTCACCTGTGGAGTCTAGGGTCCCGCTGACCGGAGCGTTCCCTCCTTGGCCTCTTGCAGCAAATGTGACGCGCCAAGGAACAGCCGCACGGGAGCTGTGCGACAGGTGCTTTCTCACTGGCGTGATGACAAAACTGGTCAACAGGGTTTCAAAGAAGGGACAGGTTCCTGGAATTTAAAGGAAAAGGCAGCTTCGAATGCATTAGCGCATCCGGCTGGGCCGGGGCCAGAGTGGAAATTCCACCTCAGACCCACGCAGCTTCGGGGACAAAGTGCCGTTCGGTCCCTGGTGCTCCACCTCCGATGGCCCACTGCCCTCTGCCCCCTGCTTGAAGGTCACCTTGTCCCCGTGGTGGGCTCCCGACCTCCCCGGCAGCCTATGCAGCACAGCGCGGAGACCCATGGGACCAGTCGCAAGGCTTGGGGTGAGCCAGCTCTTGGCCAGTTACCAGGGGCGTGACCTTAAGTGTCTTCACTGTCATCTCTCTGGTCCCGGGCTCCGTGTAATAAAGCCTGCCCCGCCTCTTCCACAGAGCAGAGGTGAGGGCATGTGACAGGAGGGACCTGGAAGCAGGGAGTGGCTGCACCAGCAGGGATGTACTGGGAGGGTGCACTGGGTCCCCAAGGCCGGAGAGCCTGGGAGGTGAAAGGAACCGGCTGAGGTAGGACAGGAGGCGGCAGTCACTGAGCTTACTCTTTACGGGGTGGGGGGAGGGGAAGCAAGGCGGGAAGGTAGGCCGGCCAGCTCGACTCCTCAGTGGCACTGAGGCCCCTGAGTCCTGCTGGCCTCTCCAGTCTGCACACTGTGTACCAGTCACAGGGACAGACTTAGGTCCCTGCTGTTCTGCAGGCTCTGGAAGGTGGCAGCCCTCCCATGGGCAGGCTCCCACCTCAGCCCTCCCAGCTGCCCCATACGTGTCCATCTCTGTATCTGCCCTGCCCTCAGCCGGGGCCTCCCCAGGGCCCAGCACACGGGGGCAACACAACGTATCCCTCACTAGCCGGGCGAGGACCGGGTATGACGAAGACAGGTGTGCGTGGATCTACTCAAGAGCCACAATTCCCCCTGAAACATGACTATCCAGCTTCACGCGCTACACAGGGACCGTTTTCATTACTAGGAATAGGTGTCAAATTAGGCTCAAGTTTTCCATAATGTCTAAATATTGAGAAAATGCTACTGAAATGCATAATGGAATAACTAGCCAATGAAATCTGTGGTCTTCCCATCTGCCCGAATTCAGGTTTACAATAGCAGGGGCCTGCACGTCAGCCCGGGCCAGATGTCAGTACCAGATGCGGGCGAGAGAGAATGTCCTCACGTTCACTCTTCCGCTGAATTCGCCGATCGGGGCGGTCGCTCGTAAATCTAGGAGACGGATGTGCCTGGCACGTGGCAGTTATTCAGTAAATGCCAGTCGTCTGGATTATTAGGTGAGTACAGAAAATAGGGAAGTCAACGTCTTACTTGAGTCAAACTGAAAGGAGAGAAGCTCAAAGGCATTTCTGGTTCTTTCTGACTGTTCTGATGGGCAGCAGGACCCCGTGGAAGGCGGCACACGCTGGCAGGGCCCTGGGGCCTGGAGGCGGGCTAACGGGCTTCGAGTGCCAGCTCCTGCTTTGTACACGTGACTTGACAGGCAGTTTTCATCCACGAGACAGGATGACGAAACGCCCTGGGAGTTGCTGAGCGACATGGGTGACTTGGGCCAGCCCAGGGCAGCACCCGGGAAGTGGAGGTGGAGCACCAGGACAAGCTGCCATGTGCCCTGGCACCTAGTGAGGCTTAATCCTGTAGAATATGGGCTCCCATTCCCAGGCTCCCCACTTTTCCCTGAGCCACAGTGAGACCACTCAGGTGGATGAATCCTTCCCTTCTGGCACCCCCAAGCGCACTGCCCCTTCCCCCACCGGATGCTGCGTGACAGTGAGCTGGGGCTGAATCAGACCCAGCCAGGACTTCTGGCGTGGCACAGAGTCCCCTGCGTGAAGCCGAAGCTGCAAGACCCAGGTGCAGGTGTCCTCTGCCTCGCTCGGGGACTTCCACGCCCGGAGGTCATGGAGCCTGAACGACCTGAGTCCCACCAAAAAGATCCAAGTCCTCGCCGGCTCCCGCATCACTTAGATGCCAGCACGTGAGAGCTAACAGCCTCCTCTGGTCGAGCCCGTAGAGACCGGATCGTTTTCATAACCCTCTCCCTTGGGGACGGGGACTGGCTGTGGGCCCTGTGCCGGCAATCCCACCTGGGCTGGTCCCCGGCTCCACCACTTCCTGGCTGGACTCGCAGTCAGTCAGTTCACCTCTGAGATTCCGTTTCCTCGATGGAACAGCAGTGCCGAATCAGAGACGTGGAAGGCGTCAATCAGACGGCGGAGGCAGCAGGCCCGGCAAGCCATGAGCACGCCAGCTTCACCGCGCTTGTCACTCTGCTTATTCGGCCGGCGAGGACCGACTGGACCCTGACTCTGTGCTGAGCTCTGGTGGAGCTAAGAGCAGGACGAGTCCACTCACCCCGACCTTTTCACAGAGTCCTCTCTGTACAAAAGATGAGCGCCTTAACTCCACGACGTACGGGGGTGGTCCCCCGAGTCCCCAGGCATTCTGCTGAGAGCGCCCCTTCTCAAGGCCTCCCGTCTACGAGTAACGTGCTTATTTCGTCACGAGCTTTTTGGAGAGAGGTCTACCTGCCCCAATTCCACTTTAGTTTGCATAAAGAAACTTGCCACAGCTCCTGGAACCTATGTCGCCCACAGACTGAGGTCTTTCCAGAGAGACAGTCTAGGACGATCTGAGACTGCACAAGCTGTGAGCATCCCATGCCGACAGAATCGGCGTGCGATAAGATGAACAGACAACCACGTCGGCGCTGCCCCTGCAAGGGGTCGCTCTCCGGGCGGCCACCCTCTCACATCCCAGGACGTCTTGGGGCATTCCCCGTCGTCCCCGTGGATAAACGTCCACCCACCCTTAAAAAGCCTGCTCTAAGGTCACCTCCTCCGAAGTCTCCTTTAATTGCCCCCTGCCCCCAACAGCAGCTTCCTCCTCTGAACCTCAGGGCGCTTGGCACAGCATCCAGTCCCTGCGCCCGCAGCACGTTTAATTCTCAGATGACAGAGCCACACCCTCAGACGGCGCGGCTGCACCGAGGCCTCGTCTTTGCCCCTCAGCCGCTCAGGGGCCTCGCGACATACCCGGGACAAAGCAGGCGCTCTGTCAAGACCGCCGACCACACGCGTCCATAAACACGGGCGCCTGGTTTCTCCAGGATGCCGCCCCCCACCTCCGCCAGCGGAGCGTCTGCCACAAGCCAGGCGCTGACCCGAAGCCCAGGGCGGGGTCCACTATTTCACAAACACTCTCACAGAACAGTCCTTCTGGAGACCCGCCCGGTCCCCAACATGGCCCCTTCGTGGCTTGGTCAGACGCGCACGCCAGTTGCGGCTTTCCAGACAATCGCACCCCACATTCGGCTGTCAGCCTGTGAGACTCCTCAGGCCCAGCACTGAGAGGTGGCCTTGAAAACCTGTCACTAACGCGAATGCCCAGGCTGGCGGCAGGAAATACATGGTCCGAGGCCAAGGCGGCTTTCTCAGCTGAATCAACCCTTCACGAGCGGCGCCTGGAGGTGGTGAGGGGCTAGGGCGATGCAGGCTCCTTGGTCCCTACTTCCTTGCCATGGCTTTGCTGGGCTACTTGTGGCTAAAATTTGATGGCTAACCCCGTGGGGTCCCCTCATAACCCCGAGGGGGGTGCACCAAGTCCCAGAGGGGCCCACCACAAAAGGATATGAGTCCCCAGCGGATGCCCAGCTTGCTGTTGATCTCCAGGCTCCGGGCCGCCTGCCGCTCTCCTTCCAGCTGCCCCTTCTCCCCAGGGGATTCTGGGAAACTCTCAAAGTTGAACTTGTCCACTTGGATCGCCATTCTAAGAGAAGGGGAAACACAGCGGAGAATTAATCAGGAGGACAATTTCTTCTGCTGGCTGTTGGAGAATCAGCACATGCCGGCGTGAGACGGTACAATGAATCATTATCGTAATTCAAAGCGGATTCATTCCAAGAAAATGGAATAATAGACTCCTAGGGTAGCACTGGCTTCAGAGCTGGTTCGACACACAGTTTAGAACTGAGGACGGCCATAGATTCTGGCCTCGGAGAAGGCTCAGGTGCCCCAGAAGAAAATTTAAATTCTGGAACAGGACAAGGCGGACAAGACCCCATGTGGAAAATCACAGACTAGCAATTATTTAACCATGGGGACCCCGAGAACCCCCTGGGAACAGCAGCCTCATCATCAGAGGCCTGCCCATCCCCTCGCTCTTCATCCTGGCCAGACGCGCTTGCTCACACGCACCAGGTGCCAGCGGCGGCACGGCGCCCACCTGCCCACTTCCAGCCCCCTGCGCCCAACCCCCTTTCCTCCTGAGCCACTGCCCACCCTCAGGTTTCTGCTCGAGCATCACGTTTTCTGCAAGCGCTCCCGGCCTTGCTGGCTGGACCCAGCCCTCTCGACCTTCTGGCAGCTTCTGGAACACAGTAGGCGCTTCCTGCCTTAGCCTGTTTGCTCACTGCTCTCTAGGCAGGGAGCATTTTCTCCTGACCCTTGGCACAGCTGGAGCCTTTGTTCTTTAGGTTCGAGCTTAAGAAAGGTCCTCCCGGTCCCCCCCATCCCTGGCGGCTTTCTCTCCATCCCCCCTCGCCTCGTTCTCCACTGCAGCATTCGACTTATTTCTGTCCTAGCATTTGTCACGAGCTGGAAATATTTATTTCTGGACTTAACTGCCTATCAGTTCTACTAGACTGAGCTCCCTGAGGTCAAGATCTCTGGGTCTTGTTGACCACAGTCTCGCAGGCCCAGAATCATGCCTGTCGCACTGCAGCAGCCCTGGCTGAGTTACGGGCCTTCCCTGGCACCCTGACGCACACCTCTTCCCCCTCGCTGCCGCCCCAGCCTCTGAGCCAGGGAGCGGTCTCCAGAGCAAGGCTGGTGGCCCCACTGAGGAGGGCTTTCTTTGTCACCTGTGTATGTGCCACACACTGGACTTCTCAGCAGCCCAGCTTCCTGTGTAAAATGGGAAGCGTGCCGCTGGGTCGCCGGCCACTCTGTAAATGAGGGTGACGACGTACGCAAATGTGGCTGGCGCCTTGAGAGGGTCCCTCCAGACAGCTGTAGGGATGAGACTTGAACCCCAGATGGAGGAGAGACCCAGGCCCCAGACACGTCTCCAGAGACACGATGTCCACAGATGTCATTGAACACGTGATCAGATGTCCGTTGTGCCCTAGGCCTGTCCAATCACATGAGCCCTGACAGCACCTTTCTTCCTGGAGGGGAGGTGTCCCCCACAGTCCGAAAGTCCCCGCAGGGCGCTAAACACTGCAGCCCAGCTTCTTCACCTCTGGGGCTAATAAACCCCACTTGTACAATTTTGTGCCGATTCCATAAGATGCTGGATACGAAACGGCGAGCACAGGGCCCAGAACACAAAGAGGCCTGCGTAAACGGTGGCCGCTGTCACGGCGAGTGACCCCACATCACGGACGGAGAGGCTGGGAGAAGCCGAGGAAGTCACCGTGGGTGTCCAGGGAGAGCCGAGGCTCAGGTTTCCAACGCGGCTCTGATCTAAACCCACATCCTCGGTGTGCGCCCCGCCCCGGCCCTCCGCCCGGACGGTCCCCGCCACCGTCCCACTCTGCTCATCTCTGATGAGTCAGAGTTAAATAAAATTAATACCGCTATTGAATGCCAATTTTCATGTTTAATTTTATGGCCAAATGTGACAATAATAGTCAAGAGTTGGCACTAAAAAAAGGTGCTGTGATTTTTGGAGTCTCTAAAAAAGCACTGGTTTTTAAAATACCGTATCATCTGATTCAGTCTTTGAACAGCTGATAACCTCGCCGGGGGAATCATGATGATGACAGCTGAGCACAAACCGAGGACTCGGCTTTAGGAGGGCCAGCCACATAGTCACACCGCGCTTTCTCTGGGCGAAAACTGACGGCCCGGAGGCTGGTGCTCTGAATCTGCGTGGGCATCAGAGAGGCGGGTATCCGACCGCAGAAGACCTGCCTATTCTCTGCTTTGTAAGGACGTACGACCCGAGTGAAACGAAGCAGCCGGCCTCCCGAGTCACACACTCTGAACGAGAGGGGCGTGTGGCAGACAAGAACATGGTGTGAACACGGGCATCTGGATCACACCCAAAGAGAAGAGCATTTTCTCCTTAAGCCTCACAGATCGATTACGGGGGAAAAAATCCTTTCTTATTATCATCTTTAACTGGAAAGACGCAGCACATTCTAAAAGTCCGAGCACGGCGCTGTCCCAGCTGAGCATCGTCAGCGATCGCAAACACCAGGGCAGCGGCGCCCAGCACGGGCCGCCCGGGGCGAGCTCCCGGCCACCACCCTCTCCGTCGTCACAGCTGCTGAGAGAGGGGCTGTGCACAGGCCGCAGAAAGTAAAGTAACCTGCCCAAGGCCACAGAGACGGCAGGCGGGAGGCGCAGGCTTCCTGGCCAGGCCTGGACACCTGCAGTGTGCGGTGACGAGAGAGGTGTCCCCGTTCACGGGAGCTCCAGGCGCACACCCGGCAGGTGCTCGCCCTGAGCAGCTACAGGGACGGAGAGCTGGGTGAGGGGTCTGTGCAGCTGATGCACAAGGCAGGGCCTGGGGGTCTGTGTCCAGTCCCCCGGCCTCTCGTCTGCTCCGTGCACAGAATGTGGTCCCTTCGTGGGGAGCAGCTCAGGAGACACCAGCGTCGGGGGTGCGTGGCTCTCTTTCCGTTGTAAAAGTCTATGTTTCTGAGGCATCCAGCTCATCTGGACGTTGGAGGTTGTGTGGGGCCCACCTGCACCTTCGGTTTTGATTCCGTGAGTTGAACGAAAGCCAAGGGCAGGGACCAGAGTGGCTGTCAGGGGACAGCGGCTTCTTGCTGATGAAGCAGCTTCTCAGAAGATGACCATCTGGCCTGAACACTCTCAGTTCACACTCAGGGGGAGCCTGTGTCACCACCTGCGTTTCACAGATGGGCAAACAGAGTGCAAATAACGCACCGCGGCCTCCAGGTGCCAGTCGGGAGCCAGCCTCGACGCTGGCCCTGCCCTCTCTGCACGGGGCCCGCGCTCCCGGGGCCCTCGGCTCGGACGCTGGCCCGCCACTCCCCACCCTTCACCCCCTCCTCCAGGGGGCCACTCCCCACGCTGTCAGACCCCACCAGACATGGCCTCCACGGGGAGTCTCACCTCCTACCCGCCCTCCCTGCCAGGCCTGCCGGGGTGCTCACCACCCCCACCCCACAGCCACCAGTGTCCGTGCCCGTGTCCCGAGGGTGGGCTCAGCCATCATACCTGGGAGCACAGGGCTCTGCCCCCGACAGCTGTAAGAGGATGTGAGTTGAGAGAAGGGTCTCGCACACGCAGCCCGAGATGCCCCCTTCAACGCTGGCGCTGCGCATGTAAAGTTTATACCTATTTTCTCTGCATTAGAGAAAAATGAAACAAAGCGCCGTTTCTAAGGGCCAGAGGTGGGGGTACTGAGCTGGAGCAGCCACCCCGAGTGTCAGGACGCCAGGGACGGCCCCTCGACCGCAGCCAGCGTCTCCGTGGAAGCAGAGCCTCACCTCGCACGTCTGTAGACGAACGTTCACTTCAGGGCCTGAAATTCTTTCCTCGGCACAGAAAATGGTGCTTAATAAAACGAGATTTACTCTTAATCATCAGTTGCCAGTGCGCGTACCCCGCCCACACCCCGAAACCGTAGGGAGCACAGCGAGGGCTGGACTCCTGCTGCTCGGGTCACTTTTTGCTCATTTCTCTCCACTAGGCCTCCCCTGGGAAGAGACTGCACCCTAAAAGGGCCGGCCAGCCTGCTGGATCCGTGTGGCCATCGGCCCAGCAAAGGCAGCAGGAAGCTTGGGCCCAGTGCCTTCTGCCCGCGGGCTCCGCAGCACAGCGGGCCAGGGCGGGGTTGCAAGTGGGCTCCTGACCAGATGTGGAATGGGCGGTCTGACATCTAGCTGTGGGGACCCCGTCTGGGATGGAGAATGGTGGACAGAGGAGCACAGTCCTCTGAAGCTACAGACCTGGACCTGGATCTGTCCTTTGTCACTCAGGACCTCTATGGCCAGAGGCAAGTGGCCTGGGTGTCCCCGGGCCTCGGCTTCATCTGCAAAGTAGATGTCCCACACTGCAGAGTCAGTCGGGGTCGTGGAGAAGTAAAGTGGACCACTGGCACATAACTGGAGCTCAAAAAATGACAGCTCTTACTTTCGGGGTAAGGAAAATGGTCTAAGATGGATCGTGGTGATGGCTGCACGATGCCGTGAACGTACTAAAAAAATCACTGAATTGTGTGCTTCAGATGGGCAAATTGTATGATATGTGAATCACATCTCAATAAAGCTATTATAAAAAATTATAGCTATTAAAGGCAGTTATCGTAATAAAGATCAAGGGAGATAGCATTTACGAAGACATTTTGTGAAGTATAAAATGGAGATAAATGCCAGATATTTATTCTTTTCACTCACTGTCCTGTGCTCTTAAACATTTTACCGAGACTCCCAGGCGAGCCCCTGGCCTCTCGCTGCATCCTCGGCCCCATGCGGGCAAGATTCGTTACTGGCTTCTGCCTGCCTATTAGGTCTCAAAGGTCTAGTTCTGCCGGGGGCCGCCTCTACTTGGCTGTGCCTCAGGGCAAGCCACCCCATCTCTGAGCCTCCGCGCTGGCCCAGCAAGGAGGGAGTGCGTCCCTCAGGCCTTCACGTGCACACCGGGGGCCTGGGGCCTGGCCCGGGCGGGTGCGTCCTGAGTGGTGGCACCCTCCTGCGTCTGACTGTCCTAGAGCACCAGCTGTTTTGAGTTTTTCTGCCGTGATCGAGAGAGCCTGAGAGGCTCCTTCCCTCCCCCAAAGGGCCATGCTCGGGGTGGGGAAGGCTGGAAAGCGCTGCGTGGAGGGGCTCGGCCGACGAACCGTGGCCTCTGCGGGGGCGGATGTGATGGCGTCAGGATCTCCTTCCGTGGAAAACCGGCCGGCTAACCAAACCTCGAAGGCTCTTTGCCAAAGGCTCTTCCCAGCTCCTTCTGAGCTCTGCCAGAGTCACTCGCTGGATTCGAGGAGGGGGACCTTCAGCAGCAACGTCACAGCCACAGGGCCCGCTGCACGCCCATCACCCACATGGCTGCGCAGCCTGCATCTGAGGTATGGGCACCGCAGCGCAGACCCCCACCCAGCGGCCGCAGCCACGACACTGGGCAAGTCTGAATCTCCCACGACAGTTGCAGGAAGAGCCTCCTGAGGCTCTGCAACGGGCAGCCTGCATCTGAGGTGTGGGCAGCACAGCCCCCCACTCAGCGGCCGCAGCCACAACACTGGGCAAGTCTGAATCTCCCACAACAGTTGCAGGAAGAGCCTCCTGAGGCTCTGCAACTCTCAGCCACCCTGCGATCTGCCAACCAGGGTGTGAGGGGACATGTCAGTCACACCATGGTTCACACGGGCCAGACCGAGGGGTGGGGACCTGGGACAAGCCACCTGAGGCGAGCGTGACGGGACTCTGAGAGCAGCTGTCACGCTGCAGGCCCGGGGCTCACGCCATGACGTGAGGACGCCCAGGTGCTGCCTCGGAAACCTCAGGGACGTTGCGAAGGCACGCTGGCAGAGCTGAGACTGCCAGATGGGGAGGGGCTGGCAGTCAGAGGGCAGAGGTGAAGGGGGTCACCCTGGGAACAGGAGCCAAAGGCGGTGGAGCGTGACAGTTAGCCGGCGCCCTGGATGTCACTCTGACTGGACAGGGGACTGGGAAGGGACAAAGCCCCAGTAGGGGCCAGACAGCGGAGGCTCTCGTGGCCTCACTATGCACGAGTGCTACCCAGGAGACGGTGGCGCAGCGGGGCCGGCGGGGCCACTCGGGAGGACGGCGGAGAACTGGACTTGAGAGCAGAGACCCCACATGAGCACAAAGATGGAGGGACCGAAGGAGGAAACGGAAGTAGACTCGAGGGGACATTACTGAGCGTTAGCGACGATCACGTCATCCTGAAGTGGGTTTCACTGTCGTCACAAAGCAGATGAGGAAACCGAGGCACAGGCAATGACGTGGCCACGAGGATGGGGCCCCCCTGCAGAGCCTGGCGTGGGCGGAGGCTGCGGCGGCCAACGGGGCGTCCGCAGGTCAGGCACCAGCTTCTCCCTGCAGGCCCCGTGACCCCCCGGGACACTGGCCAGAAGCCAAAGCGGGGGCCCGGGGCCAAGACTCCAAACTGAGAACACGGCCCTTCTGCGGGTATCACACAGGATCACACGGCGTGGGGGGCGGGGGGCAGGCTTGGCCGAGCCAGGGTTCTCACTGGTCTGACCGCAGACCCTGAGTGAGGACGAGAGAGAAGAGCCCACAGGGTTAAAGCCCCCGCAAAAGCCCCTGGGGAACTGCTGCGGATGGATCCGGCGAGCGAGGCACCCCGGATGCAGCGTGAGGGCTCCCTGCACCCCCAGTTTCCGAGGCCGAGGAAAGACGCAGACGTGCCGAAGGTCAGCAGTGCTTCCACTGCCCTCTACGGCAAAAAGCCCCGTGCATAAACACGTCCCTTCGGCGGAGCTGACCCCCCAGAACCTTGCCCCCTACATCAGGGTGCACTGCCCCGACCGTCCACGGGAGGGTGCGCCTCCCCCAAATCTGGAGGTAGGGTCTGCAGCCAGTGAGGGGAGGGCCTCGGAGGGGCGCGGGGGTGGCCCCCAGCCGGGACTTCCTCACGGCCAGGTCCTCACGGCCTCGTCCACCCCACGACCACCGGGCCACAGCGCCATCGCTATGCTTGTCCGCTTCGCCGAGGAGGGGGGCCGGACACCGAGCCGTGTGTGGCCTTCAGGGCACAGGAGCGGGCCGCGCTGAGGGGGCGACGTGGCCCTGTTTCCAGGGAACAAGGCCTCCTCACGTCACCGTGGAGCCCAGAAAAGGTCATGCAGGCCTGGCAGCCGCCAACCCGTCCCCAGGGCAGAGCCCGACTGTGCCTGAGTCACCTCTGCCGGACGTCCTCTCTCCAGAAGACCGTGTTCCACTTGAAGCTCACACTGTGACCCCGGGAGCATATCCTAAACACTGTGACCCTCGTCTGTCACCTGGAACATGAGCATACTACCTACCTAAGAAAAGGTGACCTGTGGATGACTTAGGACAAGGTACTCTCAGTAAAAAACCTTTCAGAAAGCCTGGTTCCCTTTTGGCTGTTACTACTGTAGCTACATCTTCCCACTGGCACCTCAAATACCCTCTCCCCTCGGGGCCCGCGGCCTCTCCCTTCACCACCCTGCCACCCACTGCGTGGCCCGCGAGTCCTCTTTCCCCTTTGCCCTCCGGGTCTGGCAGGTCCCAGGCAGTTCCCGGCCTGTCCGTGCCCCAGGTCAGGCCTCCTGCCTCCTCCTGCAGCGGCTGCCCAGATGGCGACGTCATTCTCACTCAGCTCCGGCCCCTGCTGTCCCCTCCCTGCCCTCCTCACCTCCGCCCAGGAACCAGCACACTGTGGGCAAGCCGGCCCGGCACCAGGCGTGCCTCCTTGCCTTGAGAACAGAACAGTGACAACGCGCGAGAAAAACAGGTGCAGACGCCAAAGGACCTCAGTGCCCTGCTAAGTGGTTTCTTACTAGAGCTTCTAGAACTTTCTGTAGACGAAGGGGCCCAAGGAGGTTTCGCAGAAGGCAGGCAGCAGCCCTCTCCAAGCCTATGGAAGACCCCTGAGGCAGCCCGGTGGAAGGGAGGAGGGGAAGAGACCGGACGAGACCAGTTTGCAAGCTGGTGCAGTGGCCCAAATCCAAACCAAAATCACCATTGAGAAAATGAAATTCCCAAGGTATGGACTTCTCAGGATTGTCATCTGTGTGTAAAATAACATCTGCATAACCGTCAACAAATACCACCGTCAACAAAAACAATTCATAGGACACAGCACTAAAAGGGATTCCTTTAGAAAATAAAACTTAGAATACATTTCCAGAAGGCCAAAATCCTTTCAAAGAGGCGTGAGCGCCAAGGAGGCAGTAAGGTTTTTAAATGAGAATCTGGAACACGCACGAGGACTTCCTCTGGGCTGGGCACTACTCTAAGCTCCTCCCACCCAGTTCACAGAAACGGTGGCCTCCGTGCTGGGCACCAATCCCCATGAGAACCCCGAGGGCAGGCAGGGTGGTTCCTGTTCTACAGATGGGGAAATCGAGGCTCCCAAGGGAACTCCTACTCTAGTGAGAAATGCAGACGCCGAGACCCCAGGAGCAGGAGCCAGCGGGATGCTGGGCGAGGAGGAAGGAGAAGGCGGCAGAGCGGCCCCAGGCCAGCGTGCACTGAGGCCGGAGCCGAGGCCGCGTGCCTGCAGTGCCCTCGGCCTGCGCCTTGAGCTACGAGCTGGCCAGTCTGCACACGGGAGGCTGGCGTGGGGCCCGGAGGCCTTAAGGGAGCACGGCTCTTAGCCACGGGAAGTTGAAGCAGGAGGGTATGGCACCATGAGAGGGTTGATTTAGGGTCTGGAGGACCGGGCTGGCCATGGTGCCGACCAGTGGAGATGGGCTGGAGGGCCCGGGCCCGAGGCAGGGCACTGGCGAGTGGGGGCAGGGCAGCAACCCCGGGAAAATCCCAGAAACCTGAACTCGGGTGGGAGGGATGGCGAGAAGTGGGGTTCTTCCGCACGTCAGGGCCTTGGCCTTCACCCCAGAGACACCTGAGTGCTCATCTGACAGATCAGCTCTTCTGAGGAAGCTCCTGACATAACTGCACTGTCACCGAGACAGCAGCCATAGACCTGTCTCCACACGCGACGCCACTGAAATGGCTCGGAGCGGGTTTCTGCGCACCGTCCAGCACCGCCCAACTGCACGAGCCTCCGGGACCCCGCCTCGGCCAGAGCCTCCCACTGCCAGCATCGCTGGGGGTCACAGTCAACCCCCCGCCCCCCACCTTGTTCAGCGAGGGCGCGATGGTCATTCAGCGCTCTGCTCGCCTGGCCCCAAGCTTTGGCCCCACCTCACCGGGCTAAGCTCTCTTTCTCATGCCTCTGTGTTTCTAGTAGTTTCTCTGATAAAACATGTGGCGAAAAGATTAGCATTGCACACATACTTCTCCCCGCTGGTCAGAGGGTTCTCTGACAGGCAGGGCACAACCCATCTGTCTTCACCTTCCTAGCACCTGGAACATTGCCCGGCATGTCGTAGGTGCTGAAGAAAATATCTGGTTGACCTACGAGGCACCCAGAAGGCTTTTGTGTGGCTGAGGCCTTATCCTCCCAGAGGGAGCCGCTCGGTACAGAGCTGATTGGTTTTAAGGCAGTGAAATGCCCCAGTTTGTTAACAAAGTGCCTCGATAGTACTAAATCAGTTGCCATTAGTAAAAAAGTGCTATTACACCTAATTACACATTCCATCGTTTCTGAATTAAACCTTATATTTCCTAAATTAAATGAGAAAAGCAAACAGGAATAGGAAATACTCGGATTCCCCTTACAAACAAGTGAAAGGTTTGTGCGAAGCTCAGGGAGGGGTCTCCACGGTCCTCTGGGCCCAGCCCTCGGAGCCCAGGGTGGGGTGACAGAAGGCCCTCTCAGGGCTGCGGACACGAGGAGACGTGGATTTGCTTCCCAGCTCTGTCTGCCTCCATGTCTGTGTCATCCTGGGTCAATCATTTGACCTCCTGAAGCATTTTCTTGCTTCATGAAATGAGGTTGAAAACAGCACGTGCTGAGCACCAAGCACACATTCGAACGTTGGTGGCAACTGGCACTGGTTCCCACTACCTACGACATACACCCTGGCACAGGACCCAGCCACAGGGCGCAGAAGGGAACCCAGAGGACACAGAACACAAGCTCCCTAGGAAGGCACCCAAGACTCCCCACTGCCTGGGCCCACGCACCTCTAGGCCTCATCTGTGGGACCCCCACCCCCCACACGCCCCCCGCACACTCGGCAGCGCAGCAAAGACCTGGAGAACTGGACTGGGATCTGCCCCCATGTGCGAGTCTCGCCGCCTGACTCCGAGTGGCACAGGGTGGGACAGAACCAGGGAGTGCCAGGGCCAGCTCCCGCCCGCTCCCGAGAGTCAGCTGATGGCATCCCTTCCCAGTGCTGTATTCAGTGATGTCATGTTGGTGGCCTGAAAATGGCCACAAAGGGAACCATCTGCATCCCAGAAACAGACAGATGCTACCATCAGGGTCAGTGGTAACAATTCACCAGGTCACAACTGGACGGACTGAGGGCCACGGGCAGAGGCTTGGGCGCCTGAGCTGCAGGACGCACGTGTTGACTTCCACCCAAGGAAGGAGGCGGAATTTATGATCGGAGCCTGACCGGACAGGCTGTCTGCCAAAACCAACCATCAGGGTTCTCCAGAGGCTAACGAAAAATGAGCGAGAGTCAGAGTCGACAAGACAAAACGTTCACAACACTCGAATACAATGTAAAATAGCAAGGATGCAAAAAAATAAAAATAAAAATAACCCACTGGAAAATGTGACCAAACTTCAAGAACCAACGACGACACGAAAATGGTCCGAATGCGGGAAACACCAAAGTCTTCAAGACGGTTGTTATAACCGGGCTCCCTGCGATTCAAATAATGGGAGAGGAACAAAAAAAATACAGGAATAGACAACAGAGAAACAGAAAGTAGTTTTTTAAAGTGGCAAATGGAAATTTTATAGCTTAAAAACACACAAAAAATTTTAAAACCTCATTGGATAGTTCAGCGGGATGGAGACGAGGGGCAGCTGAGTGACCATGAGGACAAGTCACAGAAGAAAACACGATGAACTGGATTCATCAAACTGATGAACTGGATCCATCACATTAAAACCTGGGATCTTCAAAGGCAAGCGACAGAGAAGGTCTTCGCAACGCTCAGGTCAGACAGGACCCAGACGACGTTAAGAAGTCCCCAAACTCCACGGCCAATGACGCGACGAACAGCGGCCGGAAGCTTTACGGGGACTTCACAGGAGAAGGCACGTGAACGGGCGGCACAGGCCTGAGACGCGGTCAGCACCAGCGGTTGCCGAGGGAGTGCAGGCCAAAACCACGATGTCGCCGAGGCCGGCACGGGGGAAAGCCCGGCCACGCAAGCGTGGCAGTGCCGTGGAGGAGCGGGGACTCTCGGGCAGCGCTGACGGACGTGAGGGGGCACGGCCACTGGAAACAGCTGGGTGGTTTCTCGGACAGTCACACGGAGCTACCGTACGTGCCAGCAGTCCCAGCCGGGCATTCGCCAAGAGAAACGAGAGAGTCCACACGGACCGCCTCGTGAACGGTGCCAGCGGCCTCACCCGGAGCAGCCAGGAAGCAGGAACGACCCAAAGGTCCACTGACAGGTGGGCGGGCGAACAAACGTCACTATGTCCTCACGGTGAACCGCCAGTCAGCAACAAACGGGAACGAACTGCTGTCGCATGCCCACAGTGTGGACGGGCCTCACAGGTACGGTTCCTGGGTGTCCCCGCGAGTTGGAACACGTCCCACTGGACACTGAAACACATGCAGCTTAGGACACTGGCTCCTCGCGGGGAGGTCTGCTCCGCACCGTGCTGTGTGTGTGTCCCACAGTCCCCAGCTCAGAGCCTTGTAAGTAGGAGCATTGAAGGCGGCTGCTGGGAGTTGGCTGGGGAGGAGCTGGCGCTGTTGTAAACACCCCGTGGCAACCCCGTTTTGTGTAAATTTGTGAGCAGCAAGTACTTAATGAAATCGAGAATTATCATCACTTCTATTTGTTTACGATTTAAAGTGCTTCTCTTTAAAAATAAAATGATTTCTAAACGATCCTGTAAACTTTAGGTATAACGTACATTTTTTGTTGCTTCCTCTGACAGAAATCACACAGATAGGAACTGTGTCTGTCACATTTTAGACGGTGATGCGTAAATGAATATACTTAAGACTCAGAGTCACCACAAGAAAACAAAGTCTGGGCAATGTTAGTTAACACAGGTGCCTCTGCACGACTGCATGACATGACCTCTCTCAAACACAGAGCTGGCCTCAGATCTGCAAAAAGACACAGCTCAGTCCTCTCTGTGCCTCCAGTGGCCGCTCAGCTCCCGGCTTTGCCTCTGCCCCTTAGAGTCCTCAGCTGCCTGCTTCCCTTTCCCGCTGTGCAGGGACCCCCGAGAATCCTGCACCTGTTCTGCATGCACCCATGGCCTGACATGCCACTGTGGAAGGGACGGGGTCTGAGGGGCCCCTGCCCGGAACCGTGACCCAAGCAAGGCTGGGCGGGGCTGGCCGTGAGTTTCAAGAGCCAAGGAGGCGCCCCGGGGGACCCCCAGACACCAGGTCTGTCCAGCCCCATCTCCAGCCCTGCCCTCTCTGCACCACACATTTCAAACTCCTCTCGGGCACAAAAGACGGGGTGCTCATCTGTAAAATAGGGTGATGGGGCCTGTAGGTGAGGGGGTCTCCGGCCCTGGGAGACACGGAAGTAAACGGCTAACGCTGTGAGTGATTCTGCTGTCCCTCCAAACCTTTGTCACGTGATACAAAGAAAACACTCAGTGTGGGAGACGGCAGCGAACCGGTGTCCGACCAGCAGGACTTCGTCTCCCTTGTTTCCGGGATCACCTGGATGCCGCAGGTGAGGGGGGCGAGGGGCTGATACCCGCTGGGCCCGGCGCCCGCCGCTGTAGCAGGCATCTGCCCTCTCCTGACGCCCGGAGGGACGGCCTGTGTGGCGGGGCCGGGGGCCGCAGCCGGCCTGCAGCTGACACACAGCGCCAGCAGGAGCGGAGGACACCTCGCTGCACCCTCGCGGGCTGCTCCCTGCGGCCTCCCCCAGCACAGGGTGGGTGGCGGCTGGCGCGCGTCACGCTGGAAAACAAGGGAGTTAATGACTAGATCAAAGCTTCGGAAAGGAGCTTCTGCTTTGCATTCGAGACAGCGCGCACTCGCAGACCTTCGAGGCAGCAGACGAGTGCTATTTATATCTCTTTTTCCAGCCCAGACACTAAAAGGACAAAAAGGTAACAGTGACGAGAAGAATAGTAAAGACGCCTTCGACCCTTCCAGACCTGTCAGACACCCCCAGCTCTGGCCCCACGACGCGGGGGACTCAGGCTGAGGTCTCACGTCCCGCCAGCCACAGCGCCCGCTGGTCCCTCAGAGCCCAGACAGGGCGGGGTGACGAAGGTGACAGCACGCGCACTCGCCATGCGGCAGCCATGCGTGACACCTCGTGCACTGGTCGCGACCCAGCAGTGCCCCCCACAGATGGCAGCCATGCGTGACACCTCGTGCGACCCAGCAGTGCCCCCCCCGATGGGGAAACTGAGGCACGGGCAAGGAAAGCCGCCTGCTGGAATCAGCCCTCGGGCGCCAGCTCCTACTCTGTCAGGGCCTCTCCCTCCCTCCTCCGAGGGCGGGGCTTGGAGGAGACCCAGCCCCCTCAGCAGTTCCCATCCCCGGGATGTCACCTCGGCACGTGGGGCTCAGCCTTCTGCTCGGAGCATGAGGACACGAGTAGAAGCTGATGGCTGTGGCCCGCAGGCCTGCTGCATGGGGGCCGTGTCACCCCGATCCTCAGCACCACCTTAGGAGGCAGGCGTGATGTCCCCGAGGACTGCAGCGGTGAGTGACAATGGCGGATTCCACACTCAAGGTTTTACTGGTGGGATCATCGGAAGGAGACGTCCAGTCTTCCACGGGCCCTCGCACGCGCCTCGAGCCGCCAGCGGCCCCTGAAACCCAGGCTCGGTGGTGGGGCGCTCACAGGGGAAGGGGGCCTGGCCCGTCCCTCACAGCGCAGACCGAGCAGAGCCGAGCCCCGCTTCCCTATCGGCTCGGGGTGGTCCAATCTGCAACACGACACCCGGACAGTCTGGGCACAGGCAGCCGAGGGGACGAGCGCGGCCCTCTACCTAGATGAGACTGGGCTCTGGCCACCGTGGCTCATCACGGAGTCGCCGAAGATCACGAGCCCAGCGTGGCAGAGAGAGAGGACCACAGATGCAGCAGGGAGAAGCTAGGGCTGTGCTGGCCTAAAATATGGCTCTAGTTTGCTGCTCGACAGCAGGTGACGATGGCCTGTCCGAGAAACTGCTGAAAACAAAGAGCAGAAACCACCCGGAGCTGCTCTGCCACGTCCAAATGAGAAAATGCGACTCCGGATGGTCTGGCCTTCAGTTCTGTCCCCCAACTCAGAGGATCTGTCAGGCATGATGGGCACCTACGGGCAGCGACGTGGCTCAAAATGAAAGGAGGCTGCGGAGGTCTGGAGTGCGCCGCTGGCGTCTGGGGCAGGTCCGGGCAGGGGCTGGGGCTCGAGAACACTGACCGCACAGCTAAGGGCACAGTGGCAGACCCAGGCAGAGGGACCCCCGTACCGCCAGGCCTTGAGTGGGAAAGCCGCTGTTGGGGGTGAGGTGACACGCTTCCCCTCATAGACGTCAGGCTTGGCCACGCGCTTGCTTCGCTCACTGGGCCCGTGCGGAGTGGCACACCCATGCTGGATCGGAGCTGTGACGGCCATCGCATAGTTCGGTCTCTTCCCTTTCCCTGCCACGCATACCAGGCAAGGCTGGCCGATGTGAACCCTGGAATGGCAAAGGCGTGCGGCCGACCCTCCTTGCCGTGTCGGCTGGGCACGACGTGCGGCTCTGCTGTCATTCACGGCCCGGCACGGCCCAGCACAGCGAACAACCAGCTCTTCTCCCCGGAATGCCATGTGCTTGTCCACAGTCACAGACGGCCAAGTGCACAGGCCATGGCTTCTGGAAGCTTCCGTCTTCCCCGGCCGAGAGCCATCGTCTCCTTTACCTGTCTGCCTGGGGACTCTGTCACTTTTCCCCAGCATCACCTTTCTTATGACCCAGTTTTCCTTCTCCTGCTATGGGACAGTTCCCCTGGGGACACTGCCCCATGTGACACTGCCTCAGCTCTGGCCCTGTCTAAACCAGGGGCCTCCACAAGCAACATCTCTCCCAACGTCTAAGAAACGTGACCTATTAAGAAATGAACCGTGTCGCATCATGAACAAGTGAACTGCAGTCCAAGGTCCTGCATCCCAGCTTGCCTCGCGAGGCAGCACGTCCGCTGCAGTGAATGATTCTCACCTCCCGTCGGCCGACCTACTGCACCATGGGAGGAAGGCATGGCGGCCAGGGCAAAGCAGGAGGCTGTGCGGCACTGAGCCAGAGTCCTGAGCCCCACCGGCCCCCCGGCCACACAGGACGCTTCTGCGTGACCTTCCCAGGCCTCCCCTCTCCAGGGGCCACGGATGCTGTATCTCAAACTCGGACCCTTCTGCGCACGCTCGCTCACCGTTTTCTGGACCCCTGCCCTCAGCTGAGCCGCCTCGGTTTCTGCTCTACCTGCGCTAGGTTTCGGGGACCGAGCCATACATGCCTGATGTCTAACTGTGGCCCACGATCGGTTTTTTATGTGCCCCTCTGTTTTAGCATGAATTTCCCCTAAGAAACTGGCCCTGACACACCAAGCATATAAATTCCAGATCTGCCTCACCTGGCTGCGTGAGCCCAAGTAAATGACATAACCTGTCTGAGCCTTAATTTCCTCACCTGCAAAAAGCAATAATAATGCTTTGTAAGATTAAGGCAGAGAAATAGTCTGCTATACTACGTGGCCACTCGCTGGTGACAGCTTGTAGAAAGCTATCTGACTGTGATAACATCCCGCCCATACGTCTCCGCCCTTAGCCGAAACTACAGTTCAGAAACCGACATCAGAAGCTACGAAATTCATTTTTGAGAAATGGAATTTCAAAAAGATTGAATCATGTCAATCTTTTACGTCGTTCGTTCATTCAGCATGTTCTGGGTGCCGACACTGTACAGGACGCCATCTCAGGTGAATGTGACTGAATCCCCGACTTGAAGGACCGCCTAGTCCCATCGGAAGGACAGGCACGATCGCCGTGACCATAAGCACAGTATGAGCTGGCACAGGCTGCCTGGGTCTCCCATCATTACAGTCAGCGGTGACAATGAGAGAAACAGGCCACCACCTCGGTGACAATTTGCACAGAGAAAGCTCAGTCTCGGCTCTTTAAATGGGGCTCTCCCAGTCCCTCTCAGACCACGGACTGCTGGTTGGCTCCCAGGGCCACTGCAGCGGTGCTCACAGCGTAGACAGAATCTTCTCCTGAACAGTCAGCCCGTCTGAGCCTCCGCTCCTACAATGCTAAGCCTTCCCATTCCATTCTCTGCTGCCGCGGGGAGCCGACTCTCGTCCCACTCAGGAGCTCCAGGCTGGACAACGGCCGAGGCCCCTTCCCTGAGCACCGCACAGGGCTCCCCGCCTGCTTCTGCGAGCAGATGCACTGGACACCACGCCAAGGGCCCTGGGTCAGGGTTGATGCAGACAGGGCCACCTCTGCAGACAGGACTCAGAGTCCCGCACACTGCGGTCAGAGCCCGCTCTGCCGAGTGCCCGGTCAGACAGTGAAGCATTCTGAGGGGCCGACTTCTTCACTCATGAGATGGGGACGTGGACACCTGATACTCCAGCTGTCGTGAGAGGAACATGAGGCCTCGTCCACAGTTCTGGGCACGACGCAGGTGGGAGAGAGAACTGGAGGCGTTGCCTGGGAAACCGGGACTCCAGTAAGTCGCCTCGCCACCAGGATCTCAGCCCCTCACACGTCCATCACCTCCCACGGGTCCTGTGACGCTATGAGTGTGCATGGCAAAGGGACTTGCCACCGTCAGAGACAACGGTGGCCTTGAGCAGAAGCGCCCGTCTCCATCCTCAACCAGGTGGGCCTGGAGGGTCTGCGGTGTGGCCACTGAAGGGGAAGGAGGGAGGACACTTCTTTACTCCCACCTGCTCTGGGGTTTGTCTCTACAACGGGGAGACCCAGCGGGCCTGCCTGCTTCACGTGTGTGCTGGAGGGGTGGCCGGCTCTGGAACCTCTGGGCCTCAAGGTCCTTGTCCCCAAAATAAGAAAAAATGCCCATGGCACGGCATTCTCACAAGAATTTAGTGAAGGAAATGTCTGCTTCGCTCAGTGTCCGGCACCAAGTCCGCGAGCAGCACGTGTGACTTGTCCCTCCCCGTCACTGTCTCACCTATGAATCACAGGTAGCAAAGGTCGTGTCTAGTTCCTTCTGGAGCCCACGACTGGGGACAGGCACACGCCCTGAGCGTGGGGCACGCGCGGGCATTCGCGGGCCCTGCGGCGGGGCGGCAGTATGAGCGAAGTGGCAGGGGCTGGAGCCGGGGAGAAAGGGGGGCGGGGGTCAGATGACGCCATGCTGCCTCCCCAAGGGCGGCCGCTTCAGTAAAGACCGGGCTCTGACCCCAGTGTGGAACCCTGAAACACTGCGTTCCCGGGGAACCACGACGGAAGCTGCTGCTGGGTTGTGGGGAAAAGGCCGGCTTTGGAGTGGTCGCCCAACGAGCCCTTTTTTGTATAAATAAAGCAAACCAGATACTGACGGCAACAAGGGTGGGTCCGCGCAGGCAGGGTGCTGGGATGAGTGTGAGTCTAGAAACCATTTCTTCCGACTTTTCCCTATTTCCCAAAATGGACACATGTTATTGCGGTGGGGGTGACGGATGCTATCTCAGAGGACAGAAGAAACGCCAGTCCTGGGAGGATGCGGGGACAGAGCCGTGGGCGGCTTCAGAACAGAAGCAGAGGCGATGAGCGCTGAGCGCCCAGGGGACCGGCGCACGGGCACCGCAGCCTTGAAGCAAATGGGACCACGGTGCACACGGTGGAGACGAGCTCCGTCCAGCAGCAGCCGCAGCAGCAGCAGCAGCAGCAGCTCCGGGCTGGGAGAGGATGCAAACCGGGCAGCTCTGCAGTGGCTCCCGGCAGATGGAGGCCGCGAGCGAGGACGCTCGGGAGGCAGGGTGGGGGGCGGAAGTGTCGACGTGAAGGCCATGTGTCGTCCCTGCTGCCACGGCGCTGCGGGGCCTAACAGATGACGCTTCTCTGCCCGGCACGTGACGACGCCGGCACGACACAGTCGCCAGCCTGGCCTACGTGGCTCAGAAAAGAGGACGTGGAGGAAGCGTGCTCACGAGACACGCAAAGAGAGGCAAACCTCCTATGCTGTCTTTCATCTTTAGGGATCTGAAAGCCGAGAAATCCGTCTGGGAGTCTGACTGGTCACTCAGTTGGCACGCGGCCTCCTCAGTTCGCATCCCCCCAAAGCACCTCCGTAGAGGATCTGCCACCAGCTGCAGCACGGGCAGAGGGCGCTCGGGTACGAACCGGAAGTCTCCCTCGTTTCTGATCAGCTCTGTGAGTCAAGTTTTTCTTAACACCTCTCCTCTGCCATCTCTCTATAGTGTCGTGAATCACTGGACAGAGAAACAGGGAAGAAGCCAAAACTAAAGTTCATTTTGGGAGCTTTTGTCATTTTCTATCCCAACCAGTATGATCATCTTCGTCGTCTTCATTTTACATTTCGTACTGTGAAAACCTCATAGTGCCAGATGGAAGGAAATGAAACATCACGATGAAATGGGGGGAAAATGAAAAACAAAAATGTGAATGAATCAGACGACACAGCTGCAGTGCACGGGTGCTGGAGGAAAGCCCTCGACTCACACGAGCCATGGGGCCGTGGTCAGCACAGCAGCGCCACGGAGCATGGCTGGATGGCACGGGGGCGGGGCCCACCGCACCCAGGCCCCCACACCCAGGCGCTGTGAGCACACCCGCCCACCTGCGCAGCGTCCCCCTCCCCTCCCAACCTCACAGCTCTAGAAAACTTTGGGAGTTGGGGTCCAACGGCACCCTCACAGCCTGCAGGCGAGGGGTGGACTCGTTCCTGCCACATCGATGGAGTCTGCGCCCTGGCCGAGGGGCCAGGCCAAAGGAGCCGGGGAGGGGCTGAGGCTGTGGCTATCTCAAGCACCCACAAAAGCAGAGTGGGCAGGCGGGGCACTCATGGTAGCCAACAAAGGGGCCCTGGGTGGCACTTCCCATCTCTGTCCTCACCAAGAGACCAAAGATAAAAAAACAACAACAGTGAAGACATAAATGACATAAACGAACTGAACAGTATCATCCACTACCCAACTGGTATTCAGAGGACACTGCAGTAAGCAGCTTCAGAACGCACATTCTTGCCAAGCACATAAACTCCACTCACACAAGATGACCGTACGGCAGTCCATAAAGCCAGTCTTAATATATTTAAAATGACTGAAATCACACACAGTGTGTATTAAACCAGTTAATGATATGCAGCCCACGTTTCTTAGGAGGGAAATGTGCTGATGTTTGCAGTTTACTTTAAAATGCATGAACAAAACATCGTGGACTAATAGATAAGATGGACATATATAAACAAATAGGTAATAAAGCAAGTATAGAAAAATAGTAATGATAGATCTAGGTGGCAGAGTAGATCAGTACTCATTGTAAAACTATTTTACCTTTACTGTATGTTTGAGATTTCTAATAAAACGTTAAAAAAAAAAATTCAACCATTGTCTTAAAGGGACGTCTCAGAGCAGCCAAGACACTGGTGTACATTGTGAATCTCCGGGTGAGGAAATGACTGAGCGGAACCTCCCCAAATCACCCGTCTTCAGAACCCCGCCCCCTTTAACGAAGGTCTCGAGGCCTCGGTCATGCTCAGGACAGACGAGGGGCACAGAACGATGATGGAAAGCCTAGAGCATTAATCCCAGTTAATCAGTCATTTCAGCTGCAATGCGACTGAAGGAAAACTCAGGCTTGGGACCCTCGGGACCAAGGGGGCAGGGGGACACGCGCCGCCACCACTGCGTCCACGCAGCACGACCAGGCAGGGACGCCCCCGCCACCTAACTGCCACGCTGCAATAACGCGTTCGCCGGGTCACCGAGAAGGGCACATTAAGAAAGAGCAGATGTCCTCCTTGCTGAGGAGTCAGGAGCAGGACACGAGCCCCACGCCAGGCTTCGATGCTGAGACTCTGCTTCGCGTGCTCCGCTCTCTTTCTACCCCGCACCTTGAGCTGTCTCTGGACTCCGGCTCAGGACGGCTGCTCCTTTTGCATTCTCGTGGCTAAAGACCTGCTCCGTGTAACTCTCCGAATCAGACAGAGCTGGGGGCGTCCGTGCTCGCTGGCCCAGCCGATCGGCGCCGGGACCCTGGGAAGTTACTTTTCCTTTCACCACAGAAGAGCAGGCTCAGGGAGTTTAAGTAACTTGCCAAGTCAAGCAGTTAAACAAGTGACAGAATCATGGGAAGCCAAAGTAGAAAACACTAAACTGGACCCAAGACGGTACGATTTTCCAGGCGTGTAGCAGTTGGGATTATCCGAGGGCTCTCCCTGGGAACAGTGAGCAAGAGGGGACAAAACAGCTGCGCTGGGGACGAGACACTAGAGCCTTGCACAGTGCTGTGGCGGGGAGCCCGGGGCGGGCTCCTCCTCCCTCCCCCGGAAGGAAAGCGCCTGCCTCATGCCAGCTCTGCAGGGCCCCGAACCAGACACGGGAAGTCACCACGGAATCATTCCCAGTGGCCAAAGAACCGTCGTCTCGTCCAACGAGCCCTGAAGCGATGGATGCGGTTTTGGGAGCTAAAGGAGCCAGAAGACGTGAACTGGGGGAACTGAGGGCACCCCCAGAGTGAACCGCTGAGCCTGAGACGAAATGGCAGCCAAGGCGATTTCGCTGAGAGCCAGCAAAGTCACGTTCCACTGCGAGTGTGTCGGTACGTTCACGGTTTATCCTGTAACATTTCTAAGTCAAATGAGTTTCCTCACAGGAGCTAAAAATAGCGACTATAATTCCAATTAGCCCCAACAGCCACAACCACCTTTGTCCACGGGAGCTGCTGGCCAGGCGCAGGGCGTTGCCATAGAAACCGCACGCACTGGACGCTGCCCTGGGAGAGGCGGGCACGCAGGCCTGTCTAACTGCAAGACCCCGGGCATGCGGCGACCGGCGGGGCACGGCCCGGGAGGGGCACTGAGGCTGTCCGGCTCGCTCCCTCCAACTGTCCCAGCCCACAGCGTCCCTTCACCTGCTCCAGCAGAGGCCGCTTTCCCTTCTTAAGGAAAGGAGACGATAATGAGACGCCCTACAGGATGCAGGGGCCTCGGGGGGTGACAGGGCCCACGGCACAGTAACTGCTCAGACCTAGGTACAGGCCTCTGTCTCGGAGTCCTCAGTGATGGCACGCGGAGGGGATGACAGCACCTGCATCGCAGTGTGTCATGTGACGTGACGTGCCTGTCTGGTGCCTGGCACACGTGTGCTCCGTGAACGGGGCTGCCCCTCCCTGCCCCTCGCCGCATACTGCAGAGAGGGAGGGGGAGAGACAGGTGAGTGTCAGAGGCCCTGGCAAGGCAAAGTGGCATCAGGTGCACCTCTGGGCAGCTCGGCCACGGCCACGGGGCCAGCCAACTTGCTCTGCAGGCTGACCGGAGGAGCGCGGCCACAGGCCGGCCGTGCCTGCACCTCGCCCGC
>NW_006436294.1:5477139-5505549 GCF_000325575.1 Pteropus alecto
CCGGCCGCCCGCCTGCATGTCCAGCTGCCCCGTTCGTCCCTCCGAAGGCCCTGTGTTGTAATCAGATTCACCTTCCTTCTACTCCCAAATCTGCCAAACGTTTCTGTGCATTTTCCGGCTCCATTCACACCCTACAGGGCCAGCTCTGTGAACGGAAAGGCCCCGAACGTGAGGTGGTGGCCGGTCACAGGCTTGTCGCGTGGTGGTGAGAGACAGCTGAAAGGACACGCTGAGCTGGGGCCAGTCCGGCCCTGGCAGCCGCCGCCGCAGGCCAGCGAGGAGGGAATGGGGAGGGTGCAGTCGGCAGAGAGCCCCGCCCGTCGCAGGAGGACAGAGCGGGCACGAAGAGGCCACCAAGACAGGGCGTCTGAGACCGAGCGATGGAAGGGGTGGCCACCCAGGCCCTCACAGCTCCCTGGGCCCCAAGCCCCTCCCCAAGACGCCCTCTTCCTGCACACAGACGTCCCGCGTCCTCAGCCAGCATGGGTGTGCCCTCGTGCCCAGCATTCAGCCCCACGAGGACGGTCCGGTTCTTCAACCTCGACGCCTAGTGTCCCCCACTAACCACCTCGCATGTCGACACCCTGCCCTTCCACCAGCCCGAGCTCAAACACCTCCGCCGGGCTCGCGAGCACCTCACGCCGGGGGCGTTCGCAGGCAAAGGCCTGTGTCCAGGTGGCAGTCACCCTCTGTGCTGTTGGTGCACGGGGCTTGTTTCGTCCCCTCTTCAGCCTGCGGGCTTTACAGGGTAGGCTTGATCTCGGGGTCACATGTGAAATGCCGACAGCACCCCGCCCAGCAGTTATTCAGTAATCCTCCTGGTTTTATGCTCGCTCTGGGACGCGGAGGTGGCTTGGATGGCTGAGTGAACTAAAGCGAGAAAAGACCCCACAGCTGGCAAGAGGGAACGCGTGTGAGATGCACGGCCAGCGTGTGGCTGCGATCACCTTGGATCTGCAGGCGACGGCCAGCGTGTGGCTGCGATCACCTCGGATCTGCAGGCTCCGGCCAGCGTGTGGCTGCGATCACCTCGGATCTGCAGGCGACGGCCAGCGTGTGGCTGTGATCACCTTGGATCTGCAGGCTGATCACCTTGGATCTGCAGGCTCCCCTCCAGGAAGCACCGGCCCGAAAGCTGCTTTTCCAAACAAGCTCAATTTTCAGTGTGAACCTCCCAACCCGCACCGCCCAGGGACGTCTGGGTGCTCAGCAGAGTTACCTGACAACGGGAGAGGAAATACGAGACGTGCAGGTGTCGAGCTCAAATCTGACCCCACATCCCCAGGAGACACACGGGATTCCTGGTGGACAGCAAGTGAGCAAACCCAGATGCACACAGAGCAACAGGATTTGTGAACATGACGGCGCTCTGAGAACCGAAGAGCACGCGGTCACACGGGGAGGTGTGGTCTAAACAAACTGCCTGTGTGTGTTTCAAACACCATAAAGCAGAAAAGACGGGCACCGTCCTGTGCCTCTCACTGCGAACGCTGTGCCCTTCCTTCCCATCACGGGGACGTGGCATATCATTTATGTGACGTGATTTTTCTGGTTTCTGTATCATACTGTAAACAGAGCTTACATCCTGCCTTTCCCACCCGTTAAGCGGGAGACCTTAGCCACGTAGCAGGAACAAACGCGGGGTCAGCCTGAAATCTGGACCTGGAGGTGGGGCCGTGTCTCGGCCCCGGTCCTGGACATGAACTTCGGGCTCTCCCAGGCCCCATGAATGCCCATGGCGTGGTGGCCAGGCAGGCTGGTGGCCAGAACCGGGGTCTGGCACAGTGACCGGGCCCAGGAGGGTCTACAATCGCAAAGGACGGCCCACAGCGTGTGTGCAAGAACTGGACCAGAGTGCCCTGCCCCTCGGGGGCCTTGGGCTCCTGGATGTCCAGTCTCGCAGACCAAGGCCTCGGCGCCCGCAGAGGGGACAACTGCTGGGCTCCTGCTGGGTGTGTCCACAAGGCTGCCGTCTTCCCTGTGTCTGCTGCCCTCATTGTGACAACTGAGCACGGCACCACAAATTCCATAAAAACGTAATTTCTGATAGCTGCATAATAGTCAATTACACAAATGTACCATAATTTACTAATGATGCCCTATTGTCCAACACTTTGGTTGTTTCCAACATGTCTATAAATATCAAAGAAATAAACACCCTTGTGTTCAACACTCAGCCCGCAGTGTAGACGTTTCCATGAGGAGAGCTCCCGCGAGGCAGCGCTCACGGGCCCGGACACTCTCAAGGCTCTAGTTACAGATTCCCCACAGCTCCACAGTGCGCTTCGTCTTCACAGAACCTCAACGTTTCCTGGTAGAACACCCAAAAGTGGAGGGAGAGGGCCCCCCGCGGCCTGAGTCCCATTCCTCCCCAGGTTCCTGAAGACCTGTGGACCAGAAGGAGCCACGTCCACCAGGGAACAAGGGAAAAATGGGGAGAGTTAACGCTGGCCAACTCCTGCAAAGCCCGCCTCATGAGCTGCCACCTCCAGCAATGGAAAACGTGTCGGAAGCATCTGGAAGCCTCGGATGTAAGGACAGTGCCCAGGATTCGGAGTCACAAAGACCTGGGTGTGAATCTCCATTCCTGAACCTACCGGCTGACCCCCCCGAAAACAATGGTCACATGACGTCAGTACTCCCGCTCACAACCCTCCAGCATCTTCCTGGCCCTAAGTAAAATGCGAAGTATTTTCCACGCCCACAGACTTGCGTAGAGGGCTGTGTAGCACCCATTACAACTTCCAGCACGGCCCTCCGAGGGCTCGCTGAGGGAGGAAACATAAAGAGAAAAGTCCTTGGTATATATAAATTCTGGGAAAAAAAAAAAAAAACTTTAAAAAAAGGCACTCATAAGAAGCCATAGGGATGCTAAACGAAAGTTGAATTTGACCAACATGAAGGAGTACTTCCTCCACGCCAGGCCCTCACGCCAGGGGTGAAGGTTCAAGGACAGTGAGACGAGGTGCCTGGCTGGACCGCCTCTCATCCTGGAGGGGAGTTGGACACTGCACGACCCCAGATGCCGAGTGACCTGCATTGCATCCCGGGGCTAACCCGGCCTGCCAGGGCGCCTGGCATGGAGGGAAGCAGGAGGACTCTGCTCTTGCCGCACCCGTCCCGCGGGGCCAGGCCAGCCACGGCCTCGGTTTCTCTTTTAACAGACGAGTGTGAGCCTGCCTGCTCTTTGCACCGCTGGAAGCTAACCGAGCAGTGCGTGTGGCAGGCAGCCCAGGGCGCGGCACCTGCTAGGTGTCCATACCTGCCGTCCCTCTCCGATCCCGCCACGACAAAGCCTTCTGAGAGCAGAGGCTGAGCTTTCCTCTGCACCAGCCAGGGGAGCACGAGTTTAACGGGGGCTCAGTAAGCCCCGATTGCAATGACAAGGACCCACCGCCACAGCGAGCACGCCCACGCACTGTGCCACATCAGATGTCCCTATGCCGGCCCGCTGTTTGGCACATGGTGGGTGCTCCAGTAACTTCTGAATGATGGCAGAGAAAATGAAAGGATGTTTCGTCAACTGTAACGTGATATATTAATACAGGACAAAAGCCACCACCCTGTAAAGACAGTAAAAAAAATGAACGATAAAGACGAAGCCGTAAGAAGCGTGGTGCCTTCCCTTTACATGTGAATGAAGTGGGACTGCAGTCTGTCCCCAACGCCCGGTGCCCTTCCAGCAGGACGGGCCACCGCGCCCACGTGATTGCAGGCTGCGCTGTGACTTACTTTGACCAACAGCACGTGCAGGAAGGGACACGGGCCACGTCCGGCAGAATGCTCCTGAGCTGTCAGGTGACCTGACGCCTTCTCTTTTCCCTCTGCCCAAACCAGCAGGTCTCAGAGAGGACACGGGTCGCGAATGAAAGCAAAATGGAGCAGAGCTAAAACCGACCTGTGACGCACACGGGGCCTGAATGAAACACATTTTTTTGTTGCTGTTTGTCCTAAGTAAGATTCTGGGTCTTCCGTCACCACAGGGTAACTTAGCCTAGACTGAATGACACACTAGTGACACGATTCCGTCCCTACTGGGCCAGGCACTGGGCTGAATGGCAGCACAGAGAGGTGGAGAAAACGGGACCCCTGCCTAAAGGTGGCCGCAGGGCAGAGAGGGACATGAAAGCAGGTGCTGTGACCGCGCGAGATGCAGAGGACACGAGGATGAAGTGCTGGAGGAGCAGGGGACGGTCCGGGTCTTAAAGGGTGGACGCGTGGCTAGCAGGCCGCTGGGCGGGGCTCTCCGGGAGGAAGGAGTGGACTGCGCCGGGCGCAGCCTCCAGCCCCAGCGCGGTACTGCGGTTTCCGCCCAGCGATTTTCCTTTCTTCTTCCTCCTTTCTGCTATGAAACAAAACCTGGAAACAGCACAGTGAAAGAGGCAAAAACAGCGAGCATTGTCTTTAGCTTAGAAAAATGCACAACGATTCTTAGAAAACTAAACATACTCTTACCACGTGATCCAACAATCGCACGCCCGGTAGTTACCCAAAGGAGCTGAAAACTCACATCCACACAAAACCTCCTCACGGATGTTTAGAGCTTTATTCAGAATCCCCGAAACTTGGAGGCAACCAAGACGTCCTTTGTGGGCGAGTGGATAAACCGCGGTCGTCCCGAACAAAAGGAACCAGTGCCGGAAAAATTGAGCAGTCGAGCCGTGCGAAGCCGCGGGGAACACGAACTGGGTGTCGCCAAGCGAAGGGGGCCGATGTGGGGAGGCCGCACTGTGCGATCCCAGCTCCGTGGCCGCCGGCCGAGGGAGCACTGAGGGGCCGTAAGCGAACGGCGGCTCCCGGGAGGGGGCGTGGAGGGCCGAGGAGCGGGGCAGAGGACTGCGATGGCGGACACACGGCACTCTGCGCGTGTGATGATACCATCTATGCCCAAATCCACACAACGCACAGCGCCAAGAGCGCAAAAACCAACCTTTCCCCAATAACCAGCGGGTCTGGGGGGGGGACGGACACGCCCGACGACGTGTGCGTGTGCTGGTTGTTCGTGTCTCACGTCGAGCTGAGAGCCTGCAGCCTCCGTCCTGACCTTGCAGCCTCTCCGCTCTGCTGCCTGCCATCTGCTTGCACGGCCCCCGGTCCCCAATGAGCCCGGGAATAGGCCCCCACTCCAGGGGTCTTGGGCTCTTTCTCAGGGCGGGACGCCAGCCCGTTCCCCATGTCCTGTGACTCTTGAGATCTACAAGATGATCCTGCTGTCAGGTGAGAGGATGGCTGGACAGGGCCAACAGGACTTGGCAGGCCTTCAGGCGTCTGGAGCCACGAAGCCAGTGGACACCGACAGTGTACGTAACAGCCACGCGCTCCCGGAGGCAGACCTGTGCGCTCCCTGTGGGCCTTATCTGAAAGGGCCTGCGCCTGTTTCCAGAACGACGTCGCTGACAGAGAAGGGCCCTCTAAGGTTCTGGGCCAGCTCCCATGGGGCAGGTACGAGAGCCAGGGACGCGGGAGCTGTGCGCGCAGAGCTGTGCGCTCAGTTCATCCTCACCCCGAGCCGGGCACACGGCCTCGTCGCCCCTGTCCAGTGGCGTCCACCTGGCGCGCAGAGGTGAGCCATCTCTCCGGCCACCGACATACGGTAATGGGGAGGCGATGCCGACTGCGTCTGCCCTTCGGCCAAACCCCACAGGCTGCAGCAAGTCCTAGACATCCTGAACGCTCCCCCAGCCCCCAAAAACAAATTCGAGGGAGAGTGAGGGTATTGTCGCTCCTTTGGGGGCCGGGTGGTGAGCCAGACCCGGAGTGATTCAGCTCTGGGGGCACGCCAGTCACCACAGGCTGCCGAGAGGCCTCCAGGTCCTGTGGGCATCCGGGAGCACTGAGCGGTGCCAGCGCCCACCCCCACCCCCCAGGGCAGCTGCTGAGCGTGAGCCTTAAGGATGCGGCGAGCGTGACGGTTCAGAGCCGAGAGCGTGCAGGAAACAGCCTCCCTGCTTCCCCTGGTCCTTTTCCAAACCTCGGACAGAAAGCACTTTTGTGTTTTGTTTGGTTTGAGCTTATGAAGAAGAGTTATGGGGTTTCTTAATGTTTACTGACCCACGAGGGATGAAAGCGCATGCATCTGGTTCAAGAGTTCCACGCTAGGCGTTTGGGGGGTAGGGTCAGACAAGAGAAAAACACCAATGTGTCCATCACGAAAAGAAGATGAGCAGACACACAGTGTCTTCGGATGCAAGCACGTGGGGACACTTACCGCTGGCATTCGCTGGGGTGCAGGGTGAGCTCTTCATTGCTCCGGGCGCAGACTGTCAGCTCGTGCTCGGTGCAGTTGAAGACATCCAGGAGCAGGTGGCACTGCCGGGTACTGCATTGGAAAGACAAAGGCAAGTTCAGTCTTCTGTCAGGCAGAGAGGAGAGCGACTTCGCTTTTTCCTCCTCCCTGAAGCTTTTCCACTACTTGAAGATGTCAGAAATGCGACTCATCAAAAATGCCAAGTGCCCCTGGACATAAAAGATTGCTGAGACTCATTCTGAACAAAACTGTAAGCGCCAGAAAGTGGGTTTGGAGAGCCTGGTTGTTCCTGGCGCCACCTGCGTAACCCCGCTGTGCCCTTTACAAACCGAGTGAGCCTAGAAGGGAACTCGAGTCCTCCCAGCCTCGCACACGTGAGGACCACGACGCCCGGCGCGGGAGCAAGACGCCCTGCAGGAAGGCAGCTGGCTGCAGCGCCATTCGACACACGTCACGTGTGTCACCGTCCCAAACGTGCAGCAGAGTCCCACAGGTTCCAGAGGTGCGGGGCCCTGGTCCGTGGAGAGGGAGCCCCAGCTGGCGGTGCACGAGTCTGCCGTGAGCCTCGCACCTCTCACTCCCCTTCAGAGCCGTGGAAGACACCGTTGGTCTGTCTCTCGCCCCCACTGGAAGCCCCCTCCTTTGTCTTCTCTACTGCAGATGGTAAAGAGGACCCTCTGCCACAGGGGCGGTCCGTGGGACAGAGCTCTAGCCAGCAAGGGTGGAGCCAGACCTCCCATCCCAGAGGGAAGACGAGGTCAGAGAGGATGTGCTCACCCTTCGGGCTCCCTGTCCCCTCTCCTTCCTCTCTAGAGACGAGAAGGAAGCCAAGAAGCTCGGTGCCACTCAGAGGCCATGAGGACAGACGCCACAAGCTGCGGGGTCAGGAAGGGACAGGGGGATGAGGACACCCTTGGCAGCCGAAGCAGCCCCACACTGCCTCCCGCCTCTGGACCCGTTAGCTACACACACAAAACAAAAACGCCACCCGCACACGCCCCGTGGGTGTTCGCCACCACTTGCTGGAACACCCGCTTAAACGAATGCGGCACCCCAAACGCGGCACCCCAAACGCTAAGTATCACAGCTGGAGCGTGACGGGTACGTGTCTGCGGGTCTAAACGGGACAGCCGGACCCACGACAGCAGCAGACACGGGAGGAGCAACAGAAGCAGAAGACCCAGAAAAGGATTTTGCTCTGGGTCCTTCTCAGCACAGTGTGACTTTAAAACAGGACGCTGCCGGGGGCACCTGCCTTCTCAAACGCATTTCCTGGAGTGCGTGCTGGCTATGGAGGAAGCGGGGGACCGCGCACACCACGGGAGGCCGGGCCGCCTGCACTGTATGTGTCACAGCAGCCCTGGGAGCTGTCCCCCCAGCCTCCTTCCCGGGGGAGGGACACGGGGCTCCACGGACGGTGGAGACGCCAAGGAGGCGACTGAGACTCCAGGCTCCGAACTCGAAGTCCTCTCGCTTTGCAGTGGATGGACGCATATCTCAGCTGCAAGCCTCGTCCCGTTCTTTCCAGAGAAGGGGACTCGTCAAGGGTGCGCGCACACACGCACGCACACGCACGCACACACGCACACACATACAGGCACCATCAAAAGGCCACCTGCGAAACATCCGTTTTCCAAAGTGCGTACATGGAGCCCGCTCCCAAGGGAGGAGGCGGCTTCGCGGCTTCGCTGTGCACGGCTGCTGGATGCTGCCGGCACGTCCTCAGGACAGGCTCCCACCGGCTGACTGTGGGCTCTCGGGGTGGGGGCGTCTCCTCCAGAGGTTCGACACTTGGAAAATATTCATTAGCTCTGACAACTGCCTACAAGAGGCCTCTCCACTCAGCTCACAGAAAAATGAGCTTCCAAGAATGATCCATTCCGCCTTTGTCATAACTTCACGACATCTTTAATCACAGCAAAACCTTTCATCGGAAGATGGGATTCGTAAAACATTTATCAGGGGAGGAAAATGGAAGTGATTTTGAAAAGCGGGGACGGGGGGCCAAATCTCTCTCGTTTCCACTCCCAGGACGGCAAGGAAACGGCAGGCGTGGACGACACGGCTCTCCTGCCCCGCTGTCTCTGACTCACTGTCTGAGTGTGGGGTGCCTCGCCCAGTGTCTCTCCTCCTTTGATGGCTGACAGTAGGATCTGTCGGTGGGTGTTTGCTTTCTATCTATTATTCATAAATGAATTCCCGTCCCAGGCTGCACTAGGGCTCGCCATGACGTCTGGCCTCTGCGTGTCTTCCCACATCACCCGGACGATTTTCTTTTAAGTTTTATACTCCATTTGAGCAAATAGTTTGCACTAATTCTTGCTTTTTATTTGTTTTGTTTTGTTTTTTTTCCTGGATCCGTCTTTCTGAAGTACAGGGAAGCCCAGGGAAGCTGCCTGGAGGAACCAGATCAGAGCAAGTCTTGGAAAGACAGACCCACCTGCCTGCCTGGTTTGGGGGAGCAGGGAAGAACCGAGGGTAGAGCTGTGGGTGGGAAAGAGACACGGGGTCCAGGTAAGAAGGGTGTGCACGTGCGACCACCTCAACACAGTCAGTACATGCTACCTTCTCTGCCGAGAAATGGGAGTTTTATTGATTAACTCACTGAACAAATACCAATACCTACTGAGCGCCCGGCGCCCGGGGTGGGCCAGGCACTGTCCCGGGCACTTGGGACACGGAAGTGAGCAAGGAAGATGAGACCTCTGCTCTCGTGAAATCGCACACTCCCGAGGGGGCAGGCTGAGAAAGGGGAGGGGAGTCGAAAAATATTTTTACTTTCGTCATATTCTGTAGACTGTAAAATGAAGAAAACAGGGTTCAGAAAGGTTGCTGAGTGGAGGTAAGTTAAGACACACGCCCACACACAAAAGCGTAACACTCCTACATGTAACTAAAAACAATTACAAAATGAAATTTTTAGGAAAGTGGATTTGCAACAGCAACGCACCTAGAAATAAATCGAACAAAACGTCTGAAGGATATTTGTGGAGAAAATTCTGAAGTTTTATGGAAGATGAATAAATGCGTAGATGTGTTATGTTCAAGAATTACAAAAATTAACATTTTTAAAGGAGTCACTTCTTTCCAATTTTGTATAAATTCAACGCAACTTGAAAAACTAAAATCCCAACAGGGTTTCGGTCACACCTGACACGCTACCCCTACAATGTACACATAAGGGCAAAGGGCCACGAACGTGCAAAGTGACAGAACGATGCGGACGACCGGATGCCAAGCACTGTCACGAAGCTGCAGTGACGAGGGCGGTGGCGCTGGGCGTGACGGAAGAACAGAAGCGGATCCCTGACGCTGTGGGGACGAGGTGTGAGACCGAGGGGACAGTGCCGGTGCGGCCACGGATGGTTACAGACAGACAGGAAGCGCGGTCCCTGCCTCACGCCATGAACGAGTGCATTTCAAATACACTGCATGAGGAATTAAATGTAAAAAAGTTAAATGTAAGACTCTTTAGAAGAAATACAGGTGACCTTGAAAGAGGCACCTTTCTCAGATGAGTCACGAGGGTTTGGGGAGGTGACACCAGGAGGAGTGGCAGCGGGGGACACAGGGAGGCATGAAGCGCCACGACGGTGCGTGGCTGCTGTGTGACTGAGCTGGTCACCCTGTGGGCAGCTGGGGCTCGGCCCCACCGGTCCCTCTGAGGAGCCACGGGGACTGTGCCCACGAGACGAAGAGGGCATTACTTCTCCAGGTCCTGCCCACTGTGCTCGAGCTGCCCCCCGAGGGGCACTGTGCAGAGCGGGTACCCATACGGCATTTAGAATATTCTAGACGTCAAGAACTACTACGCAGCTGAGATGAGGGGCTGTCAGGTTACTCTTGTGAATATCTGGTTGCCACAGAGATTTACTTGTGTAAAAAGTGGGCTAGGATACGAGGCAGGGAACAAGGTGTGTGATGCGAGTATTTTCTAAAAACGAAGTGCACCTTCTGAAATCGTACACACATTATAATCCCATGTAGAGAACATTCTGGGGCAGTCCAGACTATAGCAGTGGACAAGTGAGTGGCTGGAGAACAGGTCAGTGGTCGCCAGAGGTTAGGGGTGGGGCAGGGTATGGTTACAAGGAGCAGCATGATGAAGTCTCGGAGGTGACAGAAGCGTCCTTTATCCTGATTATAGTGGATACACGAATCCGAATGAGGTCAGAGCTCAAAACTATGCACCAGAAAATTTTGCTATACGTTAATTTACAATTCTTCAAATAAACGCAATTAAAAAATAAACACCACAACGATCTTGATGAGCCCGAGCGCGTGAAGCTTGTTCTGAACCCCAGTTTTTCTGTGTAATGACTGTAACGTCTTAAGCAAGTCATTTCATTTCTCTGAGCCTCAGTGTCCCCATTGAGACAAGAATGGAATTATTAGGAGGCTCCACCAACAAAAAAAATTAAATGAAAGTACTTCATGAAATTACAAGTAGGATATTACTGCGTAAGCATGAGGGGCGGGTGCTGTTGTTAGCTGGGCTGCTGCCGTGGAGCAGTCAAGGAAAGGCATCCCGCCCTGCCAGCCAAGCGATCCGGCCGATTACTCGTACGGACTCAGCTAGGGCCGAGCACGAGGCATTTCCACGCCAGGGACTGCATCGGTCTGAAATCCGTGGCGCCGAAGCCAGAGAGCAGGTGTGGCTCTTCCCTCGAGGCCACCCGCTGGCTGGCGGGCCTGCGACAGGCCACACGTGGGAGTACGTGAACACAGCCAAGACAGGTGGTCGGGCCGCGGGCACCTCGGGCCACATTCCCGGGGTCTTTTAAAATTCTATAAGCCTAGTTTCTCATTCTGTCTTCTTTCCAGAAAAAAAAAAAATAGTAGCCAGTTTCAGGATGGAGAGCTTCCCTGTACGTCTTAAGCCAAGACCTTAATTCAGCCGAAAGCGAAGGAAAAACAGAACGAGGGCTCCAAATGTGCTTCTGGTGACAGAAGTTCACTGTCCCCTCTGCCACACTGAGCTCCTGAGCTCTCGAAGCTCCTCGCAGACCGTGACTGACTCCCCATCCGGCAAACCAGGGTTTCTCGAAGCGTAACGCAAGGACCGCCTGGAGCACGCGCGTGGCTCTGGAGCCAGGCCGACAGGTGGAGAAGGGCCGGCTAGCAGGCCTTGGACGTGCTGAGGTGAGCGATGGCCTGCGGAAGCCACCACTGACTTATCCCCCTGTCCCAAGAACGTGGCACACATTGGTTGCATGAATGTGGTCACGCACACGAGAAAAATGACAACCACCATTTCCAATTATCTACCTTGTGTCAGGCACTGTATGAGACACCTTATGTACCACCAGTGGTCCCCAACCCTTTTGGCACCAGGGACCGGCGCTCCTGTGACAATCTAACACCTGATGATCTGAGGCAGAGCTGAGGCAGTGATGCTATCGCTGGGAGTGACTTCGCTCACTCACCTGCCCGTCGCTCACCTCCTGCTGTGCAGCCCAGTTCCTAACAGGCCACGGACCGGCACCGGTCTGCAGACTAGAGGTTAGGGACCCCTGCTCACCACGACCCTGCAAGACCACTGTTGTTTCTATGTCAAGATGAAGGAAAGATGATGCTTAAAGAAACATGGATGACTTGCTCAAGACCACAGAGCATTTCGGCAGTAGAATCAGAGTTTGAAATCAGATGCAGATATGCCAGATTCTGAATCCTGTGGCTTGTAAAATTTCTAAATTGTTGTTAAATTCAAAACCAATTTAATAAAGAAATTCAGCAACTTAACGAAGATCGGCCATGGCGAAGCCCAGCATTAAGACGGCCTGGACTTCGTGTCTGTGCCCCCCGGAGTTGAGCGGTGCCCCCCACCCCCGCCCTGCGGGCGAAATGGAATTTTTCTAAATGGCCGGGATGCGCGCGGTGATACGTCAAGCACCGTGATTTCTGTTAACGATGTAATAACCGTCACACCCCCTCGCCCCACTCGGAGGGGTGTTGTTCCCACACCGCTCGTGGCAGCAATGTCTAAGATCAAGTCATTTACCCGCACGGGCCAGCTTCCCCTGAGGGAGGCTCAGCCAGGGTGGCAAGGCCCAACCCATTCCAGCTCGTCCCTAACGACGCTCCCAGGCAGCTCTGTGTAAAGCGTCACCCTCGAAGGTGATTGATCGCCTAAATAAAAGTCGACCGAGACCTGCGAGCACCCCGAGGGAGAAGGGGGAAAGAACAATGTGTACCCCCTCTGCTGATGAGCGGGCGGCCGCTGCAGTGAGACACGGGAAGAGAGAGAGAGACACTTACAAAGACACGGCGGGGCTGAAGGGCCCCCGAGCACGGGAGCCAGGGCCCTGGGCTCCCAGTTCAGGGGACGTGGGGCAGAGGGCACTGGGTCTGGCGCCAAGGAGGCCACAATTCCTCTGGGTGACACGTCATCAAGGAAGGAGAGGCCAATGACTTGCCAAGAACTGGGGGGAATAGGGCCATCTTGACCACCCGTGACCATGACTGCCCACCTGGACTGGCTCCTTCCGTGTCCACGTTTAACTCACGTTTCTCAAATGACTAAATGCTTGATCAAGTGTCTTAAGCATCTTACCTCTTCTTCGTGTGGCACTGAGAATGTAATCTGGAGACTAAAGAACAATTACCGACTTCCTTGTGTTCCACCTTATGCCAACCATCTGCACTCACAGTGCCCCAGGAATAACATTTTTCTGTGGAGAGCTGTCACGATGTTATCAGTAAACAACTGCTCTGCTGATAAATCCAAAAAAAAAAAGGCCATAATCCAAATCGGATCACTTCCTTCCACCCTTTAACATGTAGCACGGGGTGAGTTACGTTACATCTCCAGACACTAACGCCAACTTCGACGGGTTCCCTGCAGTTTGCATGGGACGCTGGGCACAAGGACACTCCCGGAATAGAGCGGGCCTTAAAGAAACAGGATTTCCCTTCCCTCTTCCTCTTCCAGGACATGACCATGAAAAAACTTAATGAGAAAAACTGCATAAATTATCAATATTAATGAGAAGAGCAGACGCACACACTATCCCAGGAGCCAGTGACTTAATATCTGTCGAGCACTTTCCAGCAACTAAGGGCCATTTGTATAGCTCCCTTTGTGAAATATCCGTCCAAGCCTCTTGCCCATTTTTTATATTTGTCTCTTTAGTATTTATTTTTAGGACTTCATTACATATATTGGATATAAGGCTTTTGTTGCATAAATGTATTGCAAATATTTTCTCCCAGTGTGTAGCTTACCTTTTGAGAGCAGCAAGTTTTTAATTTTCATAAAATCCATCTTATCGACTTTTTATTTTATGGTTAGTAGTTTCTGAGCCCATCTGAGAAATCTTTGTCCCAAAGTCACAAAGATACTCTGCTACTTTTCCTCGGAAGAAGTCTGAGGTCTCTTTGTTTAGGTCCAGAATCCATCTCAAACGAATGTCTGTGATGTGATGTAGGGTTAAAGTTTATTCCCCCCACATATCCAGTTCTTTCAGCACCGTTTGTTGAAAAGACTTTTCATTCCACATAAAATGGTTTTCATACCTTTTAAGAATTAACGATCATGTATGAGCGAGTCTATTTCTGGACTGTCTGTTGTGGCCCATTGGCCCCTTTGTCTGTCCTCTCCACAACAGCACCCTCTCTCTGTCACTTTACGGTGAGTCCTAACGTCACATGGCCCAAGTCCTCCAGCTTTGCTCTTTTTTTGTCAAGTTATTTGCCTATTCCTTTGGCAACAGGCTGTTCCACCATGAAATAAGTTTAAAAACAGTTTATCAATTTCCACCCCCCACTCCCAGTGGGGGAGGAAAAAAAACCCTGCTGAGATTCTGATTGGGATTGCACTGAATTTATAATCAAATTTAGGAAAACTGGCATCTTAGTAGTAATTGACTCTTCTAATCAATAAGCATGGTACATCTCTCCAATTGTCTTCTTTAATTTCCCTAAGCTGTGATTTCTCATTTTCAAGATAGAGATAATATTTTTTAATAATTTATCTCCAAGTGTTTTATGTTTTTATAGTAATGCATATATTACTTTCAAAATTTCATTTTTAAATTGTTAGTTGCTACTATGTAAAAATGCAGTTGATTTTTGAATATTTACATGGTATCCCACAATCTTGATAATTTGACTTATTAGCTGGAATTATTTCTTTGGGGTAGTAGATTGCTTAGGATACTTATGTACATGATCACATATATCATGGAAATCCGTGTGACTAACCGTAACTGTACTTTTTCATTTCCAATTGTTATAGCTTTCTTATCTTATCGCTCTGAGCATGACTGGCAGAAAAATAATGAACACGGTGGTAAGAGCAGATGCACCTGCCTTGCTCCTGGTCGTAGACAGTGCCCCGCCTTTCACTACTAAGTATGATTTAACTACTTAACTCCAGGGTTTCCGTAGGTGCCCTTCATCAGGCTGTGGGAGTTCTCGTCTAAACCTGGCTTACTGAGAGCTTCTATCATAAGTAAGTGTTAAATTCTGTCAAACAATTTGCTTCATCAGCTGACATGCTCTCATTGTTTTTCTCCTTTGTTTTGGTAATATGGTAAATTCTACCGACTGATTTTTCAGTGGTAAAACCTTACGTTGCTGGGTGAAACCTGAATTGGCCATGTTGCATTATCCCTTTTATATATATTGCTGGAGTCGATTTCTCAATATTGTTTTGAATTTTTACAATTATATACATATGAGGACACTGGTCTAAATTTTCATTTTCTCTTAATGGGTTTGGCGTCAGGGTGAAGCTAGTGTCATAAAATGGAAGTTGGAAGTATTCCTTGTCTATTTTCTGGAAGAATTTTTTTGTAAAAGTGGTATTTCCTTCTTAAAAGCTTGGTGTACTTCATAGTGAAGCCATCTGAGCCTAGAGTTCCCTTCATGGAAATTTTTAAATGAAGCATTTAAACTCTCTGATATGTGACTATCTCAAGGCTTCTCTTTCTTCTTATGTTAATTTTAGTAATTTGTGTCTCTCTGAAAATTTTTCCATTTCATTTAAGTTGTCAAATTTACTGGAATCTAATTTTTCATAATATACTTTTATTATCTCAGTGTCTCCGGAATCCGTGGTGATGGCCCTTTTTTCATTCTCATTATTAATACTTTGTGTTCTCTCAATTTTTAAAATTCTGATCATCTCGGTTGTCGTTTAATTTTATTAATCTTTTCAAAGAATCAATTTTTGGTTTCACCGACTTCACATATTATTTTTTCATTTTCTACGTCATTGATATCCACTTTTTTTTTTTACTTCTGTTTATTCTGAGTACATTTTGCTCTTTTTAATTTTTTTAATCTAACTTGGGCACTTAAATCACTGATGCTAAGCCATTCGACTTTTCTAATATAAACATTTAATGTCCTATAATTATAAGCTGGAATTGTTTACTTGAACTATGTAATTTTTTATATTTTCGCTGTTTTTCTGCTTGTTCTATCAATTACTGAGAGACAAGTGTTAAAATATCCAACTGTAATTGTGGTGTTTTCCACTTCTCCCTTCAGATGTCAGTTTTTATTTTGAAGTTGCGCTTTTAAGTGCATTTGCATTTAGGATTGCTAGGTGTCCTGGACGACTTGAACCTTCTATCATTACAAATTATCCTCTCCGTCTCTTTTGCTCCTGAAAGTCAACCTGTTTGCTATGCATACACCCATGCCGACTTTCTCATGATTAGTGTATCCATGGCACATTTTTTTCCTCTATATTTTTGCTTTCCAATGGTGCATATTTAATGTTTCTTGCAGAACATATAGTTGGCTGTAGGTTTTTTATACGGCCTGACGATTTCCACTTTTAAACGCACTGTGTAGTCCAATGACATTCAGGGTACTTCCTGGTACAGTTACGTCTACCACGTCGCTATCTGTGTCCTATTGACTATATGCTCCTGGTTCTTTTCTCCTCCTTTCTTGACATTTCTTTCTTCCTTTTTGAATTAAGTATTCTTCAGTATTCTATTTTATTCCTTCTGGCTGATGATCCTTAAGTGGTTGCTCAGGGGTTTACAAAATGCGTCTTTAACTTACCCCATTCGAACCACAAACAACATGAAACAGTTTGCATATAAGAACTTCCATCCCTTCTTCTTTCCTCTTTCATTTCTTTGTGCTTTTTGTTTCATATTTTGCTTCTGCATATGAGAGATACAGAAATTAAATGTATCATTCCTTCTTTAAACAGTCAATAGTCTTTTAAAGAAATTAAGAGGTGAGGGGAAGAAATCTTCGGTATTTATTTCCGTATTTATGATGTCTGAGATTCGCCATTCCTTAATGTAGATCCGAACTTCCACGTGGTATCACTGCTGCCTAATGAGCTTCTATCAGGCCGATGAAACACAAAGACTGTGACCTTCCCATCTCTTAGCTCAGTGCATGCTTCGAATAGCACTTGAAAATTTAAAAGTGTTGTTTTAAAAGTTCAGTCTGGTAAGTGCTTTATTAGAAGTATATGGACTGGACAGGAGAGCCCACAGAAGGTCCCACCCACTCAGCCAAGTCACGTTCAGAAAAATTTTACTAAAATGGTAATACAGATCATCAACGATAGAGACGTTTTCCCGAAGGTTAAGTGAAGGGAAGACAGGGTAAGAAAAAGAACAGTTGTAGAAAAAGATGCACGTGAAGGCACATTGGAATAAACTGTCTTGACACATCCTGGTGACGAGGACAAGCAGGTGTCTTTCTCAGGAGGTGTGGAGGACCGGGGTAAACAGGCTGAACAGGAAGGGCCAGGACAGACTTCGAGGCACCTCGAACAGCCCAGGAGGGACTGCGGGTTTATCTCACAGGCGCCGGGAAAGGCTCCGAGCCAGTGGGATGACGCAGGAGCCAGAGGGAGGCGCGGGGCCGAGTGGGCGAACGCCGAGGAGTCGCACAGAACGCCGTGCGGCGGGGCGCCGGGGCCGTCGGGAGACACAGCCCGGGTTTGATCCACAGGGCCTGGGGGTCCATCGGACTTCGTAGGAATGGAGGGGGAGAACAGAGGGGACCAAATCTCAACCCAAGAGCAGAGGAAAGAAAGCAGAGCAGGGTCGACGGGCTGGGCGGCCAGGAGCCAGGCAGCAGCCGAGCTCACTGCCGGCCCCCCCGGGGCGCCCTCGCACCGTGCCACCTGGCTGCGTCTGTCTCACCTGAAACTCGTTTACAGCTGCAGGGGCCATGACACGGAAGCCAGGTACAGAGAGGGGGGAAAACAACCCCACTCAGTGACAACCTGTGCTGCTTCCAAGAACCAGTTATGTGAGCGGTGACGGCAGGAGTTGGGGGACGAGAAAGACACACCCCGGGTTTACAACGGGGCAGGCCTAACGCCCGGAAAGCGCCTGGGGGAGCCTGGGAGCGTGCGGCGGCCATCGCTGCCCAGCGTCCCCGGGGCAAGTGCTTGGATGCTTGATGCGAACTCAAAGCAGAGGCCAGCTGAGCAAATGACCACTACTCGCGGACTGAAAGAGTGACAGAAAAAGTGACAGATGACGAAATGTGATGCTAAAAAGCCCAAGCTAAGCCTCTCATCCTCACAGAAGCCATTCCCCAATGGCCGGGAAGACAGACTCTCCCACAAACCGAAACTGCACCTGCCATCTGGGGCCGCGTCACTCTACAGGGAGTTTTACGTCAATGTCCACACAGGCGACAACACCCCTCCGCTTTCCCCGTGGAACAGAGAGCCGACGGGGGTGCAGTGATGCTCTCTCCCGGGTCAAGGCTACTCAGGTGCGTGTGTGTCACCACGGCTGCCTTCACTATGCCCAGAGCAAACAATGCTACCCGCTCCGTCCCACCCGCAGCGCATGGCACCAGGGGATGTGGAAGTGTGGGCGTGCTCGGTGGGGACCAGCACCCGCTCTGCGAAGGCTGCTGGCTGCTGGCAGGGACCTGAGCGGCACAGGTCTCCAGGGGGCTGCATTCCGCCCAGCACTTCCGGCACCCCCGCCCCGACTCCCAGTTAACCGAAGGTCAAAGTTTTGGATGAAGAACTGTCATTCCCCCCCCCACCCTTACAGAAGCATCCCTCCAGTACTCCCGGCCGCTCTGGGCCTGAAGTGGACATGATGCCCGATTTCCTCCCCCCAAGGGAAGACTAGGCCTGGGGACGGAACTGGGAGACAGAGGCTCAGGGCAAGACAGGCTTGCTGGGCACAAATGACCGGATGCTCTAGACGGCTGGGGGCTGTGAAGGGGGGTGCTGAGATGCTGGACAGCCTGGCCCGCATGTGAAGTCTCACTAGATGCCAGGAGTGACATAGAAAGAGACACTAGACTCCCCCAGGAGTCCCCAAGGCAGGTGGCCACCTGCTGAGTGCCCTGCTAACAGGACAGCAGTACCAGGCCGGGGCCAGGACCAGGCTCCAGGCAAGTGCATGAGGCGGGGCTGAGCAGTCGGGTCTGACGGGAGTGGGACCAAGGTGAACACCAAGGTCAGAATCCCAGAAGCAGCACCATCGGACTCCAGAGAGACCGTTTACCTGGTCGCCGGCAGAGTGCTGACGCGGGTGAAGAACACGGACGGCTCGACCTCCACGTGCAGCCCCAGGGACAGGCTCCTGTAGTACCCTTCGACGTGGCCCGGGCCTCCGGAGTATTTGAAATTCAGGATCGCTTCCAGGGTCTAAAAAGAGGTAAAAAATGATGTCAGCGCACTGCAGCTGATCGGCGCTCCCCCAGGACGCAGGCTTTGCTCAGGTGAGGCAGACGATAACCCCAAATGGTAAAGTCATCAGCTCGGGGCGACTGTCATGCCGGGGTGACAGCCGGCACCATCTCTCCTGTGATGCTCTGTGTCTACACCAGCAATTCTGAGCCCAGATATGCAAACAAAAAGGGGCTCCCAAACTATCCTGTGGCTGGATACGGCATTTGAGAGAGAAAAGCCCACTCTGATCAGCATCCCTTAAACACACATAATCGGCGGGAGTGAGGGGACACGTCCACGAGGGAGGCAGATCATGGCTCCCAGGCCGACATCCTCTGAACCCATCGAGAAATGAGGTCACAGGCCGACCACGAGCCAGCGGCCAAGGAGAGACGAGACCTTCTAAGAGGGACAGGGTGAGGACACCGTGTCACCGGGGGCAGAGCCAGCCACCGCACAGCCAACAGGAAGAGATCAGCTCAAGCGTTCGTGAACTGCCTGCGCTGAGCGGGGCCCTCTAGGTGGCCCAGGCATGCAGGGAAGGTAAGAAACCAAACCCCGGCCCCCGGTCCATGCCCATCCAGACCCTTCTCTCCCGTGAAGCGAACCTCCGAGCTTCTGGAGGAGCGGTGGCAAGTGCCAGGGGCACCGAGGCAGAGTGAAACACGCGACTCCAGCGGGGCCTCCAAAAGCTGGGGCGAGGGCCCGGAGCCAGCCCCCCGCCCGGCCCCCACACCAGTGCCATCGGAGGGCTCCTGCCACTGGGCGCGTCATCTCGCCGTTCTCAGACTTGGCTTCTCAAGTGTTCAGCGGGGACAACGAAGACCTATCGCGCTGGCCTTTCAGAGGCACAGACGAGTTGAATAAATGCCCGTCTCCGTCTGCTCCGTCGGCGTCGGACACCGAGGCCACGTGGCTGACACCAGCGGGAAATGCGGAATGGACCTCAGCGCCGTTTCTTTCATTTTATTCACCGTTTTTTTAATGGTCAAACACACATAACGTAAATAAGACCATTTGGACTATTTTGAAATGTACATTTCCATGTACAGTTGGTGGCTGTGCCACCAACACCGTCATCCTCCCAAACGGAAACCCTGTCCCCGTTGAACCCCAGCTCCCTATTTCCTCCTGCCCCCCGCCGCTCGCACCACCCTTCTCTCTCTGCTTCTGAATCTGATGACTCTAAAAGCCTCTTATAAATTGTTCCATTATGTGCGTGGGCCGCGTGTGCGTCTCCACCCATCCATCCATGAACCTCCCCGTGCTCCCCCTGTGGTACTGTGAATAATGCTATGAACCCAGGTGCACCAGTATCTGTCCTGAGACCTTGCTCTCAATTTTCTTGGGTACACGATTATTTATACGTATATTTATTATTTTAGAAGTCACCATACCATTTTCCACAGTGGCTGGACAACTTTATAGTCTCACCAGCAGTGCACAGGAGTTCCAATTTCTCCACATCCTTGTACATTTGTTATTTTCTGCTTTTGGTTTTTTTTCCTTCCTTAATAATAGCCCTCCTAACGGGTGTGAAGCAGCATCTCACTTTGATTTTGATTTGCATTTTCCTAATGACAGGTGACACTGAGCATCTTTTCATGTGTTTACTGGCCACCTGTTATTGTCCCTAGAGAACGGTCTGTTCCAGGCCTTCCGGCCCCTTGTGAAAGGCCACCTCCCGCCACTCCCCAGGGTGTCCTCATGCCATGTGCTTACAGGTTCCCTTCGACTGCTGCCACCAGGAGTGCCCCCCACTAACTTTTCCACCTATGAGTGCTGCTCCTCCCTCAGGGCTCAGGGAAAGCCACGCCTCCTCCAGGAAGAAGACTTCAGTCCTCTGCACTTATAAAGGCCCCAGTGAAACATGGATTGTTTTTAATATGCAAGGATATTTTGGACTCACCAAAACCACAAATCCTTTTCCAAAAGCATAAAGCACTGCGCTATCACCTCGAAAGGACCTCCTATGAACGTGTCTTACGCTTTTTGAAAACCACCTCGTCATCAGCAGAAGGTGAGACCCCACAGCTCACACATCTCAATAAGCCTTTCTGAATCCAAGTGACTTCCATTTGTTTGGTCTGTTGTTTTATTCGTCTTCAAACACTTCCTGGAGACTTTCTGAGTGCTTATTAAAGCCCTGTGCTTATTAGAACAAGGTGAATAGGTGTGGTCGCTGATCTCGGAAAATTCAGAAAAGGCTGAGTGAATAAATGTCTGAATAAATTAACTGAATTGAACAACTGTGCCAACCTCTCGCCCAACACACGTACAGCAGCTTCCACGAACTGCAGGTACGCTGGTCAAGAAAACAGATTCTCAATGATGCTCTTGCAAAGCCAAAACCTGTGAAGTAACAGAAAAATGTCACACTGGCTTTTTTTCATTTTTTAAGGTACACTTGAAAGTCGCCTCCAGAGAGTGATGTAGTAGAAATCATCTGGGAACTGAGCAAAAAACAGAGATAGGTAACGTTCAAGTATCATGTAACGGAGATGAAACAGTCTGTCTTTCTATTTTTTTGGAATTGGCTGTTTCTTTGCTCTGTAGAGAACCAAGAAAAAGATACAAGTATGGAGAAAATATCTGTCTAATTTATGAAAATCAAGCACAAAAAGGTTTTGTGAAATTGAGTATTACTGCCTTTCTTCTTTGATTTAAAAAAAAAAAGCTTCCTCGGACACATAAAATTAGAATATTTTAATAAAACCATAAAGTGAGTTGGTGAGGCAAGACACAGGATGCTCAAGTTTCTCAATCAAAACAAGAAGAAGCACTGCTCTGCCGTGAGACTCCTTTCTTAGAGCCTGCCGCTGTCTTCCCTTTGAGAAGAAGTCCATCCCAAACGTCAGTAATGGGCAAAGAACTACAGAAGAAATATTTTCTAGGCATACAGCTGATTGAGCTAAAACGAAAGGTCTTTCAATGGCTGCCTTTAATTGAGCACCTACTCAGTGCCAAACGCTATGCTAAGTGATCCGCGCACATTGCCTCTAACATGCGCAAGGAAAGTCCTGTTTTCAGGCACAGGCTCAGAGCAGTCAGGTGCCTGTTCCAATCCACACTCCGGGGGAGCGGCACCTCCAGGATGTAAGCACAGAGCTGGGTGGCTCTACAGCCCGCTCCTTGCCTTTTATACAGACTGCTCAGAATAGCACTCGGACACCCATCTGATCATGCACTCACTGACCCTGGGTGACCTACTGCAGGGTAAGGGACTACGGCAGAAACAGTACCAGCCTCGAGGGGCTCAAGTCTAGTCAAAGACACGAGCCCGGAAACATCGAATGTAAATTGTGACATGTCACAGAGAAGCAACGTAGGATGTGAGCATTCAGAGGGAAGGACCGTGCGTGCCTGGTGGACAGGAGTGGACAGAAAGGAACAATGACCCAGCCAGGAAGACGGGGTCAGGCAACTGTGAAACTGAAAACTGACACAAAATGGAGAAGCATCGATTAAACCGAAGCAGACCAGTTCCTGAAAATATCGATGGCAGTGACGACCCTCTAAATCAAGCTCACTGAGGAAGAAGAGAAACTAATCACCAATATCGAGAATGAAACCGAGTATCAATAGTGCAGATCTTACATGCAGTAAAATGATAATAAAGAAATGATGTAAATAATTTAGTGCCAATAGATCCAACAGCAGATAAAATGGGCACATTACCCAACGGACTCAAGAAGAAATAGAAAGCCTGAAGAGCCTCGTAGCAATTGAAGAAGACACTGGATTCATAATTAAAAACACCCTCCTGAAAGAAGCTCCAAGCGCTCAGATCGTTTCCCAGCTGGATTTCATCAAACCTTCATCAGCGATAACACCAATTTTACAAAAACGTCTTCAGAAAAATAAGGAGAAAACACCCCCATTCTTTTCATGAGGCCAAAATCAGACAGAGTTTACACGGGAAAAACCACAGGCCTAAATTCCGCATGAATTTAGATGTAAAAACCCGTAACAAAATACTACTGAATCGAATTCAGTAATCTATAAAACGGATAACACATCAGGACCAAGTAAGTTTATCTCAATAATATGAGGTTGGTTTAACATCAGAAACTCAATCAATGCCATTCACCATATTAAAGGACCATGGACCAAGACCAAAAAGGCCACATGATCATCTTGATAGCTTCAGAAAATGCAGTTGACAAAATTCAAAACCCTTGTATGAATTAAAAAAAAAACAACAACAAACAAACCTCAGCAAACTAGGCATGAAAAAGAACAACCTGGGAAAAGTCACGTCCCTCTAGAGCTCAATGTCCTCGCCTGTAAAATCAGAGTTCTGCCAGTGTAGCCCGAGGCTCTTATCAACTTCTGTAAGAACCGCTGCTGGTCGTTCTGTATTACTAACCTGCCATGATTTCTAACCTGACTTAGGCTCTTGCCAGAGAAAAGCAATCACCCTGTACAGTATCCTAACTAATTTGTATGTCTAAGAAAGAGATCTCTGATTTTTAAAGACCTCGACTGGACCTTTCTCTCACAAATTTTCTGCTTTATTCCTGGGATGTGATGTAGTAATAATTGTGATGTGATTCACTTAATAAGTCAAGCATGCAAGACCAGAGGTCCCAGCTGGGGCTCATTCCCCAAGAGACCAGCACTACAGTTTACTTAAGGTCAATGAAACATACAAATGAAAGCCATACCATTCCTTTCCAGTTAGTTAACACTTTCAGCCAAGGTCTTTCTTCAGTGTTAATTATGCCTTAAAGATGTCAAGTGACTACAAATTAATGGTGCATCCACAGTAATGCAGAAATCAGTTTGAGCAGTACCAGCCATCAAAACAACTCCTACTCAAGAGGCCTAGAAGTCTCTCATTGGCTGAGAAGGGTCAGGACAGCAGATCCAGATGGAAGAGGATGTGGCTGGGAACTGATCAAAGGCTACAGCAAACATCTGATTTGGAGTACCAAGAAATGCGGCCATGTTCATGTCTGCGTGTGTACGTGTGAAGTACATATTCATATCATTTGACTATTTTTTTTAATTAACCTGTCAGTCTTTCTCCTTCCAGATTTCTAGGAGGTTTTCTATATCAAGGAAATTACTCCTTGCCTGTAATATAAATTGCAAATATTTTTCACAGCTGGACACTGTCCTTAGCTTTCTGAATGATATTTATGCCTCGCGGAAATTTTTAATTGTCTTCTAGTTAATGCATCAATCTTTCACGTCTCCTGCACTTTTCCGGGTCCTCGATCATGGTTATAAACACTCTCCACACTCCAAAGCTATAAAGTATAATTCTCCCATTTCCTTCTACTAAAGTTTAGCTTTTAAACCTTTAACTTTGATATTATCTCAAAGTGACAGAAAAATACAAAAAAACTCCCAATTCAAAACTTGTTCACATTTTGTTCTATTATTTCATAATTCTCAGTCTCGCAGACAGATGATGGATGGATGAATGGATATACGGACAGACGGAAGGACGGACAGACAGACAGATGGTATCCACAAAGTTTCTCCATTGTTTAGTCCCATTTGCCCTTAGCAATCAGGAAGTAATTTGTGTGGAGATGCTTTGAGAATTGATAGAGACCTGATTCCTCATTAAATTTTCACCCACTGGTTTTAGCGTCATTGATAATTTTCTAACAACATCATTCATTCCATATGACGGAGAGCTTTTTCCTCCCCCATTTATTTATTTGGTTGTTAATATCCACATGGATTCATGGACTCTTATTTTATCCAATGGGTTATAATCTGTTATTGTCACTATTCATGTTGATGCTCAGATTTTCCCGGGTTTGCCGCCTGTTCAAGCTGCTGTGTCCTTTGACATGCCCTCATCATTCTTTAAGCCCTCCCTTACTTTACGGAATAACAAGATGTTCCAGAATCATCTTATCTCTTCCCTGCCCTGGGAATCAGCCAATTCTCTGGAGAGGACCAGATCTTTCCGGTGGGGAATGATAACGAGAAATGGGGGTTAGATGTGCTCGTGGCCCCTAAGGCGCTCCTGCTTCAAGGCTTTTTCAGTGAACGAACCTGAGAAATATGTACATTAAGTCCTCACTTAACGTCGCAGAACCTAGGGCAATGTTATGTGAAATGTTGTATAACGAAACCAGTTTTACCATGGACTGATTGCTATACATGAGGGTTAGGTTCCTACGGCATTTCATCATCACTGCAATAAAACGCTGAACAAAATGACGGTACTCGAGGACCTGCCGTATGTTTATGTCTGCCTGGATATGCAGACATACAAATGCGTGTTGGTATCTATTTCCACATCTCTTTCTATATAGATATGAATATAGGTGTATATACGGAACAAGGATATAGAAATACATCACAAACAGGGAGTGTACAGTGATAACTCAAGCTCCAAACTTGTACCAGAAGATACATTCTAATTTCCCCTCTTTCCACATCTGTAACAACCTTCTCTGATTGTGAGAAATGTAGCTCCCATCATCCTCAATATATTTACTCAATTTCTCACACATAAAATACACGGAAAGTGGTCTCGTAATTGCTAATACGTACTATTACAAAAAGCAAATCTACCAACTAGAGTTCAGTATTTGTTAACATTTTCTTTTTAGTGTGAGGTAAACTTTATGTACAGTCAGGTATACAATTCAATGAGTTTTGACAAATGTATGCCCCACATTACTATCGGCCTGATAAAAACACAGAACATTTCCGTCAACCAGGAAGTTCCCTAGTGCCCCCTTATAATCAAAAACACCTACTTCCATAGACAACCACTTTTCTGAAAATGTTCACCAAAATAAATTTACCTTTTCTTGAATTTCACATAAATGGAATCATACAGTATGTTCTCTTTTAAAGCTGGCTCCCTTCATGCAGTAAGACGTTTGAGATTAATCCATGTTACTGTATGAATATGGATTCACATAGTGACAGCTTTACAAAGAGAGCTAATTTTTTTCATTGTTCATTAGTATTCCATTGTATAAATATGCCACAATCTGTTTATCCATTCTCCAGTTAATAGACATTTGAGTTGTTTTAAATTTGAGGATATTAAAAATCAAGCTACTATAAAACAAATTTTTGTGCAAGGTTTTTCGTGGATACATGCTTTTACTTCTCTTGGATAAATACTGAGGAGTAGAATCACTGGGTCACTAAGGCAGATATATATTTAACTTAGTAAGAAGCTACAGTTTTCAAATTAGGTTGACCATTTTACACCCCTACTAGCAATGTAAGAGTTCCAGCTGCTCCGCAACCTTGCCAACATCAGGTGTTGTCGATTTTATAAAATTGCAAATAAAATTATCATCATCCTAGCAGATGTGTGTCTCATTGTGGTATGAATTTGTGTTTCCAGCGAGGTATGTCCTATGCGTGTCTGGGTTGCCAAGAGCGCATATGGAGAACGTCTCCAGTGAATAATCAACAAACACAGGACACATGTAAACGGACGTGTGACTCTGGCTCATGCATACTGCTAAGTTAGTGGGCTCTAAAACAATACTGAAACGGAGTACACAGCGGCTAATTCAAGAGAGAGGTGGCCTGTCTTCATTCACGAATACCCCGCGTCAGGCATGACAGTGGCCAGAGGTGACGCCAAGCAAAAACGCGAAGGAAGGAGAAAGGGAGTTGGGCAAAGCAGTTGGTGGGAAGTGAGCTGTGCCAGCTTCTGCTCACTGTCAGATCCACGTGATCAGTTTCCACCTTCGGTTCGGGGTCAGGGAGAGGCGCTCCTTCCCGTGGGAGGCAGGCAGCTCCCCTCCACAGGACACAAGCCTTGACCAAGGGCCCCCAGAGGCAGAGCTCTCAGCATTCCGCCGTTAAACCCCAATGCCTGGGAGTTCCATATCTTAGAACCCTGGCCCAATGCTGAGTGGGCCGTAAGAGGACATCCGATGTTAAAGCTGCGACAAGTCTGTCTTTGAGCTCATCAGCCTCAACATCCGCGCTCACACTGCTGCACCTTCACGATGACCCTAAAAGCATTCTAGCCACAGAATGTGGAATCTCAAACAAGCTCACTTTCACCATACGCTGCCTCTGACAGGCACGGTGCCATGTGGTCTGTTAACCTGAGCTGAAAATATGAAGTTCATTTACTCAAATGGTGGAGACGTAATTCTGGCTTTACTCAAGGGAGGTATAAGAATCAGAAAGGCTTAATTCACAGAGAAGGAAGGATACTTTCTTGTTAATGAGGTTTAGCCAGGTTCTTATTTTGGGGAACTATAAGTGCACCAAAAAGGCGAGATGGGGGAGAATTTCCAGTATACTAAGCGCTTGCTTGAATTACATGATTTTAAAAAGACACAGAATGATTTAACGTGCTCAATAGTCACGCAGTGCTCAGGAGCTCAGCTTCCAGGTGCTTTCCTAAAAGACCCCTAACCCTCCCAGGAAGGCCTCGGCGTGGGTGCCACTGTCTCCTTTTCAGTCGAGACGTCTGGGGCTCAGCCAGGATTAAAGGACTCACCCAAGGCCATAGGGCCTTAAGGATCCCAGCTGGACTCTGCCCCTCGTCTCCCTGACCTCCAGGCCTGTGCTGTCTCTCTTGTGTGATGCCACCTCCTCAGATGCACTGACTCTGTCAAGAGTCAGTGGTCAATTGGGAAAGGGGCATCTCCCAAAGCCAGCTGAGGCTAATCAGGTCACCAGGCAGTGACCGCTGCAAAGCCTCCCACCTCACGAGGCTCCGCGTCCTCCAGCGCTGGGCTGAACCAGATGTAATTTCTGCTGCTCTTTTCTGTTACTCAACAGCCTTCCTCGCCTCTGGCGTCTGCTTCTCTCCCACCCCAGCCAACTTCCTGCTGTAAACAGGAACTTTCCGCCCGCCGTGCCAGCAACGGCACCCCAACAGCACCCCTAGGCCCGGCTAGCGGGAGACGCTGGTCAGCATCTACCTCTCTCAGAAACTCGGTGCTTTATCTTCACAAAGGGATCAATTTAGTGCCGGCTTTCCAGAACCCTTTTTTCCACCTCAGCTCGCCCAACAGGCCAAGAGCTGGAGCCCTGTCCTCTCTCTCTCTCCCCTGCAGACATCAGCTGTCCCCTTGCCCCGCCCTGGGGGTGGACACCAAGCAGCTGAGATGCGGAGGCCCTCTGTTGGGCTTCCGTCTGCAATGGCGAAAGCTGAATCCAGCCCTAGAGCTGCTGCTTCTAGTCTGTAAACTGCTCTTCCGTTTCTGAGATCCCCCAGCACGACAGGAAAAGAGGGTAAAGAAAGGAAACTGTCTTTTAAAGACCACCTCCTACTCTGCGGCGAGTCCAGCTTTGTGTGTCCGTCGTGTGGGTGCAGCCTCGGAATAAGCCTGAGGAGAGCACAGCAGCCCGTGCAGATGAGGAAAAGGAGGCGCGAAGAGGATTAAGGGGCGCGTCCCAGGCCACGCATCTGTGGGAAGGACTTGCCAGCAGCCCCTTGCCCTTGTCCACACCCTGGGTCACAGGGGAAATGGCGTGGGGCAGCCCACTGGGCACACAGGGTGGGAGCCTGCGGACTCTGGCTGCCCCAGGCCCCGTCCGGCCATCCCGAAGCCAGAGACCGCACATCCGCCGA
>NW_006436294.1:5518877-5531076 GCF_000325575.1 Pteropus alecto
TAACATAATTATCAAGGAGTAGCATTCTATGTCAGCTGAGAACACGAAGCGAGAGAGGTAAGCCAGGATTAGTGGAGACCGTAAGCCATCGCGAACAAGCATCAGTATTAAAACAAACTCAGGTGCAGAACGAGGGCACAGAACTACCCCAAAACGAGAGCCGAGTGCCCCCCAGGCATTGGACTCCTTGCCTCTGGTCGCCCCCCAACACACACACGCACACGCGCACACGCACACGCGCACGCGCACACACATGCGGCACGGCACAGGAGAGGAACAGCGAGGCGGAGGCACAGCGTCCCAGCCCCCGGCCAGACCGCAGCCCGGCCAGCCTTTCGCGGGAGCTTCGGGCCCCGGCGGCAGCAGCAGGCGAAGGTTAACGTGCAGGTGAACGTTAATGGGGAAAGCAGGACCGGGGTTCAGCGAGCATCAGCTCCCTGTTTCCACGTGGAGAACACCTGGCTCACTAAGCAAGATCGAGGCAGGCGCCTGGCCTTCTTGGGAGGGAGGACGCGCCACCCAGCCTCCCGGTACACGCGAGAGGCCCTGGGGGATCGTGTCCCTCCAACAGTCCCCCCACCAAACCTGTGCCGCAAGTCAATGTTAGTCTATTTAATCAAGAAAAATTTAAAGCAGTTATCGCCGAGACGACCATGTGAACGCAGTTCAGATACTAGCAGTCGGCCGTCCACAGACGGGGCTCGGCCTAGACCAGGTAATGGGGCTTCCACGACAGGGAGAGCCCACCTTCTCCCTGGGGAACACCTGGACGAGGTGTCCCAGGCACCGGAAAATGAGACTGGAAAGACGGGGCGGGCAGGCCAAGAGGGGCCGCCTTTTCTCTCCTCGCTTCCCGCCAGCCCTGCCCGAGCCACGGGCCTTGCTCCCTGCCCCAGCCGGCTTTCTGAGCCTGCGGGGGGTCCCCGCACACCAGCTGGGAGGCCGGCGGTTGCAGCAGGAGCTCACGCTGTCCTCGGCCTTACAAGGCCTTTCCGATGTTCCTCCTTCAGAAGACAAGTCACAGACGGTTTTCAGACACGGCACGGCCACACCTGCCACGGGCACAAAGTCTGTGAGATGCTCAGGGAACAATACTCGACCCTTTTGTACCTTCTCAATACAGGAAAGGACATGGGGGTTTTTGTCAATGGTCCCTGCCCCTTCCTGCATTATAATTGCTCTTATAACAGCTCTAAGTTATAAGTTGTTTTTTTTTTTGAATCTTCATACCGAGATGCAAACTAAATCAGGTCTGAGCCCCACAGGTAAAAAGGCCTGGGCAGAGCACATCAGTCTCTGGGCCTCAACCTCCTCATCTGTGAAATGGGGGAAGTGGCCCTTATTCTGTAGACTCGCTCTGGGGAACAGGGATGTGTACAGGAAAAGCCTGAGAAGATGCCTGTCACATCCACAGTGAACTGTTCCTGCTTCTGTAGCACAAACGGCTATGAAGACTGACCAAATGTCTCCTGAGGCCCGCTCAGTCTGGGGGCAGACGGCCCTCAGGAGCTTCCGGCCCGCCTCTCACTGCACGGCCTCCGGGGCCAGGCGCGGAGGCAGAGAGAGAGCCCCCCGCACACGGGCGCAGTCCCGCAGTGTGTACGGGGTCTCCCCCCGCAGCCCGCGTGCCTACACGCACACACGAAGCTCGGTGGAGCCAGCTCCGGCACAGGGCCGCCCGTAGACCCGACTGCGCTCAGAATGGCCCGGGCTGGAGGAAGAGTCCCAACGCAATGGCACACGCGTTGTCCCCAAGGCCCAGCTGGCATTGGGACAGCTGGCAAGTGGCAGTCGAGGGCTGGCAGGTGGCTCACGTCGTATCCCACTGGGGTTAGCGTGAAGATGGCAGGCGACAGGATGAAGGAGAGAGCACACCCAGCCTCGTGAAGAGGGAGCACGCAGGGGCAGCTCGGGCTCCAGCGCCACGGTCCCTCCCGGTTTCTGCGTGCCGCTGAGCGCACAGACCCTCGGCCTCCGTTAGAGGAATACAGGGGACAGCAGTACTAACACGTGACAGTGCACCGTCTGAGTGCCTCACAGGGCTGGGCACCAACAGTGACCTGTGATTTACACCCCAGTCCCCTGGGCTCCGCCAGCACCTTTAGCAGGAAGCCAAGCTGGGATCCAACCAGCTCCAGCGGTAGGCATGGCACATGCCACTTGTCATTACTGTGCATGAGGGGGGCCGAAGTCGGGGAGGGGCCAGGAGCTCTGTTCCCCGATGAGCTAACTGCCCAGGTGGCCAGGAGAGGAAGGAGTCCCAAGCTCAGCTCCTGGGGAGGGCAGGGGCCACACCAAGAAGCAAAGGGCCATCGCGGGCCAGAGGCACATGCTGACCAGCACGGGAGATCCAGCCAAAGCCACGGGCCCCATCAGAGCCCGGAATGAGGCCACACAGACAGCACGAACCACATGGGCCAACTGCATCTTCGTACACAATGCAGCCCATGGTGGGCAGGGAGACCTCAACGGGAAGCCCCCGCACATGACCCTCCCGGAAACACTGGCCCTGGGGACAGACACGACTGGTTTCAGTGCCAGCTCTGCTAGGCGCAACTCTCTGAGCCATCTCCCTTAGCAGGTGGCGCCGTCACAGCTCCCCACCTCCGTCACAGACCTCGCTTCGTCTGTGATGTCTGGCTCAAAAGACTCTTTCAGAACATCCAGCCCAAGCCTCTCCCTGTATGGATGTGGAAACCGCGACCCTGGCGGGTAGACTCCCCAAGGCCACACCGCCCGTTAAGGACAGGGCCGCGGCTCACACCCGAGCCTCGGGACTGCAGACCTTGCCCTGCTGCACGAGGCTCCCAAGACCTTTGGTAGGGAGAGTCGCATCATCTGACTTTGGAAATGAATGTGCCCTTCAAGCTGAGCTGAATGCAAAATCAATGAGTTCCACATCAGCCTTGCCAATTTGCCTGGGGAAGTGGAGCTTGCAAAGGTTACGTGTCCTGCCAGTGGGCTCCTGTCCTTCTAGTGGGCCCTGTGGAAGGCACGCAACATGGATGGCCCACACGTGGGAGGAGACGGCCGAGACCCGACACTGGCCGTCAAGGCCGCCATCGAGCATGAAGATGAACGTGACAGTGCCTCCTGCAGAGACCCCGGTTTTTCCTCCAGCAGCCGAGGGAGCGGGTCGGCAGGGCCTGGCGGCTGGGCGTACAGGAGCCGCGGGCGTGGGGCGACGGCCAGGAGTCGGTCTCAGCTGCACCGAGCTGGCGAGGGGACTGGCGGCAGCGGCCTTTGGTTTCGCTCCAGCTCTGAAACACCCTGCAGCGTTTCCTGAGTCATAAAAATCACTAGAGAACTCTTTTCAGTGTTAACGTGACGATCCCTTTAACGTCTCAGCTGTGGCAGGTGGCAGGAAGCACGTGCGCCAGGTCTCCGGGCATGGAGCCCTGGGTCCAGGGCCTCCCACCAGGGACTCGGAGGGAAGGGACTCACTGCTGTGGAAAGCTTACTATGTGCCGTACTGTCCCATGTCATTCCCACAAGTCCCCATTTCACAAGTGAGGAAGCTTGGCCCCCTGGCCTCTGCTAGACTCAGATTGTCTGAAGGCGAAGCCCAGCTCCTTGCCCTCTGCGCCCCGGACTGGCCGCCAACCCGGCCCCCACGCCAGGTCTCGATGGTGAGATGCGGCTCTGGGCTAAACCCTGACCCAGCAAAGGGCACCACTGACCATGCAGCAAAGCTGGAGCGAGGCCTGTCGTCAGGTAGGGGCCCTGTCGCTCATTTTCCTGGGTGATACAAGACACCAGCACTTGGAGAAGCCGAGCAGGTGGTACACAGAAATCCTCTAAACGAGCTGTGCATCTTTTTTGTGGGTATTATATTTGCATCTCACAGATGAGACTTGAAACGTCGAGGCACCAAAGTCTCCACAACTGGAACCAGCAGCCGCCTCCGCCTGACCCAATCCGATTCTGTCTCCGTTTTACCAAATTTCCTCTAAATATAGCCACAAACAACCAAAACTGCTGGACGTTCACAGCTCACTCCTGCCATTTACACTGAGAGAATTCTCTTACCAAAAAGAAAATACACAGTGCCTTGAAACGCCGTCGGGGAAGAACACTGCCACGCCAAGCAGGAGGCTGGGTCAGAGAGGGCACAGAGCGGGGCGCGCGCCCCGGCTCCCACGCCCGCAGCGCCCGAGTGCCAGGAGTCCGGGCCAGGCCCCGCGGTCTCCGCAACCCTCTCCCTGTGTGAGTGAGCGGCTCGACGCTCTGGCCTCGGTCCCCCCTTGGAGGAAGGGGGACGCCGTGCTGGCCTGGCGCTGTCGCATCCAGGGTGAGAGCCTACGCGTAAGTGCCACGGCCCCAACCCGCACCCGGAAGAACTCGGCCAACGGCAGGCGGGCGGGCGTGGGGCCAGCGGGCGCGTCGCCACCGACCCGCTGCGCCCTGCGTGTGTCACCTCCCAGAGCGGCCACATCCACGAGACAGCGGCGCATCGTGTGTAGCTTGTTTCTCTAAGCACAGCGCACACGGGGAGCTGTCGCCGGCATGACGGCACACAGGGCACATCTACTCCCGGTTTCTGGGACACTGCCCCGCTTGGCTTCGGAAGAACCCCAGCTCGGCCCTTGAATGAGTGGAGATCAGAATCAGTCAGCGAGGGTGGAAAATTCATTTCCTTTCCCGCATCCCTTCCCAGAACCTTTAACACGGGAGGTGCAGGGCATGGGGCAGCACTGTGGTATCGCCCGACAGCTCGTCCCGACGTGCCCGCCCCACAGACACTCGCCGGGCTCAGTGCCACCTTGAGAGCCCGAGAAGGAGACTGTAAACCCGCTGCCGAGGCCGCCCTGAAATCCCCTGCACCGTCTCCTCTCTCCGCAGCGGAATGCTGCCCTGGCCTCTCCAACCCCGTTCATCATCGGCTTGCTCGGTGGACGCTTCCTCGACTCTTCATTCATTCATTCATTCACTCACTCACTCACTCACTCACTCACTTGTTCACGCAGCCTCTCTGGCTCAGTAGGCCCCTCGAGCCACCTGGGCACCAGGATACAGAAGGAAATGCAGGGCCTGGAACCACAAGTCCTCCCAGTACAGCAGGAGGGACCATGCGGGACGCAGGAGTCACCATGAAGGCCGGGGAGGAGCCAGCTGGTGTGGAGACAGACTTTTCAGGCAAATGGAACAGCATTTGGAAAACAAAACAGACATGGGATGGGGCGCCTTGTTCAGGGAGCCGCATGAAACTCCGTGGGGCTCTGGCCGGTACCTGAAGAGTGACGGATGGAAGAGGCAGGAACAGGGGCGGGAGAGGAGCCGCAGGCGGGTGATGAAGGGCCTGAGGCAGCAGTTCTTAGACTCTGCTGCACACTCAAATCTCCTGGACAGGCTTTGTTGCTCTTTTTTGCGGTTTGAGTCCATAATAGCGAAGCATAACTTCCACACCATAGACTGTCCCTATTTAAGCGTCAAGTTCAAGGAGTTTTGATAAATAAATGAATACTTGGCACAGCAAAAAAGATAAACCTTCTCGTCACTCACCCAAAAAGTTCCCTCCTGCCCAGTGCGCTGAGTTCTCAGAGCTCTGCTCTCCTTCATTACGGACGAGTCTGCTTATTCTAAAAGCCACAGAAATGGAATCACACAGCACGAGCTTCCTGTGTCCGGCGTCGTCTACGCAGCCTAATGGTTTGTGTCTTTGGCTGAATCGCACTTTGTCCCTGATTTTCCTGCCCGGACTATTCCACCGCCTGCAACTGACTACAGACTTACCCGCTGGCGGACACGGGCATGTCCCGTTTGGGGCTATTCCAAATAAATAGTTTTCATGGCTCCTGGCTAAGTACCAAGGAGCCGGGCTGCTTTGCTGACCGGCCGCCAGATGTGTCACTTTAAGGAAGCTGCCACCAGCTGAACCATTTCACACTGTCACCGGCAGTGCGCGTGTGTCCCAGCTACTCACAGCTCACTGGTCTCCCAGTGGAGTGGGCGTGTGGTACCAACTGAGATTTTAGGTCCCCTGGAAACCATCGCCGGGACCATCTTTTCGCACGTGTGTTGGCCATTCACATGCCTTCTTTAGTTGGTCAAAGTTTTCACACTTTTAATTGGGTTGTCTTATAACTGAGTTATAGCATTTCTGTATATGTTCTAGAAACAACTCTAGTTTTATCTTCAGCAACAAAAGTTCCATTCTGTTCTTTTTCTCTTCTTTCTTTATTACATTTATATTTTTTTTGTTAAATCCTTGAGCACAATTCTAATAATTGTGTCAGAGCCTGCGTGTGCCAAGCCCATCTCATCTTTATCGTTTCTGAGTCAGTCTTGAGTAACTGACTCTTCTGCATGTCATGGTTCGTATTTTCCTGCTTCTTTTATAGGCAGGATTTTGTGAGTTTTGTGTTGTCGGATGCCTGAGTTTCTTCTGTCTTTAAAAGTGGTGGCCACTGGTTCTGCCTGGCAGCTGAGGTCCCTGAGGATAAGCTTGCTCTTGTGAGGCTTTTCTGCTCTTTCAGGGTGAGTCTAGAGCGGCCCTCTTTAGAGCTAAACTGTCCCTGCGACAGCAGGTGACCCTCTGTGGCCTTGACCTCATAGGCCTCAGGTGTCCGCCCAGGGCTCTCCACTCAGGCTGGTCAAAGGGTGAACATGTTCCAGCCGTGCCTGAGCTCCTGGGACTGCCCAGCTCCCACTGGGCCCACAGGGTGTTCTGCCTCCACGGCTCAGCTCAGGATCAGTAACGAGCTCAAGGTGACCTCTGTGCAGCTTCTGGAGCTCTCTTTGCAAGCTCCTTCTTCTCGGGTACAATTTCAGCCACCTCAGCCTCCCTGAACTCTGATCTCCAGCTCCTCAGCTCAGCGAAACCGCCACGCTCTGCTCGTGCCCCTTCTCCCTACGGATCCCGGCAGAGAGCCGAGCAACCGCAGAGCTCACCGCTTTGTTTCTCTTCACTCAGCGATCACAGAGCAGGTTTTTTGTTTTTTTTTCCTATTATCTGAAAACTATTATTTAAAGCGCTTTTTCTCGTCTTCTAGTGGTTTACAGCAGGAAGACAAGCGTGCCACCAATCACTCCATCATAGCAGAAGTGGACAGTCACCTGGTGAGCTTTTAGAAACTGATGCACAGGCTACATTCCAAATCAACCAAATCAGAATTTCTGGGACGTATTAGCGGTTTTTAAGCATCCACGTGACTCCAATGTTAGGCCAGTTTGAGAAACAGGACTTTTCGAGAGGAAGGTGCGTGCTACATGCCAGCGTGTCTTAGTCACCTTAAAACTGCCTGGGAGACTGCACAGACCCCGAACCTCAGACTCGGATTCCACAGGCCCGGCAGGAGACCCAGGCACTCTTTCAATACCGGCAGATAATTCAAATGCAACATGAAAACAGAGTTGAGAAACGTCTCCCTGTAAGCACGGGGAGCCACTGAAATAATTCAAGGACGGTGAGGGTGCCATTTGGTTTCACACTGCAGCTGGGCGATCCCTTGAGTCAGCGATATGCCCTAGCTCGACGAAGGGCAGCTGCCCACGAGAGACCACCCTTTCCCAGTACTCTGCGTCCCCACCAGCGGCTCTCTGGCCTCCCGCCCCCCACCTCAGCTCGAGCCTGCAGCCTGAACCTCTGTGTGCAGACACTGCCAAAGGAGCTGGGGCTGTGGACACACAGAAGGCTAATCTCTGCCCACGAGGAGCCCGGCGGGAGCAGAGGTGAGCACGTGGGCACAGTGCTGTGGGTGCTCTGACGCGGACCGCAGCGAGCACACTGTGGGAGCAGAAGGGACAGGCCCTGAGCCCAGCGCCAACACGCCGGGGACCCGACCCAGGACACTGGGCGTCCGAGCGGGGTTCTCGAGGGCAAGGCGGCGTGAGCTGCGCGGAGGAAGTGGAAGTAGGTACATGCCCTGAGCATCACGCGAGAGGAAAACAAAACCGGACAGATGAGGGGCCTGACCAGGAGGGCAGGGAGAGCTGAGAACAGGGGGCCGTCAGAGGCCACGCCATGGAGTCAGACAGGGGGCCCTGGGGTCATGGACCTGGCCTGTCTGCTGCCTTGTCCCCAGCACACAGTGATGGTGCCTGGTACACAGTGGTGCTCAACGAACGAACACAATGGCACCCGGTATACAGTGGTGCTCACTGAACACACACAATAGTGCCTCATATACAGTGGTGCTCAATAAACATTCACAACAGGCCTGGCATATAATAGTGCTCCAAAGACACTTGAGGAAAGAATTACGGTGTTCAAGGCTCTTCCTAACTGGGCCCCACGTACGCCCAGCGGCCCGGCCCTAACGAAGCCCTCCTGAGCCAGCAAACGCGCTTCCTTCTTGACTCGCATACTTCCGTCCGCGTGGCCCTCTGCTTGTGCTGTCACTCACACGTCCGTCCGGTAAGTTCTGAGCGCCTTCCCGCGCCAGCTGCTGTGGTCCCGACTCCGGGAAACCGCCCCGGTGCCCCGCCCTCGCGGAGCCCCCATCTCTCCAGCCTCCCTTTCTGCACTTGACTTGTTCAAGTCCACACCCCCAGCCGAGCCTGTGACGCGCACGGACGGGCAGAACAAGCAAAGCGGCGATGAAGAAAATTTAGATTTTGATGCTGAATAAAAATGGTGCCCGTAGTATCCAGAATGTTCAGTGCACGCTTTCTTCACAAGAGGCTTACCTCAGCAGGATGCTGACCTAACAATAACTAACAGTAGTTCTGCTTTCGAAGAATTCTTCTGCATCTTAAGAGTAAGATACGACGCCCCCCCCAAAAGAAGAGTAAGATACACCCCAACTGGAGGGTGGGGTGTAAGTCAGACCCTCCCTCGTGTCTCCCAAGTGGCCCACATTCCTGTGTCACCCCTCCGGGCTCATGCATTACCCTCACCCACTAAACTCAAGGCACAGCCCCAGCCCGGAACGCGGTCCCTCTCCCGCGCCTCCGAGGACGCCCTGGCCCCCTCTCCTACCAACCCAAACTCTAGCCCTTTGAAGAGAGACGGCAGTGAGACGACAGTCCTTCCGTGAAGCCTTTCCTGGGGAAAATTAACTCCTGTTTCTCCGTGTAGTCATTACGTGTCAGTTAGCCATTCATCTCGTGTGGCTTTATGACTCTATGCATCAAAGCGACACACCCTTCTACAACGGCGTATTCAAAGAATTTTCCCAACTCGACTGATATATTTGGCAGAAGTAATACATTTCTATGCCAATTATACACTAACCCACATGACCCTTTTCTAAAAATAAAGAATGTCATTGTGTTCACACAGTAATGGATTATGTGAACTGATCAGCTTTTCTCTTACTGCTTCTGGTTTCGCGAGGTGACATTTGTTGACACATACCTAAAATTCTGTAAAACTCGAGTTGGAGATTTCAACTCTAATGGTAAAGAAGAAGACAGAAAAGCACAGGAGGGACGAGAAGGCATTTTTAAATGGGTGAGACATCAAGGCTCCTGGAAAACAAGCAGCAGGATGACGGCCCATAGTACAGCCCACCTGCCAGCAGGTGTCTTTCCCGGAGCTCCTGGAAGGCCAAGGACCAGGGCTGCCTTATGAATGTCCCCGTGCTCAGCACAGGGTCCTCACGGAATTCGAGAGCTGACAAGTGGAAGGGACCTGGACGTGTGCGTTCTGGGGGCCCACAGCCCGGAGGGCTAACAGGACGGCAGGGAGCGCTATGAGGCGCTCGCCCTGGACTTGTGCACACCTCGGTCAGTGTATCTGGGCAGCAATCTGAGCTCTTGGCAACGGAATCTAGTTATGTGTTTCATTGGTTTGGACATCAGATTATGGCAAAAGGACAGATCATTACGGTCTGGGTGTGCCTCTTAATACGCAGTTGCCTTTGGGAACTGAAAGCAGCGGCCTGTCCTGTCTACGTAGCAGGCAGGAATGGTCCTATTATTTTTACACAACTGTCATCTCTCCAAGGCGACAGTGTACAGTGGAAATGGTCAGTGATTTCAGCAGTAAGGAAGAAGTCGCACACGTGTGGTCGATACATCTTGTGCTAGCACTTCATGCCGCCACGCCTTGTTTTTATGTCACTTAAGCTGTGGCTCCTTTCCACCTTGAGAAAGCCAGCGTAGCATCAAACCACTCGTCGAGGGACCTTCCGATACAGGTGGCAGTTCAGGGACGGCTCCCACCGCACACGCGGGGAAGGCAGAATCCCACCGGGCTCTGCCCTTTGGGACAGGGAGGGTTGGCACACCGCGTCTTCGCCCGGCCTCCTGTCAGGGAGACGAGCGACTGTGCGTGAGACCCACGCCGCCCGGCGACAGGCACCCTCTCTGTGGCTCTCAGCGGATCTCTGGGGAAAGGAACCTCAGAGGACACTTGAGAGGAGCCTCGGACAGTGCGACAAACGTTTCCTCCCCTTGCGACCGTTCGGTCACGTATCCTTTCAACGCAAGGTAGCAGGCCTCGGAGGGAAAGCAGTGGCTGGTGAAAGGCCTTTTCCCTCTGCTTCAACCTTCTAAGTTTTTAAATGGTCAAATATGGCTCTTGGCAATAGACCGTCCGTTCTTATTTCCCTCACGTTCCGTGAGTGAACTACTGTCCCCAGGCCACAGATGTGAGCACAGGGCTGGGCCTTCGGGTAAATCTAAGCAATGGGAAGAACGCAAGGACACGTGGAGGCCGTCTTCCCCAACTTCGCTCGCAGATGAAGATGTGTCCCGACCAAGGTCTCGGGGGAAGCAACTGCACGAGGGACAGGGTTCCGCCGTGTGGGCTGACGCGGGCTCGGCCTGGAGGAGTGGCTACGGAAATGCTTGCTGAATGAGGCTGGCGTCCCGCACGTGACGGCACTCGGGAGGTGAGTGTGAAATGCACGCCCCTTTCAGAGGACAGGTGCTGTTAGCACAGACCAATCGCGGCCGTGCAGAGAAAGGACAGATCAGAGAGAGGCCTGAAGCCCCTGATGACAGAAAAGGCTGACGCAGGGAGGAAAGAACTGCAGGGGAGCTTCGCTGCCATCTTCGAAGCTAGAGGGCCAGGGAAAGACGAGCGAGGCCGCACGGCGCCGGCCAGGTGCTGGGGCCAGGCCTGTCGCCCCGCGCAAGTGCACGGTGTGCGCTCTTCCATTCATTGTGTGGGCCGCCTGTACTCGGCACTTACCTATATTGTGTGTGTGTGTGTGCGTGTGCGTGTGCGTGTGTGTGTGTGTGTGTGCGCGTGTGTGTGTGCGCACACACACGGCCGCGCACCTGGCACAGGTAGCCTCCTTATCCGTCTGAGCTCCCAGCAAGCAAAGATGACGGCAGCAGCATCTGACTTCTCCAGTGCTGTGCCTGGCACTCGGGACTCAGACAGAGCTGCCTGGGAAAGTAGGAAGGATTCGTGAAGAAACGACATTTGAGCCATCTCAGAAAGAAATGGTGCTTCGCAGGGGATGAAGAGAGGACAGGTGGATCGCAGGCAAGAGAAGCAACGTATGTGAAGGCACGAATCCTGTGCTCTGCTTTCTGCCGGCTGTGTGTGCCCCTGAAGTCATGGGCACCAAGTTCAACCAGGAGGAGACCATCCAAACCCCCCGTGGGACCGGAGGAGGCACTGAGGCCATCTCACATCATGGCAAAGCCTCTTGAGCAGGCGACAGAAACTTTCATATTTAGAGGAGAGTTTCACTGGGGAATTTTATACCATTGTGAATTAAATAATTTTCACTTTCAAAGATATATCCATCATCAGTATTCCTCACGCCAAAGTACAAATTCAAACACAGCCGACCTCCTAATGAAATCGGGCCGACGGATAAAACAAGAATAGGTGATCACCTGTGTTATGAGATTCTTAAAGCAGAATAGCTTAATTAGCCCATTTGTATTTTGCAGGCAGCAATCAAAGCCTAATGAGTTTACCACAAACACCACTGCTCCGGACACTTGCTCGTAACAACGCCTCATTTGGCACAGCAATATAGCTTTGCCTAATAAATTAAATCAATGCGTATTAACTACCTGAATTATGCATGGGCTTTTCCACTGTCGATGCGAATATCATTATTTAATCTGTGTTGCCATATCGAGTAATTCACCCTTGAATTTCCCTTGCATCTGCACTATGTTAGGAGATTTAAAAAAAAACAAAAACACTAGGAGGAAAACAAGATTTTTAAAATAATGTTAAAAAGAATGACTTTCTGAAATAACCAAGCCAACTGGCCAGGGCAGAGCCCAGGCCCAGCACGAACAGAGCAGTTACGCCTGAAGCAACGGCGCCGACGTCCCTGCTGAA
>NW_006436294.1:5531104-5542444 GCF_000325575.1 Pteropus alecto
GGCGAGATTAGCAAATCGTGAAGAGGAACACAATTCGGCCTAAATTCACTGTCCTACCACCACCGCCCAGTGCAGTGTTGCAAGCTCAGGAGTCACAGACGGACCTCAGTGCCAGGGTCACTGCCCATTGGCCAAAAATCAAATTCCTGATTTTTGAAAAAGGCAGTAAAGCAAACAAAGTAATTCAACATGGATCCTAGGTCAGATGTAATCCTAAGACTACAGAGCTTTTAGAAGAAACCATAGGGAAAAGGTCTCTTACCTCTTAAAAGCGAGAGAGAACCGTGGATGAAGAGAAAATATTGATAAAGTACATTCATCAAAGTTAAAACTGCTCATCCAAAAAGACCATTAAAAATGAAGAATCCCATCCTCTGCCTATGAAAGAAAAAGCCAGTAAGAGCATCGCTCCCATTCGAACAACCAGAGGAAAAAAACGTATAATCTACAAAATGTAACTTTTCCCATCAGACAGCTACGGAGCAATAAACCATCCACGTCCCAACTCAGTGTACGATGCCTGGATTGCCCCACACTAGAACCAAAAAGACACAAGAAAATTAGAGACCAATATTACCCATGTACTGAGATGCTAACATCCTCAACAAAACAGTATCGAATTAAATCCAGCAACATACATTTATAAAGACACGCTAATAAATGACCGATAAATATTGACAGAGAAAGATATATGGATAACATATCGTGACCAAGTGGGGCTGATCCTGGGAATGTAAAGCAAGTTCAAATTTTTTAAATGAATCGAAATAAGTCACCATTTCGACAGGAAGCGAAGAAACACTATATGACCATCTCAATAGATGCAGAAAAAGCATTTGATAAAGTTCAACATTCATTCAGTAAAAAAGAAAATTCTCAGAAAACTAGGAATTAAAGGGAATTTCCTCAACCTGAAAAGGAACGTCTGTGAAAAACTAACAGCTAACATCCCACTTAATGGAAAACTAAACGCTTCTCCTGGGATCAAGAATAAGGCGGGAACATATGCTTTCGCCATTCTCACTGGACGTCATCCTGAAGGTCTACCAAGTGCAATAAGGCAAGAAAATGAAATAAAAGACATATATATTAGAAGGAAACAAAATTGTCTCTATGCTCAGATGACGATAGCACCAAAATCATGAAATACTCGGGCACAAACCTAAAAAAATTAAGTGCAAGGTATGAATGCTGAAAACTGCAAAGAACTGATGAAGTAAAGAAGACTTAAAGAAATGGAAAGGTATGTCTTGTGTTTATTGAAAGAATCCGTATAGTGAAGATGTCAGTTTTCCCGTAATTTATCTATAGATTCAGGCAAGCCTAGTCACAATTCCAGCAGGACATGTGGGAGGAATCACTGCGCTAATTCTAAAATGAATATGGACAGGCAAAAGAATTAGAATAGCAAAACGATTTAGGAAAAAAAAGGCAGTCGGAGGCTCACGCTGCCTGATTCCCACTCACTAGAAAGCTGCTGTATGATCAGGACACAGCCGTGTTGGTGAAAGAAACACACAAAGCAACAGAACAGAAATAGACCCACACACACACGGCCGGTTCCATTCCAACAAGGGTGTAAAAGCAATTCAATGGAGAAATGAAAGTCTTTTAAACAAATCCTTCGGGAACAACTGAACATCTATATACCAAAATTCAATAAATCCTCAACTCGTACCTGATACCATGAGAAAAAATGAAGTCGAACTAAATCATGGTCCCGATGTAAAACCTAAAACTATAAAAGTTTCAGAAGAGAACGAAAGAGAAAATGTTTGTTGTCTTGGCGAAGATTTGTTAGATAAAATTCCCAAATGATAATCCATCAAAAGAAAAGAAAAAGATAAATTATACTGTCAAAATTTAAAACTTCTATTTTTTAAAAGTTACTGTTAAGAAAATAAAATCACCAAGTAACAGAAGAGAAGATATCTGTAAAGCACACATCTTACAACAGTTCTATGTCCTAAGTATATTTTTTAAAGACTCAAAACTCAATAATAAGAAAACAACCTAGCTTTTACCAAAGAAGACACACTGGTGGCAAATAAGCAAATGAAAAGGTGTTCAATATTAGCAGTCGTCAGGGAAATACAAATGAGAACCACGCACCCATTAGAATCACTGAAAATCAAACGAAACCAGGAAGATGAGTGCGGGCGAGGATGCAGGACGACGGGGTCCCACACGCTGCTGGGGCGGGGGATGCAAAACGAAGCCGCCGCTGTGGAAGTCGGGCGGGCGCTTCACGGAGCACAAACATGCACCCAGCACGCGCCCAGCACTCCCATTCCTGGCTTCTTCCCCGAGAAAAAGGAAAACCTGCATGTACACAAAAACCGTGAGAGTTCACAGCCGCTTTATTCATAAGCACCAAAAACTGGAAACAAACCAGATGTTTGCCAGCCGGAGGACGGTGAAGCGAGCCGCAGTACGGAACGCCACTCATCAGTCAAAAGGAACTCCCTGAAGCGCACGGTGACACGGAGAGACCTCAATGCATCACACCGAGGGGAAGAAGCCTGGCGCAAAAGGCTGCACGCTCTACGGTTCGTACACTCAGGAAACGTTCAGGGAACACAGCACTGGTAAGGGGTGGCCAAGCGCTCGGCGCAGGGGGCAGGGGTGCCCACAAAGGAGTGTGAGGACATCTTTCAGGGTGAAGGAACTGTTCTGTATTTTGATTTGGGTGGTGGTGGTTACGTACATGATTTTGTCAAAATTCATAAATTCAAAAGGCTGAATTTCACTGCATGTCGTCAGTGGAAGGAAAATCATTAAAATTTTGACTCACTTCTTATCTGAAATTGGAGTTTCTATCCAGCCCACATAAAAGCCACAGGTTTTTGTTATCAGACCCAACAGCCCCACAAAAGCCACACGTTTTCATGACCTGGGCCCAGAAGCAATCTTTTTCTAAGAATTTAAAGGAAGAAAGAGTCTAAAAACCTAACATTAGACAGCAACGTGTCTTCCAGAGATGAAAAATATACTGAATGAACCAGTACGTCGCTGTTTTCCTGCACACAAAGATAGCTCAGTGGAAGCCTGCTCCCACGCTAGCTGGTAATGAGAGGTCACAGAATCGCTGGCCGAGGGAGCATTTGATTTGCCAAGTAATAGAAGTAGGTGAGGGAAAGAAGTACATGTCACTGCGCCTTGCTATTTTAATGTATTTAAACAACGTAAGTGGCATTAAGGTAGTGACAGATCTACAAAACCAAGGGGGTAAGAAGTTGAGGACTATAAACTACTGAACTTAAAAACATTGCTTTGAATGGCCCAGCCCTTGACGAACTGTTACTAATGTCATATTTTTCCAGCTAGACATTCAAATTAATTTTTTTGCTAGAAATAAAGCTTTCGCAAAAGACCGTTAAACGCATTCTTCTCTCCTTTTGTTAAACAGAAGAAATCAAAATGGTTTCGCTTAGTTTGAGACCATGTGCTTGCAGGTCCAAATTACACATGTTTCGGCTCAGCTCACATTTGTTTGAGGTTATAATAAGGAAAATGCCCATTGCTGTAGAGAATGGAGTAAGATAAACATCCTCAAACACAGTTGGTGATGTTAAACTGGGCCAGCTTTTCTGGAAAGCAACTTGACAGCGGAGGACAGGGACTTCAAAATGTTTGCACCTTTTGCAAAGTAATTCTGCTTCCAGGAATCTATCCAGTGAATATAATCTGGAATTCAGACAAAACCTTCCCATGGAAGTAAACAACATCCGTCACAGTGTTTAGAAACTTAATCATAAGACGGGCAGTACTTAACATGTCCGACATTTGAAAGACCTATTTAGAATATTCTGGTAACATCATACGATAGAATGTCATGCAGCCATTAAAATTATGTTGACAATGCCGACTGAAAGGGGAAGATGCTTCCGTACCGAGACTGAGTGAACGCGGGGTACAGGAACGTAACGACGTGGTGAGCGGGGACGCCAGAGAGACGGGCTCACGCGCCACCCGCTCCGTTCACCAGCCGTGCGATCCCGGCCAAACCCTCGGCTTCTCTGGTCTTCAGAGCCTACACGTGGAAACCGGGGGAAAGAAAAGCACCCCGAGAGCCGATCTAACGAAGATCTTAGGGTGACCTCTGACGTTACGGCAGGCACTTGTAAATGGTGGCTGTTATTTTGACAAGAGCGTGTAGAAAAGAAAATTATAACACGCAGTGACTAAGTCCGGGCTGGAAACCATGGGCAATTTTTTTCTTTCCTCCCACATCCTTTTTTTATTTTTAACATTTTCTATAGTAAACACGTTATACTATTATAATGAAAATAAATCTCTATAAATGTAAATTATCCACTAAAAAAATCCTAAATGGATAAGGTAATAAAAACATTACACGTGCCCTTGTTCATTCCTCATTTCGACGGGAACCCCGCAGTTTTTAATCCATACCATAGTTACTCCGGTGATAAACATGCTGAGCACATTTCTTTTCTGTTTAAAAACCTGCAGCAGCGGCCTGCAGGACCTCCACGCTCACCGCCTGACACACGGGCCTGCCTTTCCAAGAGGCCTTCGTGAAAACCTGGTATCATGTCACCAGGGCTGGTGTGGCCTGATGGGAGGTGGGAGGGGAGGCTCCCAGTGATGACCAGCATCCAGGGAAGTCTGGCCCAGTCCTCGGCCAGATGACATGGCTACCTGAGAGGCCTGGGGCTGGGGCTGACGCCTTAAAGGATAGAGACGATCTTCACTGCCCTGAATGCCTACCGAGAGTGGTTAAGGGCCAGGCACGGCGCCAAACCCTTTCCACGTATCGTGTTTTCATCGCTCACGATCAACCCCCAGGGGGATAGGTGCCGATACCCAGAGAGCTTCAGTAACTCGCCCGAGATGACAGGGCTGGGACCAGCGCTCGGCTGGACCCTGACGGCTGTGCTCTCAACCTCTTCACTCCATAGCTCTGTATCTGCACGATCTATAGCCAAGTCATCCGTGGAACATGGAAATACGCACGCACGCACGCACGCACGCACGCACGCACGAACAGAGCGAGCCGTGTTTCCCTCCAAATGCCTTTGTAAACCGCGTGGCCCAGGACTTCTAGATAGTGAGGGCGCCCCCTGTGCCCCCGCTTGCTGACGCCGTCTCAGGATGCGAGCCACCAGGTGCCTAAGGCCCCTCCCAGAGCTCTATGCCACCTCTAGTGAGGCTACGTCAGCTGCGACTGATGCCTCCGGTGCCCTCGGCATGCCTTTGTTTGCAGAAAGGATGCTGCTAGGAGGGACGAGTTGGGTGGCTTTCAGAGGCCACTCCCTCACCTGTGCCTGCTCCCTAGCTGCACGGCCTTCTGAAGGAGTCCCCTCTGACGTCCCCATTCCAGGCCGCGTCGCCCTCTCTCCCTGTCCCTGACCCTTCCGGTGGCATGGAGACACACATGCCGCCCCGCCCGACTCCGCCCCTCTCCACAGCGAAGCTCCTGCGAAGCACTGCCCATTCCTGCCGTCCCCTTTCTCTCCGCGTCTCCCCGGTCAGCTTTCTGTCCCCCTGCTCCTCTGAAATGACTTTCCGATCGCAAAGCCCACGGTCAATTCCCCGGCCTCATGTCCCTGGATATTCTCAGCAGCTTTGACCCAGTTCCCTGCTCCCTTGTTCTTAAGACACTGTCTCCTCCGAGCTTCTGCGATGCCTGCTTTTCCTCCTGCCTCGCCGGCTCCCCATTCCCAGTCTCCCCTGCCCAGGCCCCAGCTCCGTCACCCTGCAGGCGCTGGGGTGCCCCCTCTTTGCACCACCTCGGTAAGCTCTTCCAGGCCCGTGGTTTTAAACGCTCTCCCAAGCTGCTGGCTCTCGGCCTCCCTTCCAGCGCAGACCTCTCCCGGAGCACCCCGAGGCCCCCGCACGGCCTGCCTGGAGGTCTAAATGGCACCCAAGCAGAACATGCCTGAAAGGAATTGCCGAGTTTCCCCCAGAGCCTAATCCCCACTGAGCTTGCTCCACCTCAGTAAACGACACCGTGACCCACGAACCAGCTCCTCGGGCCAAGAGTGACCGGCCATTCCCCACTGACTGTATCCCAGACCTGACCCCTCCTCGACGCTTCTGCCTAGGCTACGCCACTGCTCTGGCCTTGGCCCCCGCCCCGGCCCCCTGCCCATCCCCGCAGCCGCAGTGGTCATCCTAGAGCCGGCAGTGACCACACGACGCCCTGGCTTGCTCCCATGGCCTCCCGCCCTGCTGTCCCCCCATAAGGCCCCCTCCTGCTGACGGAGCCCATGGGAGCAAGCGGTGGCTTCCGTCTCGCATTCATTAGGCCACTCAAAGGCACCACGCTCGGTCCCACCCTGCGCCTTCACACTGGCTGACCTTTCTGCTGGGAACACTGTCCATCCCCGGCCCTTGGCATGGCTGTCCCCGCCCAGTGTGCCAGACCTCGGGACACAGGCCACCTCCCGGGAGGTCAGTGCTCCCCAGCTGAGTGTGCCACTCCTTCCCAGACATCAGCCCACTCAGGTGCTGGCACCCACACTGCACCCACCCCACCAGACACACGCCCTGTGAAGGCAGACTCTGCGTCCCCAGTGCCCCACACCTGCCTGACACGCAACAGCCATTCAGTACTCGTCAGCTGAGTGGGAAATACGAAAATCTAGCACCTACGAAGCAGCCACCCTCAAATAAAAACCTTCCCGATGATGAGATCTGACCAAGATGACGAGAAGCGCGAGCCGGGATGGGAATTGTGAAGGGGGAGGCGAGGGCTGTCTGCACCTGGACACGGCTTCCGAAGTCACGATGGAGGAACACAGACGCTGCAAACTCGTGAAGGATGGCCGACATCTGGGGCGAGGAGGACACTGGGAGATGCTGGGAAGTACGGATGTCCACACTTTTCTTAAGGAATTAATCATTCATTTGCAAAACTGAGACACAGTTTAACCCCTAACTACGCTTCCGGGCTTTTCACAATCTTTTCTTGAGCTAAAGAGAGTTTTTCTAGGGAACAACTTTCCTTGCCATGAGTAAACATACCACAGTTCAGCAATTCCTGAAATTTGACCTCTATTTCTTTTTCTTCTGCCATGCTAAAATAAAATAAAATTTCCCGATTTACTAGAAGTAACACGTACAGAACGAGCCTGCGTTTAGGGGAACAGCTTCTCCTGAGCAGGCTTTCCGTCCACGCAGAGGCAGGTGCATCTGTCTGGAGGCTCACCTGACGTCATCAAGTATTTCTGGGGCTAAGATCTCGAGTGTTTTTTTCTGAACGCCTTCCTGTCGGGCTTAGCACTTTTAAATATGGGAATCATTTCTATTAAAACAAATTGCATTAGAAACCAACACAGAAACAACAACAGCTCGGCAAACTGGTTATTTAGCGGCGCAGGTTCTCGCTGCGGTCCTAGACGCGCTCCTCGCTCCACTGGTGTCCTGGCAAAGCCTCTCCTTCCTCCTTCTCTCCCTGAAAGTCCCCCTACAGGCTGCCTCGGGTGACACCTGCCCCTCGTGGGTGTCCCCGGCACACCGGCAGAGCTGGCGCTGCCCCCCATCCTTCCAGGCCAACGTCTCCGTTTCAGGAGCTGGAGAAACGCTGGTCCAGAGCCCCTGAGGCCAGGTGTTCTCCAGAACGGAGGCTTCTCGGGGTTTTAGGAAGGTGACGGGGTGCACACACCATACGCTCGGCGGCGCCCTGCAAGTCTGCAGTCAAATACACAAACAGGGAAATACTCAGTGAAACGAAGGAAGACTTCAAACGGCCTCACGCAAATCCGCACCGGCTGCACACCAGCCGGGCTGCAGGCCTCTTCGTAAAGAGAGAAGCCTTTCTCTCGGGAGATTCTGGAATCACAGGGAAGGCAAAGGCCAGGGGTCTGCCTGAGCGGGCCTTCTGCCCGTCTCTGCCCCTCGAACCCTGAGCTCCCACAGGGCGGGAGTCCCGCCTGCTGCCCCACGGGGCGCGACAGATGGTCAGTTCTCAATGGACGAGCAGCTGGGAGGCCTTTCGCGTCCACGCTTAAAGCCTAAGAGCAGGCAGACGCCGGGGTATGCACCGCCACGCACACCAGCGACGGTACTGTTTCCAGTAGCTGTTAGGCAGACGCGGGGTGCTCTGGCGCTTCGGCCCGTCGGGTGCTTCTGTGTGAATTCGGGTTCTGCCTGTAACACGGAAATGTTCAGGCCAGCGAGTCCTTAGATAAACACACTGTTCGCCTCGCCTCCGGTCCGCCAGACCACCGGCCGGGGCGCAGCTGCTCGGAAGCAGGGATGGATGGAGGGCCCGCTGCTGGTGCCCGTGCTCGGAGCGAGCCCTCATCTGAGGGCACGTTGTCCTTTCACCTGACGTGAAACAGCGGGTACTTTACAAACGTGTTCTCGTGCTTATCGACCTGGCTGTTACCAGGCACCAGGTGACTCATTTCCGGGTACCTGGGGGCCTGGGGATTGGAGCTAATCCAAATAATTTTGCATTTACTGGACACTCAGGCCAGTTCAGGCCAAGTTCTGTGTAGGCCCCTGACACGGTCTCACTGGCCCTGGAAACTGTCACCTCCCACAGAGACGGGGCCACGGAGGGGAGGAGCGGCAGGAGGGAGAGAATGGCAGGGGGCTCTGGAGCGAGGGCTCAACGCTCGTGCCACTGGGAGAGGGGCCCAGCGCCCACAGGCCTCCCCTCCCGCACGGGGCAGGCCCGGCCGCGCACCTGCACAGGTAGAATGCCTTCTCCCCTGCAGAGGTGCGGGTCCCCCTCGGCCGGAAACAGCACACGTCCTCACACTGGCTGACCTGACCCCGCTTCCGGGGAGCGTCCAGCTCCTGCACGTTCCCAGCAGACTGCAGCATCGCTGAGGGCAAGACCAGGCTGATTTCATCCCATTTCCTAAAGCTCCGCAGTGATTAAGTGGGAACAAAACCAACAAGATCCTACAGAAGCGGGAGCTGCCACCTGAGAAAGACACTTGGTTAACACGGACAGAGCCAGCGGACCAGAGCGGGACATGCCAGGTCCTTGCGGGGAGAGCGCTCGTAGGCCGACACGACTTCACCGTGCTTCGGTCGACATTGTTCCTTCGGGTTAACGCAGCGAATCCTAAATGGGACTGGTCATCGCTGAAGTGAGGCACGGTCGCTAGGGCCAACCGGGCAGCCTCCCCCCAGGCCCTGTCTCGGGCCCCTCAGGTGTCTGGTCCACCTCCCTGACTTCGGGACAAGCTGTGTCAGACAATCCCGGGCCGCAGATGACGGGGTCCCCAACAGCCCAGTGTCTCCTGAGCCTGCTCTGCTCTCAGGCTGGCCCGACAACCTCGGCCCGCGGTCCGGCTCCCCTGCAGCTGCTCATGGGGGCCACAGGCTGACAGAAAGGCCGGGGTACATGCAACCCCACCACTGGAGTGCGTTAGTGAACTGGCTTCTGGGTCACAGGTCCACCTCTGTGGCCATGGTGGCTCCAAGAGCGACGCACGTGCTCTCAGTGGTGAAAGGACCGCGTCTCGGCGCCTAAAAGACTGAAGCCCGGACTTCAAGGGTCGACAGTAGACACGACACCGAGAGGAGGAGGAGGAGCCGTGAGTCACAGAAGATCGGACACCAGGGAGGACGCTCTCGCTCCTCAGTGAGGACACAGGCAGCCCGGCACTCAGCACGCTGCCACCATGCTCCCTCTCCAGTCACCCAGCCCGCATCTCCCTGTGGGGTCTGCTTGTCAGCACCTCACTGCACCCCACTGCACCCCGCTGCACGTGATGGCCCCAGCTGGCTTCAAACCCCGGGGCCCAGCACGTGACAAATGCTGAACACGACGAGAAGGCCAGAAGAACGACGGGCAAGGCCGAGGCCGCCTGGCTGGAGGGACTCAGGGCGTCGTGCTCTGGAGAGGGGCGGAGAGAGGCTTTGGAGCCCCAGCCGGTGCTCCGTTCGCCCGAAGGAACGGCCCGTTGGGTGTCGCCTGCGTCTGGGCAGCTGCTCTGCTGCCTCTGTTTCCTGGGCGTCGAGATACCAAGGGGGGTTCCCTGCCGAAAGCAGCAGGTTCGCTTTGGCAGATGACGGAAACCTCGTTACGAAGTCGCAGAGACAGTTAATATTTGGTGGTGATTAACTGCCGTGGTCTAGATGAGAACACAGATGAAAGGCGTGGACGGCTGGCAGCGAGGCGGGGGCGCGCGGCCTCTCAAGTCAGCTTCAAAGGGCTCTGAGCCGCCGTCCCGCCCGCTGCGGCGAAGTTACAGAACGAACGGAGTTGAAACGGTTCTCTCCCCAGCAGCCTCTTCTCAGCTGGCAGACCCCCCACGGCCCGGGGACAGAGGCCGGGCCCCCCAGCACAGCTTTCAAGGCCCTCCGCGGTCCGGCCCCCTCCCGCCCCACCAGCCCACGAGCTCCCCTACCCAGGACCCAGCACCTGGCCTGCGGCCACGCGGCTTGGCGGCCCGGGCCCCCGCTGCCCTCTCCCATGTGCCTGTCGCCGCTCTGCACGGCCAGCCTCTGGCCCTCAGCAGACGCCTTCCTCATGAAACGGTAACGAGCACCGTAGCCGCCCGCCCGACATCGGGCCCCTGCCCTTCACGGCAGACTCTCCACCCTCCCCTCGACGCGCACCCTCCTCCCGCCACAAATGAGAAGGGTGCCCCCAGAGAGGCCGAGGGGTCCCCCGACACCGCTCAGGGTGGAAACAGGACGAGGAGCAGGCAGCCGAAGCGAAGCGAAGCGAGGCCTCCGCGGCCGGCCGGGGCATGTTCCAGCCCGGTCCCGGTCCTGAAGCGAGGCCGGCCGGGGCATGTTCCAGCCCGGTCCCGGTCCCCGCTCCTCCTACACTCACTCGCTCGGCCACCTCGTCCACCCTCCAGACGCCACAGCCCCCGTTCAATCCAGTCACCTCCTCTGCAGCGCTGCAGCAAGTACCAAGCACCGAGCACCGAGTACCGAGCACCAAGCACCGAGCACCGCCTGCGCCCGTCGTCAGCAGCTACGGAGTCTCGGGAGCGCGCGGACCCGGAGAGCCGACGCTGCTCCGGCGGTCCTTCCTGTACCCACTCGCTCGCCGCCAAACACGTGGCTCTGCTCCTGCGCGGCAGACGTGGTACTACACACCGAGACCAGAATGGCGAGCAGAACGCAGTGGTCCTCCACCGCCAGGTGACTGCGACGAAGACACGACGACGTACCTGGATGATTGTAACGTCACAACAAGGGAACCCCAGGGTCCTGGGAGAGCACCCCAGCGGACGCGTCACCGAGCGGTGCAGAGTGGAGGCAAACGGCACGGTGAGAGGGGGTGTTCCGTTCACGGGGTGCTCCCCTGGAGAAGTGACGACTCAGCCGACACTGAGAACGAGGAGGAGGTCACCGAGTGCGAAGGTGGGAGGGGAATGGCGTCTGGGGCAGCACATC
>NW_006436294.1:5542494-5545496 GCF_000325575.1 Pteropus alecto
AGGCACCCCGAGACGATGCGGCTGGCCAGGGAGAGGTGTGACAGACCGGGACAGTGCGTGGACTGTACTCGCAGCGTGACGGGCAGGCAGGAGGGCGTGAGGCCAGGGATACCCGATTCACGCTGCCAGCACTCAGCGAGGCCGCACGCGCACGCAGCGCCTGCAGGGGGCGCTGAGTCGGACTCGGAAATCCCTGAGGACTTCATCTTGCCCAAAGTCCCGCCAGGAAGGGCAAGTACGAGGCTCCCAGCTCTCAAAATGCGAAGAAAAGGAAACGCGTTTGGGTACGCGCATTTGTGTGTGTGCACTGTGCATGTAAATAAGATATCCTCCGGGAGACTGAGCTCAGTCACGGACTCGCAAAGCTGTGAGGAGGAACCAGGAAAGCAGGGTGGCGAAGAGGGCGCCCAGGCCAGCCCTGTGTGTCCAGGTAAGGGAGCTGAGTCCCAGGAAGGGCGCATGACCAACCACACGACATCCAGTCAGTTGCTTGGTTATTTGCAAAACCCACACTGCACACTCCTGGCCCTGAGCCCTCAGCATCCTGGGGCCCGGCCTCTCTCAGTGGGAGGTCGGGGTCCCCTCCGCTACAGTGAGCCGTTACGGTTTCTTGCGCTTGAGCAGCCCTGCGCCGGCCTGAGCTGACCGCATTCTTCCCATGGAAAGAGGAACGGCCCTGAACGCTGGCGCGTGAACCGTCGGCCTGGACGGCGCCCGCCACACCCCTCACGCCCGGCTGCCCCGCGCCTCCGCACCATGGGCGACCAGGAAGGGGCCGACGAAGCCCAGTCCGTGTGAACCGAGGTTTTCAGACTCTCCCGCCATAGAGCATGATCCTCCAGCAGTGATCTGTCTGTTTGGTTCTCTGTCGCGTCCCCAGTGCCCAGGCCAGCGCCTGGCACACAGCAGGCTCCCGACGAATGTGCGTGGCATCGCCGGGGTCAATGTTCCCCAGACTACCAGTGTTTTGCCTCAAACTGAGCAGCTCCGTGTTTGTCTGTTCTGCACTTGGGTTCTATGAAGGTTTCACCGGACACGATGTCCTGTGGCTAAGAATAAGTTTCAAACAACTATCCAGAGAATAGCGTTTTTTTCTTTTTATTTCAAGAAACCTTTCTACTTACTGAAAAAAGCAGAATATAAATGGGGTTTTCAAACACCAAAACAGAGGTGATTTATGACTACCCAAAATACTTCCCTTTCCCTTTTCAATTCTGAAGCAAATGTGATTCCAAAATGCCTCTAGATACGTGTTCAAATTTTATAAAAATTACATAATGGAAGTGACACCACACAAGCGAAGGGGAGGCAAGGTCAGTGACAGTCCCTCCGTTGGCCAAGGGCCGGCGCGTGATGGGAGCACCAGCAGGTGAGCGAGCAGAGAGGGAGGACCGAGACCGACCGCCAGGCCCCGCCACCCTGCACCCTGCGCCCTGCGCCCTGCAGGAAGAAGCCCTCACACAGCTCCTGGCCGCAGCTCCACGCAGGCCCCGTGATGCTCCCTCTCCCAACCGCGCCCCACCCCCGCCGCCTGGGCGGCTGGGGCTCCCAGGTGCTGCTGGTCGCAGCTGCTTCACAGTCCACAACTGTGTAGAGACCCCCTTTACGTAACTCTCCCCAGTGACCCTTCTGAGGGCTCTGTTTGCTTCCTTGGGGGATCCTGAGCACAGGTCCACTGAGAGCCCCTTTCTTTTGCCATTATAACTGGGCCCGACACCCTGCAGGCAAGTTGATGGGGTGGACCACCCTGTGTCCCAGGGAGGTGCTGAGCCTCAGAGGTCAACTCCTCACGGGGCAAGCTCGGGCTCACTGCCTTCCAAAAGTCCATCCCCTCTCCTCTCTCTGCCAGCTGGCTCCACAGGCGCCGAGCCCCACGTGGCACCCTACGGCTCCCTCTGGGACTTGTGGGGGGCTGGAGGGGAACGGAGAGCAGCAGGCCTTCCTCCCTCCCCCAACTCAGAGCCTAGATCCTGGCAGGCCCCTGGGAACAGCTGAACTGACGCACAGGACAATGAAACACAGGACAGCACAGCCCGAGGGGGCAACCTGGCCGCACACGGTCACGTCCCCGGCGATAACCCCCTAAGGAGTCCCCAACGCCCAGAGGAGGCGCAACATGGAACCTCACTTCGAAACTGAGGCAGAACAAAAAAAGAATGAAGGAAGTATTTGTGACAGAACTATTTGTGATTTCCTGCCGAGAACAAAGGCAACCCCCTTTGTCTTGAAAAGTGAAGCCATCCAGCAGATTAATATACAGAAACGAGAGCAGATAACACTCCTTAAAATATTTAGGGCCTCGCACACGCCGGCACATCCATCAAAGGGGACATTTTAACGAGGTGACTCCTGCGGGAGGCTGAGGGGCCCTGGCTGGACTCGGTGTGTTTCATAAAACATTCACGGCTTTCTCTAAAGAAAGGGTTGGGGCAGCCTTCTCCTTCACCGACTTGGCCATTTTCAAAAACAGAGGAGTAATAACTACACTGACGCGTACGCGGAGGTTTGGCTGGCTTTGCCTCAGAGCTCAGAGGCATGAGGTGAGGTAGCGGAGGGTTCCAGAAGATGGTAACAGCTGCCACGTATTCAGCTTCCACTTCCTGTCAGGCACCGGGCTGGACACCACCGGTGCATTATTTTCAATCCTCCTGCAGGGGTAGGAGCCGTCCCCATCTCTACACAGGGGACTACAGGTCAGAGCGGCTGGGATGCTCCTGCTAAGAAGCCCCTCTGTCAAGGGCCGGCCAACTCCCAAGCGTCTGAGCCCAAGGCCGAAGTCCCTCCACCACGTCGCACTGCACCCCAGAAGCAGCCTCCTTTAAGTTCCTCTTGTTGACGTTTAATCATTTAGAAATATTCTTCCCCACAATTTTCATTCGCTTATTTATTATTGACCAGCCACTCATTTCTTCGCTACTTACTGAGCATCCAGTAAACGTCATCTCTGAGACTGGCTTGGCCCAGTGTTGCTTCGGGGGACAGAGAAGGACCAGCGAAGGGGC
>NW_006436294.1:5545515-5554588 GCF_000325575.1 Pteropus alecto
GCAGACGTGACGGCAGACGGCACACAGGCCTTGCCCAGAGGAGCTTTGTCTCAGGAAGGGCAAGACACAGCACCGACCCGGGCAGCGCGTGCTGCGCCAGCTGCAGCCAACGCCTCTCTCGGCCGGGACAGGACAGATGGGGCCCCTCAGGAAGTGAGGGGCACGGAAAGTGGGCCTTTGAGGGTCCGAAGGGCTGTGACCGTGAAGGTGTGGGGCGTGCCAGCACGCAGGGCTGCGAAGGCCAGGGCAGACGGTCGGCACGGAGACGCCTGCGTGGTCCCGCTGGCGGGAGCGGGCAGGTGTGCCACCCGACAAACCCGCGTGGAGCTCTAGCCGGCACGCACGATGGCACGTCGCCTCCAGGTTGAGCGTGGGGAGAAACGACCCTTATCCCGCTTCAGGTTTTCTCCCGAGGCGGCTCCGTGGCAGAGACGGCCCGGTCACACACCAGGCCCCGTGTCGCTCCCAGTCTCATGAGCGAGAGCGGAGGACACGCTCAGCCTGCTGGGCCTGGGGCCGCTGCTGCTTCGTGGGGAGCTGCCCGTCTGCGGGAAGCTCATTCCATTTCCTGCGCAGTGGCCACAGGGGGCAGGTCCTCGGGGGGACACAGGTCGGCAGGGACGAGCGCCACTCCGAGTCTGCGCCAGCCCGTGTGGCAGCGGAACCGCACCAGGGTCCCCGCTGCCAACTTCACTGCTCACAGTGGTGCCGTCTCTGCTTCCCAATGACCTCTAAGTCTAAACAGGCTCAAACTCGACGGGCCGCTCCACGCGCCACACCAGGCCCTCTCACAAACGACATCCGGGAGGCCCCAGCCCGCACGGCCCCTGTGCCCGCATCACCTCCGGTTCACGGAGCCAGGGCTGATGCTGGCGTGCGGACCACTCGTCACGAGAACGCATCTCCAGTCAGGACTTAAACGTCCCAAATCCTCCCCTCTGAGCGTGACGGCCTCTCGCATGCGTCCACGGCGCCCGGCGCACTCCGCTACCTCGTCTGAGCCCCCACGAAACGTGTCCCTCTCAGAGCAAGGGCTGTGCCTTCCTCTCGTTCATGTCCATCGCCCAGCCTCGCGCCTGCTGTGGAAGGACACACTCAAATGCCAGTTAACGCCGAACGCCCCCAACGTGCCTCGTGTAGGAACGAAAAAGAGTAAAAAACGAAAACAAAACTCTCTCTGGAAAGAAGGTATTCCCGACAGCAGCAGCTGACTTTGGCAAGGACACGTGGCCCTTAGGGCCACGCTGCCTAACGTAGAAATCTGTTGTCATCGACAGCATTGATGTGACGACTCTCGTTGACAAAAATCCGAGTTAAGCTCGATCAAAAACACAACACGAAGGCAGTCACTGACCCCGGCGCTCCACGGTGGATCCGCGCAGGACGCAGTCACGGCGGGTGGCCCGTCACTGACGCAATCGTGTTACAGCTGCTCTGAGGCACTGGGTCATCACGTTCGGGGCTCAGGGACAAAGGAGGAATGAGGTGACATGCCCTGGCTGGGAGAGCAAGTAAGTGGCCCGTGACGAGAAAGCCTACAGGAGGGGCCTGGAGCCCCTCGGTCCCTCGCCAGTTCGCACAGAGACTCAGGAACAGGAAGGAAGGAAACGAAGTCTAGAGGCAGGACGAGGAGGAGACAGCTGATGACCCAGAAATTGATGATTTTCTGACATAACCAAGAACAAAGGATTCAAAGAGACAGAGGCGGCGTCCACAGCTGGCCCGTCTGACCACCTTGGCCCGGGGGGCCCTGGACCAGCTGCTCAAGCTAGATTCGCACTGGGCCATGGAGGAGAGAGAACGAAGGGCTAGGTCCTGGTGGCAGTGGGCCACACTAGACGACAGCACAGACCTGAATCATCGATGGCAACACAGCGCTGACCATAGCAGCAAGAGGCGTGACTGCGGGGAAGGGGCTGGTGAGTCCTGGGGGACCGCAGCTGCTGTGTGGGAGGAAGAGGGTGGTGTGAAGAGGCGGGGCACAGCGTGCGGCCCCAGGTGGAGCGGGCGGACTCTGCTTCTGAAGGCCGGGAGCACGTGAGGGTTTGGAGCAGGGTGGGGTACCCGCTACCGGCGCTGCAGAAAGCGTGCAGAAGGCGGAGGGGGTCTGTCCTGCACCTGCTGGAGAAACCCTGGCGACCTTCGGAGGCAGGGAAGCCACACGGAGAAGCGGGCCCTCGCCGCCCGGGGGCAGGCTACGCTGCGCACAACGCTCCTCTCCCGGTGAAAAGCTCCAGACAGCTGGCAAGGCGGTCGGCAGAACACTCGCTCCTCGCCTCTGGGAGCAGGTGAGGGTCATGCAGAACCCGAGGAGACGATGAGTCACTTGTTTGCCTTGTCATTATTTTATTGATGCCGAAGCCTGTAATTTACAAATTTTAGGGGCTATTACACTGAGACACACATATCTCTCGAGCACTAAAATTGATTCATGACACCATTGTTTTTTTAAAGACAATAAATGCCCGCTGTGATGGTGAGTGTAAGCTACCCCAGGCTGCGCTCAGATCTGGGGTGTGCCCTTCTGGAGGCGGCAGCTGACAGGCGCGACGGCTCGTAGGGGAGGGGCTGGCTGATGCAGACTGTGCCAGTGCACAAATGTGCAAGGGGTGGGCAGGAGGGGACAAGACCCATGGCTTTCCAGGGTGCTCAGAGGCTCCCTGGGGTGGCCTGGAGGCGGGACGGAGGACCCAGGCCCTCCCGCGTCACCCAGATGCTACCAGAGGCAGAGCGCACACAAACGCAAGTGGAAGATGTGCTCTCGCCGACGCTGACGCGCCTCTGCTCTAACCGAGAGGCAGGTCCCCGCGAGAAGACGGTCTTTGGAGTCTGAGTCACGTCTCCCTGAGACCGCGTTTACACATCTGCAAGGTGCAGATGACAACGTGTGCGCTGTGGGCTGGCATAAGGACACAAATCAGATGGTAAACATACAGTGCTGGGCGCGGGGTAGGCACAGGATGGCAGCTTTTATTTAGTGCCATGCACTGAAAAAAATTATCTCCAAGAAGTGAAACGGCCTCCGACATGCTGCGTAGCATGACTCGGTGAGAAGCAAAAGTAGCTCAGTACCTCTTCTCCCAAGAGGACTTTGGAAAACACGTTGTGATCCAGCACTACACTCATGGCCGGAGATGCAACATCAAACGTACACTGTCCAGGTTCTTCCCAGGCGTAAGGCCTGCCAAGGCCGACAGCGCATTTGTGACTGTCTCTCGCGACTGAACTACGTGATTCGCGTACACTTGCTAGTAATTTGAAATCACGTCTGCTTAGTAATTTTAGAGCTTACAACATCCGTAAAAATCTACTTCCTCCCAGAAGTTCCATGAGTTCGTTACTATGAATCTCACTTTACAAACTGAGAAGCGAGGTCTGCAGGGGTGAAGTCCTGCACGTGCACTTGGGGGGCTCCCTGCCCTGTCGGCTCGTGTCCACGGAACCACATGACAGACGGGAAGGGGCATGGGGCAGTGAGCACATCCAAGCCCAGCCCAAAGCAAGCTTCGGCACAGGCGAAGGCCATTTCCCCCGGGCCTCTGGAGCTCGACTGGAGAAACACGCGCGTTACACTCAGAGGCCAGCTGGCGCCTGCCGCTGCAGGAGCCTGACGAGTGCTGAAGGAATGAGTGTCCTCCATTACAGCTGTCAGGGCCTCCGGAGGGGCTGGGGTTCCAGCGTGGCTGACAAGGAGCCGATCACCCCAAGTCCCTTCAGGGACACCGTCTGAAGTCCTTGTCCATCCCCTTCTTAGGAAACTGTCCTCTTGTGCACAGGCAAGGCCACTGGTAGCCATGTTGTCACTAATGGGTTCAGGCCCCACTGGCCCCAGGTGACAGGACCCGGGAGGGCAGAGAGGCTGAGCGGCAGGCGTGGAGTTGGCTGCCGGCTTCCCCTGCAGTGGTGGGAACCAGGGTTGAGACAGCTGCTGGAGGCAGCGGACAGGGGGAGAAAGCGGGGGCAGGAAGCCCCGGGGGGAGCAGGGCACGCTGGAGCCGGAGCCTGGCAGGCCGCGCTGAGCGCCTCCAGCCCGTGACCCCCATGGCACTGTGGTGTGCGGGTTCCATGATGTTCCTGGGCGTCTGCCCAGGACGTGGCGTCTTGTGCCGGAGACAGCTTGAAAGCGACTCTGCTAAGTGCGGTTGTCTTCATTGGGACAGGCCCCTTCCAGGTGTGGTCTAACGTCGCACCAAAACCATCTGATGTGTAAGGGTCTCCGGGAGACCCAGGGGGGCGCGGCCGTGGTGTGAGGTCCGAGGAGCGGGGGGCTGGGCTAGGACAACGTCAGCCCGTGTCAGCCTGCGCGGGCGGTGACGTGGCAGGCGGTGATGTGGCAGGAGCCCTGTCACTGGCCTCGCTCCAGGAAACTCGAGCCAGTTTCATCCAGAGCCCAAGAAAACCGATCTGCACGACGCACAGGCCAAACAGGAAAGCAGCACGCGATGAAGCAAAGCGGAGGTCCCTCAGGATCACCCCAAGGACGGTCCCTCTCAATCACCTGTCCGCCCCGGGCCCCGCCCCCACCACGGCCAATGCCATGGCTGGTCCTTCTCAGTCCCCGTCTGGCCCACGCCCCGTTGGCACCCCCACTGTAATGACCCTCTAAGGTCCAGCTCCAAAGAAGAAAGTGAAATGCACTTAGTCCCCAAGGCACGTCGTACTGTCGCCCCACTGGATCATCGCCCGCACACATCGTCGTGCACATCAATGTCCCCTTCCTGCTGGTTACAAACCCGAGGGGAGCAGGTCAGGGAGCTTCGGCTGAGAAACACAGCAAAGAACTGAGGCCAGTCTTTGACTCCACATCCTTGCATCCCATGCCACGAGGTCTCCCAAACGTCCCTCCCCTATTAAAACCTTCTGAGGTCCTCGACGCCAGAGGGGAACCCTCCTCCTTCCCAGCGGGGCGCCCACAGCACGGTCTGCGGGCTTCCTGAAGAGTCCGCCTTGGCCAGTGCCAGCCCTAGCTCTTCCCGCGCCCACGCCGGCCCGCTGCAGGGCAGGCTCAGGGGCCTCAGGCCAGGAAGGGAGTAAAGGCCCATGGTTCCTCAAGGCAACGCCTAGGTTTTCATTGAGTATATGTTCAGCCCCGGTCTAAGCGGCGTGGCAGACTCTGAAAGAGGAGGCACCGTGGCCCCGCCTCGCCCTGCATATCTGCACACCCCCAAAAACAGAAGGCGAGGCGGATCCGGACTCCGACAGAAACTCCGTTCAGCACGTGGTAGAATTTCTCTTCCTTCTTTACCAGAAAAGTCAGCTCAGCCAGCCCTGAGCTGCAAGTGATGAATGAAGCAGGGATTCTGCCAGCTCCTCACTTCAGTAACTGGAAAAAGAGATCGTTAGCAGTTCCCTGATTTGCAAGCTTCTGAGTTAATTAATACCATATAGTGTGCTTCTACCAGAAAGAAATTTTAAACAGATTTTGCTTTTAAGAGTTTCAGTTCCGCCCAGCTCCACCGTGATACTCTTATTCAACCATTCATTCATCCTTCTCATTAATTTGATCAAAATTTATGGAGCTTGTAGCATCCACAAATACCATGCAAGGTTCTGAGAATACAAAGGTGCATGTTTTTAAAACGTCAAGGAACAAAATCAAACCACTGCATAACATATGGCGTTCCATACGGGGGTCTGCACGGCACTGCGTCACGTCTGGGGGAGGTGGGAATTCACCAAGCTGGCAGGGAGGGGGAGAGCAAAGGGACAAAGGGACAAAAGGACGTTTCAAGGACATGGTGCACAGGCAGGAGGCAGGACAGAGCGAGGAGGGCACCGCAGAGCTCTGGTGAGCAGGAGGGACAGTGTCAGGAGACAGCGTCGCAGAAGTTAAACCAGGAATGATCACGGAGGAGCTGAGGTGTCGTTCCAGAGGCCCTAGAGAAGCCACAGTCAGGTCTTCGCTGAAGGGCACTCTGGCAGTAAGGGAGAGGCTGGTCAGCCTGACCAAAGGCAGGGAGGCCAGGGTGGAAAGTGTCACAGTAGGCCAGAAAGAAGGGGCAGGGCCAGGCAGTAGCAACGCCATTAGCACCAGAGATGGCGGAACGGACTCGAGAGAGGACGTGGTTTCCTCGCCAACGTCACATGTAATCATAGGCACACTGTGACGTTGCTACCGAAGGTAACACGTGTGCCATCCCACTGCAGACGCGACTCCAAACTCTTAATGGAAAACCAGCAGCTCGATTTCGCCATCGTTCACTGAGGGCTTCCTCTGGAGGCCTCTGTGCTCCTCGAGCGGGGGCTAACGCGCCAAAGCAGACGGTCCTGAGTCTTGGATGACATGCAGGCTCCAGGACCCCCACCTTCTGGTGTTCACACTCTTGTGTGACCCCCTCCCCTGGAGTGGGGGTGGGACCTGTAACTTGCTTCTCCCCAAGAGGTGATGACAGGTGCCTGTGATCACACGGACAGGAGGACGCTGCATGAGATGGTAGGGCCACCTTGCCAGAGTCTCCCCCGCCTCTCCCATACTGTCCCTGGAGAAGCAGGCAGCCATGCTGGGAAGCCCCACGTAGCCAGGACTTATTAGCAGCCTCCAGGAGCTCAAGGCAGTCGCCAGCCGACAGCCAGCTGAAGCCTGAAGCTCTCAGCCCTACAGCCCCAGGGAACAGAATGCCAACGATCCGAGGGAGCACGGAAACGGGCCGCCCCCAGCTGAGCCCCAGACAAGACTGCAGCTCCGGCCAACACCTTGGCCTCAGCCTTGGGAGACCCAGGGAACCATGCCCAGACTCCTGACCCACGGGAACTGCATGACAATAAAAATGTGCTGTTTGAAGCCACAAAGGTGGCAGCACGTTGCTACAAAGCAACAGATAATAATACGTATAAGTGTGGAAAAGCAGCAATTTTAGAACTAGAGACCTAATTCAGTTCTCAGATCTGCTCCTTGTGACAGACGCACGGCACTCGGAACCTGTCTTCTCATTTTAGGGGAAAGAATGCCTACATGCTGGGGTTTCTGCAAAAATTAAATTTTCCAAAACCCACGTGGCTAGACCCGACACGAAGAGGAAGTAGGCAAACTATTGTTCCGAGCCCCTCCTGTGTCTAACACGCCTGGTAATGAGCGGGGAAGGGCCGACGGGAACAAAGCTCCTCGAGTGTCTGAGGACGGGGACAGCCGCCCCGGGAAAGCACGGGGATGATGCACGGGGAGGCTGGCGCGCGCGCGTCTGCCCGCTAGCAGAGCTGTGAGCGAGGGCCGGCCGAGCTGCCTGGACAGTCAGGGGCGAGATCACCGGGCTGGGGTCTGCAGCCAGGCTGAGCACGACGTCACCCTGTTTGTGCAAACTGTATGTCCGCTGACTGCGCAGCCAGAAGCTGTCCGAGCGCACCAAGTCCCCATTCTACGCCCTGGGTGAGATGCACCTAACACCTGCCGACTCCCCTCCCCGGGTCACTCATGCGTCGCAGAGCGGGGCCCTCCGCAGGGGCACCTCTCACTTCCCCTTCGAATCCGACCTCTCCCAGGCTTCCCCGTCTCCGTGAACCGCCCGCCTCCCGCCTCCCGTCCTGCTGCTGCTCACTCTCCCGCGCATCACAGCGAATCTGCTTGCTGGGCCCGAAACGTGCACAAAGCCCTCCACGTCCCTCGACTGCCACTGTCACAGGTCAGTCAGGACACCCCGGCTCTCACCTGAACTCACCACGGCCTGCCACGGCCACATCTGCCTCTGCAAGCTCCATACTGCAGCCTGAGTAGCTCCGGGAAGTGAAACTACAATTTTCACTTTCCCGCTTGAGAACTTTCACTGGTGTCCACTGACCCCTGACCCCCACGGCCTAGGAGTCCTGGTGGGGTCTGGTCCTCCACAGTGGCTGCTGCCTGCCCCCGCTCACGACACACAGCTCCACCCTCTCCTGCCCTGTCCTCCTAATCGTCTGCCACAGTGGGGGGCTCTTGAAGGAGGGGGTCTGCAAGATTCAGCTTCAGAGACCACCTGATGTTTTGCAGAGCTAGAACTAAGATTTCACCCCAGAGTCTCAGGTTTCAGGCCTGTCGTTTTTAAGTAAAAGCACCTGCACTCCCAATACGAGGTGTAAGGCCTCCCTGCGCCCCAGCTGGTGGCCATGGAGAAATCCTGACACTGCTTTTCTCCTCTTCAAAAGAGAGATGACAGTAATCCCCTTAGCACTTCCTTCGGGGCTGCTGTGAGGGGAAGCGGAAGCAGTGGCAGGTGGCAGGGCCCAGGGGCAGGTGGCAGGACTCAGGGGCAGGTGGCAGGGCCCGGGGGCAGGTGGCAGGGCCCGGGGCAGGTGGCAGAGCCCGCGGGCAGGTGGCAGGGCCCGGGGCAGGTTGCAGGGCTCAGGGGCAGGTGAGAAGCAGCAGGTATTAGACCATCGAGGGCACAGTGCAGTACTGCTACCCTACCCAAGGCTGCCAAAGCGCTGACCAAGGGGTCCTCAGAGGGGACCCCCAAGGCTGGGCTGCCTCTGACAAGATCACTCTGGGAACTGGGGGACACACAGGAAAGAGAGGATGGGGCGGAAAGGGCCGCTCTGGGAAATGGCCAGCCCGCACCGGCTCAGGAGCTGAGGCCGGGGACTCGGGGTCCATGCAGGCAGGGCGAGATCGCGCTCGCACGCACGGACTCAAGAAGGCCGATCTAACTGGCCGTCACCGCAAGTGTAATGGTGTCTGGGGACGCGGGTGGGGCATGGCAGGGAAACCATGGGCCACAGAAATGTTCTGCATGCTGATCGTGGGGTGGGTTCGTGGGCTTACACATTTGCCAAGAGTCAGCGTCTCTGCAACTAAAATGACAGCATTTTATCACCTGTAAATGATGCCGCAGAGAAGCAGGCTTACAGGCAGGTGATGTCAGGAGGGCCCGGAGGGCAGTTAGCGGAGGTGGGGGCACTGCTCCTGGTCCCCCGTGGGGTGGTCCACAGACAGGTGGGTGAGGGGAAAAGGCAGCCAGACACGTGGAAGAGGAAGAGTAGAGGGTTCCATTTGGGACATTTTAATCATGAGCCACGGTCCATGGCCACCAGACAAATGAAGACTTACAGGTCCTTTTCTGACCTGGAATCGCCAGGCACCAGGTTCCAAATGAGCCAATTAAGT
>NW_006436294.1:5554627-5563638 GCF_000325575.1 Pteropus alecto
AATGAAGTGAAACCCCCCCCCCGCCAATGGTTTCAGCAGAAAGGGATTTAAACCCCTCCGCGAGCCAAGTTAATCAGACACTTGGAAAAATGTAACATTTTATAACGTGTAAAAGCTGCAAGACAGGGTCCAGTTCAATCTGCCATTAAATGTAAGCAGCACAATGATCCCCAAATTAAATGACATCATCTATCAAAATAGCAGCTTTCTCATTCGAATTACAACGCTGTAGAATTCTAAATGAAAAAGCACCATTTAGTTAGGATAGTGTGTTTAGCTGGAGCACAAGTCGTGAGAAGCAGGGGCCTGGTCTGGTCAACTCTACCGAACCCCCTCTGCAAGCCCGATCCCACGGGGCGGGAGGCCTGGTTCCACGCCACACCAGGGACAGGCTGAGTCCTCGCTCGGCCCTGTCACCGACGGGGCAGGCTCGAGGAGCCGGGGCGGGGCCGGGCTTGCCTTTTTCCAACAGCCAGGTGTGTGCCTCTCCAACGTACGAGTTTGGAGCCACCAGTTCTCTATTTGTAAACAACAAGAGACAGAAATGTCCCTCCCAATTGGCTGTGAGAATTAAATAGAGTACTGTGCAAAAAAATAAAATAAAATAAAAACAACCATTTAGTAGGTACTTTGCTCAAAGCAGGTTATCTGATAGTTTCTTCTTTAAAACATGCAGTTTAGAACGGACAAAGCCCTAGACAGAAGCTCCTTGAGGGCACGGGCCAAGTCAGCCTGCTTGACCAGCACGACAGACAGGGGCTCGCGACACACATCTTTGTTGGTTTATCACAAGCAAATAAACGAGCGAATACAAAGAATCGTAACCAAACATAAAGTGAAGAAACAATTCAAATGACTTTCAGTGCATTAGACACTGAAAGACTAGGTTCCGTCAGTGCGGCTCCGCCCTATAAAACGCATTATCGCACAGTCCCCTGAGAGGCGGCAGCCACGTCTTAGGCATTGGCCACCCCAGCAGTCAAGTGAGTCAAGAGAAAGCCAAGTCCTTCTTTATGAGCCTCAAGTCACCTCTAAGTCGGATTCCACTTCCCTGCTGAAATCTGCTTCTTTAGCAAAAACAACAACTTGCATTCTGCCTCCTCCTCAAACCAGTCATCCCTGAAGCCGCTGAGTGAGGTGCAGCAAGGTGAGCATCCGTGAGGAGGGGAGGCTGGGATCGGGGTGTCAGCCCGAGCATGGCGAGGTGGGTGGTGGCGAGTAAGGGCATGCCTAGAGTAAGGAGCCGAAGCCCGAAGGAGATGGGGGAGGCCCGGGCGGACAGGCCAGGCACATGCGAAGGCACCTAAACGCAGGGCGGCCTGTCGTGGGTGGTGGAGTCCACAGGCCCGCTGTGAGGGCCAAGCTGGGAGAGGAGGGAATCCTGGGGGAGGAGCAAACGGGCACGGGGCATCGGAACCAGGGAGGGGTACAAAGGGTGTCCACCATACCCGCGGGTGACCCAGCCCGGGGATGGAGCCCGAGCAGGGCGAGAAGGGTCCGGGCACTGCCTGGCATGATAGCCCGGATGGGGGGAGGCGGTCACGTGCACCGCGCAGGCGTGGTGGGGTCGAGGGAGGCTGAACTGCTCGTGAAGACGCCGGGGTAACAAGAGCCAGGCTCCTGCCCGAGCGAAAGGGAAGCTCATTAGAAACATGGAAAGAGGATCAGGATCGAGCCTGGGGTGGTGGATGAGAACTGGAGGTTCACGGAGAAAACTTTCTCAATACATGTAAATAAGGAAATGATTAGAGATCAACGTGTGTGCACGCAAGCACAGGGGCATATGTACATAACCTACCCACTACGGGGCCTGAGAGGGACACCCCACTAGCTCTGGGCACACTCTGCACCCAGGTCTTGGCTTCTAAGGAACCAAGGCTCCTGGAGAAATGGCCGATGGCAGAGCTGGAGCAGAAGCACAGTGTTGACCCAGAACACGGCGCGCTGGAGAAGCAGCGGCACGTGGAAACGATGGGCACACGCCGAAGGCACAGAGGCGGCTTGAGGGGGCTCCCACCAGCCGAATCTGACACAAGCCGAGCATCAGAACGAGTGACAGCAGTAACGGATTGTAAGCCGTGAGGCCCATGAGACCGTGAGTTCACACTGGTACGTAAATTGGCGGGCTGACGGGGCTCTGGGCAGGGAGCAGCACCCCACGCAGCTTCGTGGCGCTAGTAGTTTCGGAGTGGCATCAGTGGAGAAGTCTGGCAGACGCCTCCATAACCGAGTGACCATGACGAACATCGTGAGAACTGGGACAAAGAGAAAGCATGTGCCACCGACAGGCATGATGGGACACGGCGTCATTTCCGTGCCATTCCCGCCAGGGACACGTGACCTGAACCCAATCCAGAGGAAACAGCAAACCCGAGCTGAGGGACATCCCACAAAACCTCGGCATCACGATCCTCAAAAACATCAAGGTCATGGAACGGAAAGAAAGTCTGAGGTACTGACGAACCCGGGCTGCGGGGATGCAGGGGACTCAGGGCCGTGACCCTGAAAAACGAAGGACTCAGGGCGGCGCCTCCGTCATAAAGGCCACTGCTGGGGCAGCCGGCAAGCGTGAAGACTGAACGGCAGCTCCCTTATTTCGGCGTCGCATAGTGGCTATGTAGAGAGTGCCTGTGTTGGCAGGAAATGGGACATATTTGCGGGGAGGACATCAGGCTGACGACTTACCCTCCAGAGAGGAAAAAGAGTTCTCTGTACTATATTTAAAACTGAAATAACTGCGATTAGTTCCAAATTTTTAAAAATTACACGAAAATTTGTCAAGCATGGTCAATGCTCATAAAATATTTATAAAATAGGACAGAACATTAAAATAATCCATAACTCTATCACCAAGGTAACAGCCATTAATTCCATAAGTAGCCTTCTAGTCTTTTTTTCAACGTATAGATTTTTAAAGTAAACTGAAATTATACTGTAAAAGTATTCTATAATGTACTTTTTAAACTTTCTCAATGGACGTGTATTACTCTATTGTAAAAGCGCTCAATAATTCAATTAACCAATCCTTTATTATTTCACACTCAGATTGTTTCCAGTTTTTTCTTTGTTATAAATAACGCTGCAGTAACCTTCTTTGCATGCAAATCCTTTTGCACATTGAATATTTCTCCCTGAGGGTGCATGCGAAGTGGGATTATTGGGTGAACAGGGCGTAGACTTCTTTAAGGTTAATACTGAGAAGACTGCAACTCTGCCCCACAAAAACAGGAATAAATGGCCCCGCACGAGCTGCACTGAGCACCTGCTAGAGCCACCTGGCTTCTCGCAGGGAGACAGCTCACGAGCAGCGCCACCGCGGAAGGGAGGTGCCAGTGGGAACCACTCGCTGTACCCCGAGACAGATGTGCTCCAGGAGGGGGGATCGCGGGGGTCCAGTCTCCACGGTGGGCATCATGCATCCTTTCCCACGCCCCTGGGCCTCTTGTAAACGGGGCACCGCTGCTGGACACCGCACGCAGGGCAGGTCCTTCGCAGCGGCGCCCCCAGGACCAGGCCGCTGCTGCTCTGCACACAGGTTCAGCGCCACCACACTGACCGGGCCTCCGCACAGTCCACCGAAGCTCCCCACACTCCGGGCAGAGCTGCTCTCCAGACTCCTGTCCTCCAGGAGGGGGCTGCGACCTTGTGCCGCCCTGGCAATGCAGCCTTGTCCTTACGAGGTGGCCTCTCTGTGGGCGCTTCTCTCGCCCCATCCCAGAGATCACGTGGCACTGCAACGTGAGAGCCACCTCCGGTCACTCTCCTGCCGCCTGAGAACTACGGGCCCGCGACTGATGGGCTTTCGCATCTGAGCACCCAGGGTCCAGCACAGCATGGCCCAGCACAGCACTGTCCACGCGGCAGGGCACTGCCACAAAGTGGCACGTCCAAAGGCACAGAAGGCAGTGCCACCCTCTGGACTCTCTCTGTTAGGAGCCGCGTCTCAGACCGGGCCCGCAGAAGACTTCGTTTCTCATTCTGAAACCTAAGGTCGCTTTTGTTTGCCAGGGGTGTTTTCAAAACTGTAACGTTTTCTCTCCACATTATTTTATTATCAACTGGGCGCCTACGACGGCCCCGCCTGCCACACACTCCGCCGGTGCAGCTCAGCGCGCTGAGAGAGGGCCAGGAGCAGCGGCAGCCAGGGGCCTGATGGGGACGCAGTCCCCGGGGCCGGGCCCCACGCCGACCTGCGGAATCAGCTAGCTCTCCACGACCCGCAGGCGGCTCACAGGCTCCTGACGTCTGAGGTGAACCTGCTCCCCACGGCCGTGTTCCGGTCACGATCCTGTGACGCGGGCATCAGCAGCCCCGCTTCAACCGTGAAGGCGGAGGCTGGGTGACATCGCGCAGCGTGTCCGAGGTAGTGACCGGGCTGGCGTCCGGGTCCGGGTGTGTGCGGTTCTACAATGCGCGCTTAGCGGGTCGTGTGGCGCCCCCAAACCTCCGTGAGGCTCTGGCACGCACGTGGCAGTCTCACCATCCGCCCCGCTATTAAAACAACAGGTACAACAGCCGCCATCCCTGGGGCGCAACCCACGCGCCAGGCGCGTGTGTCACTGGGGCGCGCGGCGTCTCTCTGCTCTCTGAGCCCTGCTAAGAAAGGCCCTAGGGAAGGCCAAGAGGACGCACCGCGCCCTGAGGGCCTCTCCTAAAACAGCGCCCTTGCCAGCCCCGGCATCTGTGCGACGTCCTCCCGGTGCGTCTCCGGGCCCCTCTCCGGCTGGAGTTAATGGCGCTTTTCAGTTCAGGCCTGACTGACCCCAGAGGGTGAGAGGCAGGCTTCTGCCTCCCCGCTGACGCCCCGGCACAGAGACAGCGGCTCAGAACAAGCTCATCCTGCCCTGTCCACTCAGAGTCTGAGCACGCGGAAATTCGGAATGACAGGAGTGTCTCCACTGCGCTCTGCCTTAATGAGAACGAAACAAGCGGTTGCAAAACAAAACCACCCGAAGACAAGAGGCGGAGGCGCTTCTGGCTCTGGACACAGGGCAGCCGTCCACCCCGCCCAGGTGCCGGCGGGCGTGACGGCTGTGGCCGGGGGCCAGGGCCAGGTGTGCTGTGTAAGGGCACGGAAGAAGCGCTTGGCCTTGGCGCACGGGACTTGCTGGACCAGCACAGGAGACCAGCGTGTTCGCCCGCAGACCGGAAGAAGCCACACGGGGCACCGGGGACTCGTGACTCAGGCGTGGCACCCCATTCTGGAAAAGACAGCCATGTGGAGGGTCTCAGAAGCGAAGGACAGCTAAGCTCAAGCACCCTGAACTCCTGAGTCAACCAGACACGGGAGTGGAGGACGGCAGGTCAAGGCACGGCGGGCACTCTCTGCCGGATACCAGTCCCACTGGGCCGTTTCGCCTTTGCCACGGCGTTTATGAGATCCCAGGACAGCCAGAGCGTGTGAGCCAGCACTGCCACTGAGGCACAGAGCCAGCAGAAACGTGACTACGCGCACCAGAAGGCCCGTGCAGGACACCCCTTCGGCACGCCTGTGAAATGGCCCCGGACGGGAGCTAGCCCAGAGCCCCCAGCAGTCGCGTGAGGCGGCAGCGGCGGAGCCACACAGTAGACCACCCGCCGAACGACAGACAGACACGCGGCAACGCGGTGACTCTCACCCGCGTGATGCTCAGGAAAAGGCAGCTACGGAAAAAGCACGCATCGCACAGAGCCGTGCACGCCAAGTGCAGAACAAAGCAACCCATGGTGGCAGACTGCGGGGGAGCGCTGATGTGGGGGGACGCTCCCGGGCGCTGCTCATGGTCCATTTCTGATCTGAGAAGTGGTGACAGGAAAGGCCTCCAAATTTCCCCGTTACACAAGGGTCGTCAATATTTCATTACACTTGTTAGGACTTGTGCATTTTTCTGACTTTAAGTTTTAATTCCATAAAAACTTCATTTAAAAACAGCGACCGTTTACTGAGAGAACACGGGACAGGGCAGGGTGGGGCGGGGTGAACGCGGCGGGTCCCACTGAGTCCACCCACCAACCCTGCTGGGCAGAGGTAACGGGGACTTAATCCGAGGGCTTTCCCGCAACGAGCCTGTGTATTGCCACCACACTACAGACCTCGGTCATCGCCCGTTCACCCACTGACGCCATCGCCAGCCCGTGAGCGTCCTGAAAGCGGACCCCATCCTGCCCTTCGCTGCAGGACCATCTGCATCCCCAGCGCCAAGCACAGGCTAGACGAAGGGATGAGCAAGTGACCCGACCCCACAACAGCAGCTCAGACTGATGCGGCTCTAAATTAGGGGCAGGCACTGTGCTGGGGCGTGGCCTACAGTATCTCGCTTAATTCTCATCGTGACTGGAACACGGACGCTGTCTTCGTCTCTGCTCTACTGAGGACCACACTAATACGCTAATATCCGGAGTGAGTGTGTGGATGAAGAATGCGTGGAATTTGAGGGGCTCCTCCACCCTGAGGACCCTGGGCATATGGTGGCCCAGGACATCTTCTAAGAGCTGCCTCGAACCATGGGTTCCCACTCGTTCCAGGGACTATTTTCCCACTAGAGTGTGCTTTCGGCTAATCTAAAAACTGTCCCCACCTTCTCCCCTTTTGGAGTTTTAAATGCCCAGAGAAACCCCACCAAGCACAAGGGTGCTCGCTGGCTGTCGGACACGCCCTGGGCAAAGGCAAAGCCTGCTTTATGCCGCCAGCTCCCTCCCAATGGGTCACCACTTCAACACGAGAACCAGTCAACCCAAACCGCCCCCCAAGGTGGGAACGCACAGCCCCGTTCCAACCCACCCTGAAATGGGCAATCGAGATGATGCGAGAAAACTCAGAATTCCAACTACGGATTGATAGCACAGTCTCTTTACTGACTACATGTTATTTAAAAATGGCCTCTTTACTCAAAAATACACCTCTAATGTATGTTCTGTCAGAAGCTGCTAGATTGTTCCTGAAATTTCCTCCTGGTTTCATTTGCTTGCCACTTTGGTTACTTTCTTCCTGGGCAACTGACAGCAAACAATTTAGGCAACTCTTTAAAAGAGAGACTAGAAACCCGTCTCATGGCATGTTATTTTTTTGTTTTGTTTTGTTTAAAACATCTTTGAGAAAACAATGTCGTATTTTTCTATTTTCTACCCGAGGTCTGAAATCTCTAGCTGATTTCTAATCTGTAGCAGTGCGCCGGCATGCTTGATGAGAAGGAAAGACATATTGGTCTTTTTTTTATCTTGTGTTTATTGCAAATCTGACCCATGCAATTTATTTACAAATAGCATGAATATGTGGAGCTCACAGCATTAGGTTTCAAACTTAGTGCCCAAAGAAAATCCAGGTGCGGCTCATGAAAACGCCAGCATTGTTATATTCCTAGGTCTCAGTTTTCTCATCCATAAAATAGGGATAGTAACTGCCATAGTTGTTTCTCACGTACAGATGGAAGTAGATAAACATGTGAAGCTGTCTGGTAAGCCCACGTCGGTGTGCACGCCGGTAAGGAGCCTCGTCACTGCGGCCGCTCCGACACGCGCCCTCCCGCCTGCTTCCGATGCCCGCCCAGCGGTGCTCACGCACGTCCAGCGCTGTAGGGACCACGACTCAGCTCTCTGCCTCTACACCCTCTTTCCACGTGTGTCTGACACTGCCCGGGAAGCCGGTCTCTACATTCCACTTGCGTACATAGAATTCAACATATAAGGTGGCTAAAATATGCAAATCGATGTGAGATGCTGCTGAGTGAGTGACAGCTTTCGGCAGAAGTACAGAGAAATGTGTGGGAATGATACACATCTACCTGGGGGCTGCAGTTTGCTCCATGGGGAGGGGGAGGCTCTGATTGGGTTCTCGTACACACGGACATCAAAGGCGTCACAAGCTGGACAGTAGATACATAACTGATCACTACATTATGCTCTATACCTTTTTGGTATATGTCAAATAATTCCTGATAAAATTTTAAAAACCTACTACACCAAAAAGTCCCCAGTCATTTCTTAGTTTTATTCTCATTTGTTCATCATTCACTGGTACCTGTTATGAGCCAGGCTCCCCTGCAGGGGCGGGGAACACACTGACGTCTGAGATCCGCTCCGGCCCGTGAGGAAATTACAGTCTGATGTTGCAGCGGGAAGGCGGGGCGGGAAGGAAGGGAGAGGGAAGGGAGAGAGAGCGAGGGAGAGGGGACACAGAACAGGGATGAAGGCCACATGACAAGAGGGCACCGCCACAAGGGAGCACTCGTGTGCAGGGACAGGTGACCGGCTTCTGCTGGGCAGGTGACGTGGTGGGCACAGGTGGCCAGAAACCAGGGGACCTCCTGGAATTAAGCCCATACTCCCAGATGGACCGCTCGTTAACCGACTCAGGGCTCCCTGTCCCTCTGCTCCACACGAGGAAGTCAAAGCCGGAGAGCTAGACTGGGAGCTCGGACACCCCGGCCCCCCCGGACCTCTCACTACTTCCTCGAAGCGCCCGCCCCGTGCCGATGAAACGCATTTCACCTCGACTTGTTCAGACACACTGCTCTCTCCAGAGACGTACATCTTCCAATCAAGTCGTGAGTCCTAAGTAACGAGAATCCGCTCCGTCCTCCTACTGGTGCGTGCGTGTGCGGGGGGTTAACACCTGCACACTGAAGCCCTCGCCTCCCCAGCGTGCCTGGCACTACAGCTGGCAGTTAACGAAGTCACACGTCGCCTGTAGACTTCTCAATCGATGAATGAAAGATAATGAACAATGCTCTTACGTACCAATTAACAAAAACTCAACGCACCAGGTAACACCTCCCATTCCACAATCTTTCTGCCTCCAGAGTCTCGCCACATAACCCCCTGGCTGCCTTCCCGGCGCAGGAGGCAGACCTCGAACACTTTTCTCCTCGAAACCCTCGTGCGGCTCCTCAGTCATCAGGATTCCGCCGCACGGCGGTCTCAGTCCTCCCTGGCCGAGCCCGTGGGATCCCAGCGCCAGCTCGCACCAGGCCCTTCCAGAGACAGTTACGCCACAGTGCCCATGCACTGTCACAGGCCCCCCCTCACCCCCCACA
>NW_006436294.1:5563791-5567615 GCF_000325575.1 Pteropus alecto
GTCCCCCTCATCCCCCACTGTCACAGGCTCCCCTTCACCCCCTCCACACTGTCACAGGCCCCCCGCTCGGCCAGTGCTCCTTCTTACTTTCCCCACCGATGCCAGTCACAGCTCGCCCTCAGGAGTGGCCCGAATGGCAACTTCTCCGAGTCGCAGCAGGACACTTCCGCTATCTTTCTGGAACACTGGCTTTGTCCCTCGTGCTAGGACAGCCACTTGTTTAATCCCTCTTCCAACTGTAAGCTACGTGTGGGTGGGGGAGCCAACCCCCTTCTACACAGCCCGCCTCACGGGGGTTCGTTACCGGGAGTGGGGAGGCAGCCCGCTCACTGTGCTTTGTCCCTATTCTGCTCACTTGGAACCTGCTGGCTGACGAGCCCTTTGAAATGAGTCTGAACAGGTGCCCTAAGGCAGGGGTCCCCAACCCCCAGGCTGCAGACCGATTATCGGTCAGTGGCCTGTTAGGAACCAGGCCGCACAGCAGAAGGTGAGCGGCGGGCAGGGAGCGAAGCTTCATCTCTGTCTGCAGCCGCTCCCAGAGCCAGCATCACCGCCTCAGCTCCGCCTCAGATCCTCAGGCTTCAGATTCTCATAGGAGCCCCGGTCCTTGGTGCCACAAAGGTTGGGGACCGCTGCCCTAAGGGATGCCAGTTTGAGAGCTGGTTGTAGAGGTGCTTCTGTTAACAAATAAATATTAATAGAGATACTTAGATTTTTTTTAAGCCAGTAAGTTGCAAAGTTAGAGAAATCGTAGGTAGTGAAGCAGGAACAATATATCTTAAGGGACCAAGTCGTCTTTCTCTGCACGTGTGAGTCTATATTCAAACTGAAAAATGGTTTTAGCACTGCAGTGCGCTCAGCAGTGGCTACAAAGCTAACTTTATTGTTCTGTTTTTTTTAAAGGGACAGGAAGAACCTCTACTAATATTAATTACTCGTGCTGCCCATTCATTTATTGAGTTTATTCACTGCTTAAGCATAAAACGCACTCGAGTTTTGTCTCCATTTCAGAGTACATGTATGCATTCCAATGCTACCGAGAGCCCAGGGAGAACAAAGCACACCGACTGATAGGCTCTTCTGAGGCAAAGGGTTAATGGTAACCATGGTAACACCTCCAAGAATAGCATCATCTGCAGCCGCATTCATGCTGGGGCAGCCGACAGAATGGTTATAAATATACCTATTAGCAGCCTGAGCTGAATCTTTAAACAGCACTGCTGGGAGAAAGGGTGCCTAAAAATAGCCGCGCACGGCTGCATCTGAAGACGTGTCCTCAGAAACACCACGTCCCGCGCACACATCCACACACACAGAACGGCTTCCCCTCTCCCTCTCCCCGAGTGCCCAGAAGCGAACGCTGGAGGCACGCGATAGACGAAGTGACATTTCATGACCTTCTTGCACTATAATATTCCAAAGAGAATCCCCCAAAACAGAAAGAGCAGCTATTTGTGGGTCCGGCGGCCACCTGAGCAGCCCACGGGCTCCACGTGCTGACCAAGAAGGTTGTTCCTGCAATAACCCCACGAAGAGGTGGCTGAGCTGGGGTGGAAAGGGGTCCCATCCCCGCCTGTGCTTCACGGCTGGGGTACAGGCTGCAAGGACATCTGACCCACTTTCTTCCTAAAATATAGGCTATTTTGTACATAGGAGCAGGGGACACACGGCCAGAGAGTGGCTGGCTTGGATTCCAGCTTAGCCACATTACTTGGTTGACTTCCATAAATATCAATGGCCCTGCAAACCCTCGCTCCTCCATTTATAAAGCAGGCTGATGAAACGCCTAAGTCAGGGCGCCGCTGTAAGGAGTAAACGGGAGAGGAAAGGAAGATGCTGAGCCGGCGGCAGCGCCCGGCCACGGGTCCTCCTCTCCCGCACCCTCGCCCCTTCTCGAGCAGGGGCTCACTGTCGGGAAGGCTGGGGCCATGCTTCCCACGCTGTGCACCCACACGGTGCGGCGACAGCATAAAAGCCGCCGATGGCAGAGCGAACGACTGAGTGACCAGAGCCCCAGCCTGGGCCCTCGGACACGATGATGGGATGAACCAGCCCCCGCCGCCTTCCAGGCCCAGGTGAGGGCTGCCTCCTCCGTTCCCGCCCGCCACGATTCCCGAGTCATCCCATCGCGAAGAAGAGGCAAAACGGTATCACACGTGTAGCCCTAAAGGACGTGCGCAACGAAGTGCACACGGCCAGGAAAAAAGCTGTCTACGAGGTGGGGGACGCTGATATGTGCACTGTCCACACGCAGCAACGCGGGTCCCAGGCTAGGGCTGCAGCCTGCGGGGCCCGAGTCGGTCGGTCACCCAGGGACTGGTCTCGAGTCTCTCAATCCAGCACATTCTCACTCACCTCAGGCCTTAGCCTGTTTCTCTCTTGAAGTGGGGTCAGAAGGATCCACCGCACAGAGGTGTTGATACATATGATAAAAAGCACAGCAAGTGCTGGACACGCTCCCCACCCTCTGCACGACCCGGCGGCCAGCCCTGTGGCCTGGGTAACAGCAGAACTTTTGCTGTCACCACTGAGTGAGGCCATGCATGGCTAGCACTAAGGACAGGGGTGGAAGGACCTTACAAACACACACAGGTCACTGTCATCATCACCTTGCCTGAGGGCCACGAGCTCTGATCACCTGGACTCTTCCCTACCTTCCCCACTCCTACAAAAGAGAGTAATTATTCCAGTTCGCAGACGGAGAAACCGAGGTTTAAACTGACTACTTTGCTCAAGGCCAGAGCCAGCCAGCCGTGGGACACAGGTGTAAATCCGGGTCCGTCAGGTCCCGGCTGTGGCATCTCCCGTATTCCAGGCCTCTGTGTTACTATTTTAATCTCGTTAATTCAATAGCTTCTATTGAATTCACAAGTACACACAGGGTGCTTCCCAGGCACTAACTTTAATGATTACAACTATCTTGCAAAGGAGTAATTATTTTACTGACGAAGAAACTAATGCTCAGGGAGATTAAGAGGTAGGCCAGGGTCGCGCGGTAAGGACCAGAATTTGAACTAGACATTTCTTTTCTACATCTTTGTTTGAGGAATAAGATGTGTAAGACTTAAATAGTATTGGATGCATAATCCTCAGCCATGGACCCAAGCCCACAGCGCTTTAACAAATCTTAGCGTTTCTCCGTTTCTACTTGTAGGTGAGCCCCCGCCCCACCTTCCTCCTCAGTGGTAACCACTATCCTGAAGCTGGCGTATGTCACTCTCATATATTACATATGCTTATTACAGGTATGCAGATATAATATCGTTCTGCATACTTTTAAACACGATGGAAACGTAATCATACTAAGTGCATTATTCTGAAACATACGGTTTTCACTGACTTATATGATCACTCCGAGATTTAACCACAGAGATAAATGCAGATTTAGTGCAGCCATTTTAACTACTGTAGGACGTTTCGATACGTGAACTTACTGCATTTTATATGAGTCCCCTATTAACAGAAACTCCGTTGCTCCAACTGCCACTATTGAGACAGCGCTACAGGACACAGCATGAACGCAGGGAACGGCCTGAACGCAGGGAATGGCCTACACTCACTCCTTGCTCAAGAGATTGCTCCAACTGCCACTATTGAGACAGCGCTGCAGGACACAGCGTGAACGCAGGGAACGGCCTGAACGCAGGGAACAGCGTGAATGCAGGGAACAGCCTGAACGCAGGGAACGGCCTGAACGCAGGGAACGGCCTGAATGCAGGGAACGGCCTGAATGCAGGACACAGCGTGAATGCAGGGAACGGCCTGAACGCAGGGAACGGCCTGAATGCAGGGAATGGCCTACACTCACTCCTTGCTCAAGAGCT
>NW_006436294.1:5567821-5585012 GCF_000325575.1 Pteropus alecto
TATAAATGGGAACATGCACCTGTCTCATCCATCTATCCATCCATCCATCCATCCATCCATCCATCCACCCGTCACTCAGCGATCAAGCAGCTATGTGCCCAGCACTGTGCTAAACATCCTGCATACAAAGCGGCACCTTTTGGAGGAGTGGGAGATGAACACAAGTAAAACAGATGACAAAGGTGACATCAGGCGGGCGCTGAGTGCTGTGGAGACCGATAAAGCGGGCGGGGGGCAGAGGATGAGGGGGCTACTGCTTCGGAGTACATGGACAGCACCTCCCTGGTCAGCACTTAACAAGAGCATTACTAAAGATGCTCAGTCACCAGCTAGGGTGCCGGCACGGGTTGGGCAAGGCGAAGCCAGGCAGACGCATGCGCAGGGCCAAGGCAGGAGGCCCGGCAATGTGACCCTCATGGGCTCGGGGCTCGGCCCCACCCACCTCTCTGACTTCCCCTGGATCCCCGCATCAGTCAGCATCCCCCCGACAGTCTAGACGCTGGTCCTCCGTGGGCGTTGCGTGCTGGTCACATCTCTGCGTCTGGATTCTCTCTCCCCGTCTTTTTAATTTTTTTTTATTTGGGATATATCATATACTGAAAGATGCAAAACATAATGGACAAGTGACTTGGCTTTAAATTTTGTTCACAGTCTACCTTCTGGTATTTCGTAGAAGTTTAACGTAATCGGACTGGCTGGTCGTCTCCCGTTCGGTCTGTGCTGTGTGCCAAGCCCAACACACGCTTCCCTGCCCCAGGTCACTAAATCGCCTCCTGCATCTTCTAAAACTGCAAACGTGTTGCCTTCTCACCCTCGCGTACCTGTCCCTACCTGTACAGTTGTTGCTAACGGTGCTCCAATTTTCCTTTATTCCCACATGTGTGATCGAATATTCCGGCATCGTTTTTGAGAAGGTTCTTAGTTTCTCCCTAACTTCTAATGCTGCCCTGTCATAGCATATTCCATCGATTCTAAAATACTTATCAGAAGAATTATAAAACTATGTTAGGTCTGCCATCTGGCTGACAAGAATTAAAAAACATCAGATGATAAGATGAATTTCTATCTTAGAGATAAAACAAAGGAGCTTCTCAGGCCTGAAACAGGGCATGCTGAATTTCCCCACATCCATCCATCAGATCTGGGGCCTTCCAGTCTCTTCCACTTGTCTGTGCTGGACATTTATCAGGCTGAGTTTATTCCTCTTGTTTTGTAATTCTTACTATCTTGTAGGGAGAGACTCCTGAACTTGGTCACATCTTCAGTTTATCTTGGCTATTCTTGGCTCCTTTTACATGAATTCTAAGATTAACCTGTCAAGTTGATTTAAAACTCCTATGGAAAACTTAAATTCGGTACCTACTGCTTTCGGTGGGACCGTGTACCGTCAAGTTCCTAGAGGGATACCTGGCACGCCACAGCGCTGATTCGGTCCAGGTAACAAGTTGCTAAATGTTCGATGAACTACAGCGAGTCCGCACTTCATGTCGTCGGTAGGTTCCGGAACTTTAAGCAAAGTGACGTACAACGAAACCAGTTTTATCACAGGCCACCTGATGCCAACAAGGGTCAAGTTCCTACAGCATCTCGATGTTGTCACGAAACTGTATTATTTGAGGACCTGCTGTAGTTGAGATTAGTTTTAATTCAATTTCGCTTAAACAAAAAAAGTCACGGTTATTTTCAATGTGTAGCTGAATTTTCAAAACCAAGTTTTTCAGGAACGAAGAGTTTGGACATGTGACATATTTAAGGAATCCGAGGACTTATTTAATGGGTTCTTCACCAGCCCCTGGATCCTCCCAGCAGCGGGGCTTGCTACGTCTCCTTTGGAAATGCGTCTCCCGACGCTGCGTATGCAGGAGGCCCCGTGCGGTGCGGTGCGGTGCGGTGCGGTGCGGGTCGAGGAGGGCGTGCTCCTGTCCGCCCCACCTGTCAGAGCAGGTTCCAGGTGCGGTTTGGTGAAGACCTGATGCTCCACACTCAACCTCGAGGAGTCCCCGTCAGTGGGCACCAAGCAGGGGAGGGACTCATGTGTGCACGGGATTGTACACATACACACGTTTTCAACTCGACATATATTCAAGCCAGTGTATTTCTATTTGAAAAGCTCCTAGAAGTCGATTCTGCTTAAAACTATTATTTTTAAAAAGGACAACACTGTGATACTTCATAATTAATTTACTTTTAAATTTCCTTCAAAATGGTACTTCTACCCAATGATATGGCTCTTGACTGCCTCTCTCCCATTACGACGCCTCTTATACGTTATAATGAATAAATAATAGCTAATAAGCTTCCTATCATCTCCAACACATCAGGCTCTAAAACCACTTGCCTCATCATTTATAAACTCTATAACCTTGGGCAAGTTACTTGATATCCACGAACCTCAATTTTCTTGTAGGAAAAAAGGGAGAAAAAAGCATTCATTTTGCAGTATGATTTTGATAACTACATACAATAAAATATGTGAAATTTCCCATCACGTAGCACAGGGGCTCAATAAAGACAGATTTCCTTCCATTTCTATTCAATATCGATTTTTTTCTTTTCTTTCGATACTATCACTTCTTCTTCCGGTTTTCAGCCCCATGTTTTACTCTACCCTGCAATCTTAAACAGCTAAATACCCACTTCGGTATGAACTTAAGTGACAAAGTGCTTCGCTGGGCGAGAACATCTCTTTACACCTGACTCCCTCTGCCGGCCGACCAGAGGGCCGTGCGCCTCCCGGTCAGCGTATACTTGCGGGAACCGTTCTGAGCTCTCAGGGCACACGCAGAAGTCCACGTCTCGTGGACGTGTCGGTCGCTTGGCGGATGCCTCATTCTCGGCATGGGACAGCAAGGCACAATCGACAGCTAGAGGAGACGCGAGCTGCGCTGGCTAACGCCGTGCCGATAAGTTGGCTGTGTCAGATAAGACGCACTGTTTCAATTCCTTTGTCATAAAAGAGTCATAATATTTATTTATAGCTTGATAACTTCATGGCAAGAAGATGGGAAATCAGAGAATAAGTCAGAACTCCCTAACATTGTTAGAGTTATTTTTATCTTAAGTGTGAACAGCACTCTGGCCTAAATGAGCATAATTATCACGACTGATGATAGACACACACCCCCCCCCCGAGTTCAACCACCAACACTTCCTGGTTTTCACAGCATTTTATAAGTATTATTTCCCTTGGTTCTCAAAATAAGCCACAGAGACTTAATTTACAGAAGAGGAAACTATAGTTGAAACAGGCAGGGCGGCACCCCCTCATCCAGGAACGCGTACGGGGTCGGCGCCCAGGCCAGCAGGCCAGACGCCCCTGCGCCGGGCGCCGTGAGGCCGGGCCGTAGGCAGTGAGCACACACGCCGCTCACGTGGAACTTTCCACAAAGAGGGAAGGCAGTCACACATTCACCCGCTCTCTCAGGGAACAGTCAGCGAGATCCCACTGCGTGCCCCGTGCTGGCTCTGGTCCCGGCGGCAGAGCAACGGGCGAGAGAGCTGAAGCCCCACCCTTGGGTGGTGACGCAGACGGGCTCACCCTTGGGTGAGCGTGTGCAGAGAGACGGAAGGCACCCAGACTGCCTGGACGGGTCACGTACACCTGAACACTCTATTGATACATCTAGGCCATTTTACTCGAAATGAGTCCCTCGGTCATTAGTCCCCACTTTCAGTAGGGTAAACTCAGAGTAAATTCCCACTCACCATTTGTAGGAACTAACCATATTTTCACTTGACTGTCACATCTGGGTTCTGGACGCAGTATTACTGCGCCCAGGTCTTTTTTCTCTGGTGAGTTTTCTGTTGTCAGAGAAAAAAAAAACTCTCAATGTACTTAACGGACTTGCTACCTGAGAAGAAACTGCAGGACTGTCCATTTATCGTCTCATTCGAATGGACCACAACGCCATCAACTGTCCACGCCAGGCTCGGGACAGACAGGACCCCTGGGCAGCACGTCTGCCGCCCCGACCCGCACGTCTCACCGAAAGCCTCACGTCCTCACCGACAGGGTTCCCTTTCAGGCGGGTGCCTTCTGGAGACCTGGCTGCGACCCACAGACAACTTGGCCAGTTCACTTTGAGACTCGTACCCAACGAGACCTGTGTTTACCTTGCAGCAGAGCCATCAAAAGGCTCCTGGAACTGGCACATTCGCAGTTCTGAGCACCAGATGAAGGACATGACGAACACCGTGATTAGTTACTCTCATGTTGTGCTCGGTCTATTTATCGGTGCAATTCGTCTGTGCACCATCGGGATCACGAACTGTTACTGGACAGAGCCTGTTCACGGCCACGCTCTGTCGGTTACGTTTGCTGAAGGAGCCGCCCCATGAGGGGTGGTTTTCTTCTTAAGGTCACTGTGCCTAAAATTGCACAGGTGAGTAGTAAATTTTCAGTCTGTTACTTTGCTGGGCTGAACCCATTTGTCTGATGGAGCTAAATAAGATAATGTATATGAAAACACTTTCCAGGTGGTAGGAACTACTATAATTATTACAGCCCTGACAGTACGGTGCTGTCAACCTCTGACCTCATCCCCATTGTGCTGGTTCCCCTACGAACAACTAATGGGTCCCACCAGCATGGTCAGCGTGGCCCTAGATGACAAGATAATCCTACATGGACCAGGAATTTCAAAAGCAGCAGCAGGTTCCTGGGCTCTCAAATAAAAGAAAGAATATTATTCTCTTAGATTAGAGATTGGGCTTCAAATCCCTCGTTAGTGGAATGAGGATAAAATACCCGCCAAAGGCTGCTGTGTCGATTAAACTGTGTAAATCATCTTCCAAGGGGGCCGGCAAATATTCATCAACTCCTTGCTCATCTCATCCAAGTGTCCAAGTGTTTGCTCAACCTAACCAGCAGATGAAGCACAAGGATGAGCCCAAGGAAGCTCCATCAGAGGAGTCCATGTGAGAGACACACACACACACAAACGCACACGCACATAGGTGTGTGCGGTTGCCTTCCAGACTGGATGAGGGAAGGAGACAGGAGAGCTGCGGGCCTCCCTGTGCAGCCCGCTCCACAGTAACAGGCGTGGTGGGGTATGCGGGCAGGACGTCTCTGATGGGGAGCACGTGCATGCGGCGGCGGCAGCCATGGCGACGGCCGTGGTGATGCGGTGAGCGCATCAGTGAACACATATTGGGGACTTAGCATTACCAGGCATCACTGCCAAATTCTGTACTTAGATTATCTCGATTAATCATCTCAAAGATCTCATGTGTATATATTATTACTATCCTCATTCTGCAGATGAGGGAACTGAGGGCCAGGAGCGAACTGGGGTGGATACTAGCTGGATCAAAGCGATTAAGCCAAAGGATCGCTGATAGCCAAGGGTGGTCACTAGTACCCAGGGATCAGCAAGACGGACTGAAAGGTGCAGAGATCAGCTGGCTGATCACCAAACTGCAACCACATCCACATTTAAGGGACAGGGGACAAGAGCCTAGGAGGAATCAAAGAAGGGTGGGGTGGGTGCTGTGATGGGACCAGGAGCCAGAGGAGAAAGACTCAGCGGGGCCCCTGGGGACATGGGGGGAGGGGCCCTGCCCCTTAGTGCTGGCCCTGTGGGGCCATCTCCTATAGGATTGTGTTTTTTCATCAGTGACTTAAATAAAGACAAAATAAGCAAGTTTATTTCAAACCTGTGGATAGCATAGGTCTCCAGGGAAAGCTAACCTGACAGACAGCACTGAAATTATAGGTGACCTCTGGCTGACACACGGGGTCAAGGCCAAGACGACGACAGTGAACGAGCAGTCATCCAACGCCCACATTCGCGTTGCAAAGAATCGACTGCCCAGGGACAGACTGGGGGGGGCTGAGACTGATGGCAGATGATGGGATCAGGAGGAGAGAGAGGTCCCTGACATGCCTGCTCCAGCTCAGCAGGGGCCGGGCATGACTCAGCAGGGGACGTGCCCTCAGGCCAAAGCAGCAACAAGCAGCCCTGTGCAGAGGATGCTGTGATCCCAGGTACTGGCAGGTCTGGTTTCCTTCCTCCGCTGGGTGTGACCCTGCTGAATCTCTCCTACCGAACCCCGCCCTCCCCTCTGCATCAGTCTGCTAGGGCCACCACGATGAAGTACCCAAACGGGGGGCGGGGGGGGCTGCACCCATGCAAATCACGGTCCCACAGTTCTGGGGCTGGGCGTCTCAGGTCAAGGTGCTGGTGGGTTAGTTCCTCCCAAGGCCTCTCCCATCCTGGATACGGCCGTCTGCGTGTTCGCGTGGCCTTCTCTCCGTCGGCCCGTCTATCCCCAGGTTTGGCCTTTTGATAAGCACGCGGGTTGTTCTGGATTAGGACTCACCCCGATGACCTCATTTTCAGTGGATTGTCTCTGGGAAAACTCTGTCTCCAAATAAGGTCACATCCTGAGGTCCTGGCAACTACGACTTCATCATGTGGATTTCAGGGGTGCAGTTCAACCAATGAGCATTAGTCTGCGGTTCCTGTGACCCATGAGCCTGTCTGTCATCCGCTAATGCCACAGCCTCCTCCTGGTCGCGATGATAACTGCTTCTATGTCGGCCACGCTCAGGTCTTCACCTGAGCCTTGCTCTCCCCCCAAGTTCCAGATGTGACGCCAACTGCCCACTGGGCATGCCCACCCATGTGTCCAGAAACCTCCGACCCCAAATGTCCCACACTGCCCTTGTATTCTCCGTCTCTTTCGGGAAAGAGACAGTGTTCAGTGGACACCAAGACCATGAATGGCCGGATGACCAGACTGGATTCCTGGTTCCTCCGCTTCCAGCTGCGTGACTTTGGGCTAGTTCCTTCCCATTTCCTCACCCGGTAACCTACAGGCTTCTGATAAGGATTAACTACCCGGTACATGGCCAAGGCTTGTCACTAGGCCTTGGATACCATCGTGCCTCGTGCGTGTCAACTACTTGTTAAGTTAGCCGTGTTGGGTGAAGCCATTCTCCCAGGAACCACGTGAGGAGAGCACGCAGGTCAGGACCGGCTTGGCATTTTCGGCGAAGACGCCATCCGGGGTTTTGCTAGGGGATGCAGCAGACCAGCACGTCGCCCTGGGTGCCACTGCCGTCTCACTGGCTCGTCGGCTCGTCTTCCGGTCCGCGAACACGGAGGTCTCTCCAATGTTTCAGCCTTCTCTGACTCCCTTCCACGACGTTTTGTAATGTTCAATATACAAGTCTTACACTTCTTTTTGTTAAGGTTACTAATTACTTTATTACTTTTAATACTATTATGAAAAGAATTGTTTTAATTTAATCTCCTGGTTGCTCACTGTAATGTTTGCAAACACAACTGGTTTTTGTATGCAGATCTTATATCCTGCAACCTTGCACAACTTATTACTTCCAATAGTGCTTTAGTAAATTGCTTAATATCACATCATCTGCAAGTAAAGGTAGTTTCACTTCTACTTTTCAAAGCAGATGCTTCTGATGTTCACTATCCAGCCGGAACTTCTTGTGCAGCGTTGACAGCAAGGCCACAGCGGGCATCCTTGTCTTACTCCTGATCTCAAGGGAAGCGCTTGGTCTTTGGCCACTGAATACACTGTTAGCTGGGAGTTTTCCCCAGATGCCCTTGGTCCATTGAGCAAGTTCACTTCTGTTCGTAATGAGTTTTGGGGGTTTTTTGAAGGGGGTATCATGAAGCGGGGGTCCTCACAGTCTCTTGTCTGCAAATCCATTCTCCCTACTGCTGCCAGACATCTAAGATGCGAGGCTGATCACGTCACAGCTGTTCTCTCTGACCCCTTCCTGGACACTGTGGGGGCTCCGACTGCCCCCCTTCTCCCCCCCTCCCCCCTCCCCTCATTTCCCACCACTTCTTGGCTCTTTGCCTCCTGACAACAAGCTGAGGAGATTCCCTAGCATCCTCTGTGACGTCTTCTCTCTGTGGCTTCCTTCTTTCTGTCCTTCTGTTTGGAATGCAATTTCTATGGCTGCCCATTTCCCCTACAATTCTTTTAAAACTTTATCTTAGTTTATCTTAGAAACTTTCTCTAAACACGATCCAGGTGACGTTCCCTGATTCCATGCTGCCATTCTCTGTGTATCACCATATTGTACTGTAAGTTTGTTTTTTGGTACCTCTCACCCCAATAGATAGTCGCCTTCTAAAAGCGCTGTCTCTGCCTTGATCTGTCTCACCAGCATTTAGCATAGCACTTAGCACGCAGCATACAACACACGGCGCTGTAAACGAATGAATGAGTGACTCATCCAATCAACCCTTCACTTTACTGGAGGGTGATTTTTCTAAAGTGCGAACTTGCTTATTACATTTGATTGCTAAAAACCCTTTGATAGCTGTTCATTCCCTGCGGGATAAAGCCCAGGTTCCTTAATGTGGCTGAACGGGGTCTCCACGCCCCGGTCCGCCCCGCATCTCCCTTCGTTTCTTCTGCTATACGCCCCACTCTCTAAACCCCCGAAGCGTCTCCAACGCCCCTCGCGCCGGAGCTCTTTCAAGTCTCCCCGCTCCCGCTGACGTCACGCCCTCCACGCCGGCTGCCTGGATGTCCTTCTCCCCTGCTGTTTACCTGGAAACCACCCAACCATTTTTTCAACAGTCAGCTCAAACATCACCTTTGAGCTCTAAATCTGTTTGTACAGCTGTCTACTCAGCTTGGCTATTTCAAAGGCACCCGAAACTCCCCAAGTCTAGGACTGAACTCATGGTGCTCCCCAGGCTGCCTCTGCCGAGAGAGAGAGCACTGTCCTTTCCCGGGTCCCCCAGCTCAACTGCACTCCACCCAAACACCTCTCCCTGCGTCCTCCAGGACCAAGGGCCGCCCTCTCCGCTCTCGAATGTTCTGAAAGGCCCCCTTTCTCTCCGGCTCTGCGCCATCACCTTGCTCTTGGTCTAGCATAGTAGCCTCCTAGTTGACCCGTGTCCACTGGCCTTTCAAACACCACTTCCCACACTGGTGCCAGGGCACAGGGCTGATCTCGCTCCTGTCCCTCCCCCCACCTGCAGTCCTCCAAAGGCTCCCCGTCGCCCCGACAATAAACTCCAACCCTCAGTGGCCCAGGGCTGCGTGTCCAAGTCGCCCCGACCAGCACCCAGCCTCCTGGCCCTCTCTGCTGCCTCTGCTCTGAGCACTCGGCCCCCTCCCTTTGCCTGGCTCACTCCTGCCCACCCCCCCACGTGTCTCGGCGCCTCCCCAGGAACGCCCGGCCTGAAAGCCTTGGCCAGGCCCGGCCAGGCCTCGGAGACGCACATTCTCCTTCCTCGTCGTTCGTATTTCACTTTGAAGCGATGCCCTGGACTGAAGCAAAGCACCGTGTCGACGGGCTGTAAACGCCACTGTGCATAGGGATGCCACTCAGTGTCCGTGAAGTGACGAAATGTACGTGAAATCTTTCTCACTGCAACCCTCACGTAGAAAGGACCGCGTCCCTCCTCCGGCTCCGCGGCTCCTTCTCGGCATCCCGGCACAGCTCGCGGACGATGCCATCAGATGCTGTGTTGATTTATCTCCCCCTGCCGGACTGTGAGGTCTGTGTGGACAGGAAGCTTTTCGCTTCAGCCCTGGCACCTAGCAGATGCTTAATAATTACCCCGTGACTGAAGGGCTGGCTCCTTGGATGGCTGCATTCTGGCTGCTGCCATTTAAAAGGGCAAACTCACAGGCGAGGGGATCTAGATGGGCCGCTAGACTGGGACAGTTCAGCTCGAGGACAGAAAGGCTTAGAAGAGCCCTCACCCCACCTCACCCCCGCTCCTCAGTGCTAAAGTCTCTAATGTAGACTCTGTGAGAACCCAGAGGCAGTGGCCAGGACGGGGACTGGAAGTCGGGGATGTCAACACAAGGAAGAACCTGAGCCTCCGTCACTGGACACGACCAAAGAGAGACCCCCCCAGCCAATGCTCACGTGTTGTAGAAATGATCCTTGCATTTGATAGAGTGACCTAAAGTCTCTTTTTTTTCAATAAATATTTGTTAAACGCCAATTACCTGAATGCTAGAACAAGGAAAACAGACAGAGACAATCCACACAGCACACAGGGGAGCCTGCAGAGGGCCGCTCAGACTGCTGCCAGCCCTTAGATCCTAAGAAATCACTTTCATAAAGTGAAAGGACAGTCCCATTTATTTTAATAAGTAACCCTTCGGCCAAAAAATAAATTTCTTTGGGTCTATTGACATGTGACCGCCTGACTATCAATCAGTGCCCCAAAAGCAGGCCAGCTAAGCCAATCGAGTGTATGATTTGGTTCTTGCAATAGTTGCCAAATTGGTTGGCAATACCTAAGGGGAAAGGGGCTACGTTCTCATAACCACAACCAAAAGAGACTTCATCTCGCTTTTTCGGAAACACTTGCAAACCTTTGAAATAATTTATCTGAGAGCCAACACTTTGCAAGTGACATTCGAGGGCAGGCCTTGTTGGCCGCCGCAGTGGACGGTGGCCTTGCCGCAGCCCACAGGGATGATGGGGAGGGGGAAAGCGCTGGGTTTGGGATCAGAAGCCCGGCTCTTCCACCCCAGGAGCTGCGTGACAGAGGGAACTCTGCCCGCCTCTCTGAGCCTTCGTGGTAAACGAAAGGGATACAAGTGGATGCAGTCGGGACTGCGGTGGGGACCCAAAGAGCACCCCAACACCAGGGCCCAGTCCACAGGGAGTGCTCGACGTACTGAACACCCACCTCCACCACCGCCGCCTTTCTCCCAGAGCCACGAGGTCTCTGATCAAAACGCCAAACGCAGAGGTTCGGTGGCACTGACCTGGGAGCAAAGGGACCTGGGCGCTCGAGCCACCTTGGACGCCGACGAGCTATGCGACTCCAACACCATCATTTCGCGCCTCAAAGCCTCAGTTTCTGCCTCTGAAAATGAAAACAATGGCACTGCCCGCCTCGCAAGGCGACGACAAGGCTCAAGCGGGAGGCAGACACCAGACTGCCCCGTCTCACCTCCATTATGGTCACAGCGAGGACGAACACCATCGGATCGTTTTTGAATTACAAATTTATTTTCCTTTTTCCAGCTTGCAAGAAGAAAAGCCACGTGATTCCCGAAAGAAATCTGCAAACAATGTGCATCTGTCCCAGGAGCCCAGCAACACGGAGCAAAATAACAAAACTGAGGACAGGCGCGGAGCTGGGCCCCGCCCCTTCCCGCCCCTGCAGCCTCGGGCGCAGACGGGCAGAAAGTCATCCCTCTTTCAAGTTGCAAACGCCAAGACCAGCGTGCAGCCACTGATACGATGCGGGGACGGTCACAGGACCTCTAGAAAGAAGATGGGGCTCAGAAAGCATGTAAACATAAATATGTGTATATGAAAAGCAGAGAGAGTAACAAAAATTTTAATGTAAGAAGAGCCTCAAAACAGCAGATCCAAATAAAATGTCCATAAAACCGTTATGCGGCAGCAAAAATTAGAAAAGCGGTTTTTCTATTCAGAAGCCTTCGAAAGCTTCCCTTTCTTCTCTGTGGACCAGCGGGGGAGCAGGGAGTGACCCATCGCCATCAAGGATGACAAAATGAGCGCATGGGCCCGGGAAGAATCAAGTGGAACAGGACTCCACGTGACTCCTGCAGCACAAAGCAAGGGTGCTGCCATCGGCAGGACGATGCAACAAACGTTCCTGTGAGCATCTACTCTGTGCCAGGAGTTACGACGGGCCCATCTGACATGTCTCTTCCCCTAAACGTGCAGGCGACGTCTGATTTAATGTGAGCTGGCGGCTTAACCAGCCAGCCCGCAAGAAGGTCAAGCGATCTCTCCCAGATGCATTTATTTGTTTAATTATTCACTGGATAGTGAACGAGCACCTGCTAGCGCCCAGGCTGAAGTTCTAGGCACTGAAGATGCAGCAGCGAAGGAGACAGAGGCCCTGCCCCTGGCCAGCTCCCCTCCCAGGGGGTGACAGTCAGGGGTGGGGGGAGGACTGCCCTCCCACTTCATTAACATACCCCCCCCGCCCCCGCCAGCTGTGCTCCGGCTCCACTTTGCCGCCTTTCCCATAATACTCGCCACCTAAAATTCCACTTCGGTGACTTCAGATTTAAATGCCTAACTCGACTCATCACCGCATTCGCTGTCACCTCCGGTGGATGCAGACTCCACGGAGTGAGGGGTGGGGAGGGTGGGGACAGTGCCTTGCACACAGCAGACCCTCAGTGAATATCTGGTCAGCTGTTGTCCAAACCCACATCCCTTATCCCGCTGCTGGCAGCTCCATGAAAATCATCAGCGTCTCTGCAAAGGTGTGCCTCCCACCTGCCTCCAGATCACGTCCGCAGGTAAAGCACGTTAGGGAGGAAGAGAGTCTGCATTTTAAATAAAGCAGTGTTTTTCACGGGTAATGCAGAATTTCCTCTGAATCTCACCCAAACCATTCAGCTAAAGTAACGAAGGAAATCAGTTCTGTCACTCTGCAGATTCAAAGAAAATCAAGCATTCCATGTAACAGAGGAGCTAAAAACACAAACCAAATCCTCAGCCCCGTTTCTGAAGCAGCGGGTTCGGGTGCACAGACAGCAGGCAGCAGCACGCGCTGAGAAAGGGCAGCCCCGTGTGGCCACACCGGGCACTGCACCCATGCGCACTGCCGCCGCCTCCAGCCCCTTCCTCCCTCCCAGGCCACTGAGAAGAAGCTAGGGAGTGAGTCTCCTGGCCTCTGTCCCAGCAGCTGCTGTCCAGGTTAACAGTCGGTGAAGGGGAACACATACCAGTGGACCAGGCTGTCCTGAGCTGGCAACGAGAGCGAGATGAAAAATAGTACTAGGAGCACAAACACAGGTGGTGAGCACCTGTCAATCACTGCCCACTCGCCACCTGCCAAAATGCGTCCAGGGCGTAAATGATCCTCCGAGTTAGTCGCGTGCGGCTATTACCCCAGATGAGGACACTGAGGCTTACAGGAGCAGATGACTTGCTAAAAGGTCCCACAGCCAATAGCCGACGAACCCTGGAGTTCGCTGGAGCCCGGCGCACTGCATCCGAACAAGCGGGCTTGGCCCTTCCTCTGCCCTGTCCTTCGGTGGGACAGAATCAGATTTCACCCACAGGCACTCACGGGGGTACTCAGCTGTGTTCCGGGCCCCTTGCACACGTGATCACTGCTCTACAGAGACGCTCAAGGTAAGACTCATCCTAATTTTACAGGTGTAGCGGCTGCGGCTGGGAGAGAGGAAGGGGCTCGCCCGGGACCACACACCAGCAGGTGGCAGAGGGAAGATGCCCTCCTGGTCCTGCTGCTCCAGATGCCAACTGTTCGTTCCCCTATGTCACACGGACATGGCAGAGACACAACAACAGGTTCAAGATCTAAACCTGACAGTGCCAGGCCACAAAGGGCAGGCAGGTGGCGGACAAGTGCAGAGGCCGGCACCAGCTGGAGCAGGCCACCGGAAGTCCAGAGCAGCCACACTGCACAGAGACAATAAAGCCGGAACCCTGACACATGGCAGCCTGCTGAGGCCGAGTCCCCGTGCTCCAGCATCTGGGCGTTTAGAGGCGTCCTTCCAGGAAGATGCCGTCCTCAGCTCCACCCCGTCCTCCCCTGGACTGTGCTGCCCCCGGCCTCACCAGAGTCCGCTATGACACCTGCCCCACGTCGGACACCGTCCACCTGCCTCGAGCTTGCAGCCTGCCGCTCCGTGCAGACATGCTGCGGCTCACCCGCAGAGCCCGGGGGGCAGGGGTGAGAACGATGTGAGCGCTCGGTGTGCAGTCGTCGGAAAACCCCGACGAAGGCCAGGGCCGGCCGTGACCCCCGCCCTGCTCCCCACCACCCCGCCCCCAAGCGGTAGCACCCAATCTCCACCCCGCCCGAGAGCCCCCAAACCGCCCTGCGGGGTCAGCCCTCCGCCATCTCAGGCTGTCCCCTCCCTGCGGAAGGCCGTTCCAGGCACTGCCACCTTGTCGGAGATGATCTCTCACGACTGTGCTCCATAGAGTCCAGGCCTCGGGAGACAGCACCTGTCTTATCCGACCTGTATTCCCAGGACTAAATCCAAAGCCTAATTCACAGCAGGTGTTCAATAAATACTTAATGAATGAATGAATGAAGAAATAATCAATAACTCCACGCAGACTGGCCACAACTGCGAACTCATTACACTGTGGGAGGAGGACGGAAACGAAAGCGTGGAGCCCTGTGGACGGACATGGGCTGGTCCCGCCACAGTGCAGGTATGTCACTGAGAAGTGGCGAAAGAGTCAATTGTGCTATATTTTGCCACGATTTAGGAAACTACGCTTCTAAAGGGGGGCAGGCACTGCAGTCTGTGCCCGTTTAGCTCAGCAGCACGGCCTGCTTCCTGCAGAGGCCACTCTGTGGATGAGGAAGGCGAGCTGGGAGCCAGCCTGGCCGGGCCCGGGCGGCCCTGTGGCCACCTCCCCCCGTCCAGGACCCATGGCCATCCCCCGCCCACACGCCAGGTGCAGCTCCCTCACGGTGACTTTCTGGGTCATCATTCCAGGTTCTAACTTAGACTGGGACCCTTAAAGAGATGGACTAGCTCCTCCAGTGCCCAGACTCCAGCCCAGGGTCCCGCAGCCAGCGATGTTCCACCAAAAAAGAGCGGTAGCTGCCAGTCACTGAGCAGAGATCACGTGGTTTCTGGACGCTGTCACTGCCATTTACCGAGAAGGAAAAATCCAGCCCAAGTCGGGTGCCATCTCAGTGCGAAGGAACCGCCAAACGGCTGAGCAAAGGCAGAGGGAATGACCTCTGGGAGACAGAGGGCAGCCGGCAGCGGGACGGGAGGACACTGGACCGAAGCCAACATCTTGGAAACCACCTGAGTCCTGAATTCACATCAGTCTGACTGTGCTTATGTAACACATGGAGATTTTCCATTTACTATCATAGCCTTCGCTTCAATAAACTGCATTCGAAAGGGAAAATCAAGGAAGAGGGAGAGTGGGGAGGGGGTCGGGGAAGGGAGGGAGGGGAGGAGAGCGGGGAGGGCGAGGGGGAAGCGGGGGAGAGAAAAACTCAGAACGTACCAGTTGGGATCTCAAGGGATGCGTGAGGTCAACGCAAAAGCCTATTAGCGCCAGGCCCGAGAAGAGAGTTGTAGAAAGAGGACTGACTTAGAAATTATACTAAGAAGATTCAGGGTTAATTCGCAAATGGAAAGAGAAGTTTTTTGAGAAACTAAAACTATCTTACCTAACAAAATTCTCTCAGATGATAAAGAGCTGCTGACCGAGACCATTAACGAAGACCAGACATGCAGAGCCGCAGCAGTGAAATCGCTGTGCCTTTACTAAAGTGTGCGACTGACACGTGGGAGGGGTGGGCTCTGCAGTGCAGCTCCCACGGGCAGCGGGGGCGCCGGGATGCATGCGAGCCACTCGTCATTTCTGACTCGTTTCTTGTCCCTTTTCCAGCCACACTTCATAACCCTGGCTGCTGCCTCCTCCAGCCCAGCGCCTCCGCAGCCCAGCAGAACCCGCTCCCGCCCACACGCAGGACTGCAACCCTGCGTGACCCACAGGGTTGCCAACCACGTCGCCAGAGGCAGGGGCATCTCCCCTGTCCCTCCTGCCAGCCCCCCTGCTGGATCCGTTGCTGCAGTGTTCATGACCCTGGTTCCGGCGACCTCCCTTCTTCCCCACCTTTGGCCTCTACCCAGAGCATCTCTTCACGTGCAAACCCCGGACGAGGCTGAGGCAGAGCCTGGCAACGCCCCCTTCTCCCGCAGGACCCCCCGGGCGACGGCCGCCTGTCATGGCTCGCTCTCCCCTGCGTGGTGTGCATGGCCAGGTCTCCACCTCTGGCTCAGACCTGTCCCCTGAGCCTCGGACTTGTTTGGACAACCAGCTACTACTGTGCTCTGGACACCACAGCCACGACTCAGGGTGTCCAAGTGGAACTCAGGACAGACCTGCACGCTTCCCTCCATCCAGACACCGAGCCAGAGACCAGAAGCCACCAGCCCATCTTGTCTTCCCCGAGGCGTGCCCATGTCCCCCCTCGAACGGCTCCTGGGTGTGTCCTCTCCGGTCCCCACACCTGGTCCTAGCCCACACCGGCTCTCCACGCACACACCCGCGGCCGCCTGTCTGCGATTCGGGCTCGTCTGGACCCTGAAAATCAGTCTCCACCGACACTTCCCACTCGGCGAACGGCAAACTATCCCTTCCGAGCCCATCTCTGAGAGCTGGGGTTTGGGCCGTTGACAATGTGGGGAGTCCCGCCACGGAAGCCCAGACGCGGGATGAGGACAGGCCCTCGGGGAAGACCACTGCTGACAGAGCGCGGCCGCGAGCACGAACGCGCCGGGCACACCGCTGTCCTAGGGCGGACTCAGGTATCACTCACTCACACACACACACACACACACACTCACACTCATACTCGCACACACACTCGCACTCACACTCACACACGCACACTCACACACACTCGCACTCACAGTCATACTCGCACACACACTCGCACTCACACACACTCACACTCACACACACACGCACTCACACTCGCACTCACACATTTCACACACTCACACACTTGTACTCACACACAAACACTCACTGACACACACACACTTGCACTCACACTCACACACTCTTGCACTCACGCACTCACACTCACACACACTCACACTCACACATGCACACTCACACTCACATTTGCACATTCACTCACACTCGCACACACTCGCACTCACACACACACACTTGCACTCACACTCACACACTCACACTGGCACAACACACACACACACGCTCACTCACACTCATACACACACTCGCACCCACACACTCACACACACACTCACACGGGCGAGCGTGCACACTGCCTCATCCACCACCCAAACGGGAAGCTGCCGTCACTGGTGAGCGTGGGGCATGGCCTGGACGCACGTCCCGGCCGGCAGAGCCACACTGCCTTCCCCCACGCTGTGTTTTCCTGTCGCCACCAGGTGCACAGCTGGGAGGGTAGAATGAACCAGACCTGGCCATTTGCTCCCCGCTCCCTACAGCCCCGAGAGAGAGCTGTGAGATTTAGAATTAGAAGAGGGACCGAGCGTAGCAAGGAACGAACCCAGCTGTGTCTGCAGCCTGCGCCCTGTGCTCCAAGCCTGTCTGTGCCGAGTTCAAGCCCGCGGCGTCCGCGGTCCTCACCCAGTGATGGTGTGATGCTCTCTCTGAGCCCCAACTGGTCCGTTTTTCTTACACACTCCCTAAAGACCTCTAGCGGCGACAGCGAGGGGGTTGGAGTCGCCA
>NW_006436294.1:5585032-5586595 GCF_000325575.1 Pteropus alecto
CTGGCTATAATCAAAAAGTCCTCCGCAATCTTACCATTTTTATGCATAAATAATACAGAGACAAATAAAATCGTATGACTAAAGATAAAAGCAGATAGGTGGGAGAACACCCAGGTGAGATACACACAAGGGAAAACCCTCCTCACAGAATAAAGTTACTAACTAAATGCTGGAACGTTATTCGTGTATTCATCCATTCACTGGAAATATGACCGAGCTTTTACTACAGAGATGGGAAATTACCTAGGCAACTGCTGAAGGTCAATTTCTCTGGAGAAACGGATCTGAAACACTTGACTTATAAGTCACCGAGGGTCACTGTGATTATTTGTGCTTACGGCTCTGTCCTGTTAAATCTTTAAGAGTTATTAATAGCAAGAATTATAAATAGTGAAGCATACGAGTAACCTCTGGAGTCGGAGCACATAAAAGAGCCGAGCGCCTCACCACCAAGGCCCTACCGCCCGTCACAACACTGTCACGCAAACCGCCGGCCCCTGGCAGTGCGTCTCAGGGGCAGAGGGACGCCAGGGGCCAGCCAGGAGGGCACAGAGTCCGCATTCCTGAGACCCCTGTGCTGTGTGCCGGGACAGGAAGCAGCCTCGATACCTGTGAAGACACAGGGCGACTCCGCCGAGGGCGTGGCCACAGCGGTCAAGGCCCCCGCACAGGGACAGCCCAGGCGCCGAGGGCCAGAGACCCCAAAGGCGATTCTTGGTCCCAGGGGCAGCCTGGTGCAGTGAGTGGGGAGCGGAGAGCGGCAGAAAGCTTGACGGACGAAGAAACTGCCGGCGTCCGCTTCCTTACTCTAGAAATTTCCTATTTGAAAAGCAGATTTATAGAGGGGAAAAAAAAAAAAAACCAAAAACATTCTCAGCCAATTCAAGGACTCAGTTCTGTTTTCCGCTGCCCAGACTTTACCACAGGAAGCAGGTGGAACGTAACACATCGGAGCAGAGACGGGGGGTTGGGGAGGCAGAGGGAAACCTGCAGAGCAGCAGCGTGTCTCGGGGCACCACACAGAACGCCACCTCCAGTGCCGCACAGCGGCGGGCTCCTCAGTTCACGCCGGTGCCAGAGTGGCAGCCCCTGCAAGTGCCCGCTCTCGAGCAAGCAGAATCGGCTGCCCCCAGAGAGGCCTGACGGCAGAGAATGGTGGGGGGCCGCGCTGTCCTGTAAGACCTCGGCACGCAACCCAGCAAGGCTCAGCTGCACCGGCGGAGGCGCTGGTCGCTAGAAGGGAGACTTACTCCCGCTGAGGGCCTACTGTGCGCTCCACGCTTCGTGTGCATGTTCTCCATCCTCACGAGCACTCTCTGAGGCCCATCGTTCGCGCACTTTAGAAATACGGAAGCTGAGGCTCGCCGAAGCTCAGGGACTGGCCTACGGGTGACAGGGCTGGACCCTGAGCCCAGGCCGACCATTAAAGCGAGTCTTTTTGCCAGCGTCACAGTCCAGCAGTAACACCGGCCACGTGCCCACATAAAGGGGACAGAAGGAAGAGCACGGGTGACGGTCAGAAACCCTGACGGGGGTCTCCTCTCTTGCATGTCCCGCCTACAC